>NC_064761.1:20468577-20823577 GCF_011397635.1 Epinephelus fuscoguttatus
ACCTCTTGGGCACTGCCGAGGTGCCCTTGAGCAAGGTACCGAACCCCCCAACCGCTCGGGGCACCTCACCAAGAGGCAGCCCCCTCACTGTGACATCTCTGCATAGGTCCTGTTTGTGCGTGTGTGTCTTTCGGACCTGTGTGTAATTGACAAGCAAGAGTGAAAACATTGAATTTCTCCTCAGGGGGATTAATAAAGGAAATAAACTTAAACATCGTCTTCTTTCAAGATATACTTCTGTTTTCACAGGAAATTTAATGTTTACACAAAGTCTCTTTCAAAATAAATGTACTACATTGGTACAGCAATGCAGACTGGGTTTTTTTTCCCTTCACCTCCAAACAGACGTGGTTGGGTTTAGGCAATGAAAGCATGTGGCTGGGTTTAGGAAAAAAGAACAGGGTTTGGCTTTATAATCTTATGGGACACAAACACCACTCTCTCAGGTGAAAGTCCGTGTTTGTTGGACCTGTCCGCCACCACTCCCACCCATCCCAGTTGGACTTTCACTGCCGTAACTTTCATTCTTGTCCCACCCCGTTTCCCCCTGATGCCGCCAAGTGCCACGCATCACGCTGACGTTAAAGGATGGCTTTTTTCATGAGTGTCTGACACTGCAAGTTCGGAGTGAGACCGAGTTGATTTAGAAGTTACATTCTTTAAAAACAAAAAGGTTTAAAGTAACTGTGTTTGTAACATGAGAAAACTGGGATTTGCTCAGATCTCCGAAATATTTTGAGGGCCTGTATTTCCCATCCACCACCCCTCCCACTCGCCCCAGTTGGGCTTTCGCCGCCTTAACCTTCGTCCCTGTCCTGCTGCATCTCCCCCTGACGCCGTTAGGCGCAGTTAAACTATGACAGCATTGAGCTGCGTATCATGCCAACGTTAAAGGACGTCCTTTTTCGTCGGTTTCCGACGCCACAAGTCACTGCACAAGCGCTGGATTTCGACAACTTCGGAGTGAGACGGGTAGTAGCTTCATGATCAAAACATTGCATCATCCTGTGATTTATAATAAAGTACAGTCATCAGTCATTTAGACTGCATTTCAAAGTGTTCTGTACTGTACGCCTGTGGTCTCCAACTAGTGGCTCAGGGTCCAAAATTGGGTCACGGATCTATTCTGAATGGACCACAAAGGGACTTGCGAATGTGTCAAGTTTGTAAAACTTAATTTTTACATACAGTGAATTCTGGCACAGAACTTTTATTCTGAAGTGCCATTTCCTTCTGTAGATGGAGTAACTAATGGACAGCTATGACGCTTAATGTATTAAACTGTCTGGATGTTAATATAAGGACAGAGGAGAAATCTGGATCCTGGGGCTGGACCAGGTGAGAACCTGAATAAGAAATTCAAGGGTTGCATCAGGTCACACTGAAGTTTCGCTTCATATATCATTGACATGATAGAATTTGGGTAATTCATGCAATCTGAAATAGTTTACTCTTCTCCGTCAGCCCAATGGACCTCTTTTCCTCAACACATGATACAGACTGTTCACTTTAAATATCTGACTTTGGTGGAACATTTTGCTCCATCAGTAAAGTTAGTTATTACAAGAATTCACGAGTGATCAGCTATGAAACTCAAATAATCCAGGGACCTGTAGCCAGCATCCCTCTATTCACTTTGATTTTTAAAGCCCGCTGCAGAATTTGTTGTACCTGTAACACTCCTACAAACAGAATAAATTGGATACAAATATATTTTTTATACATGCCCAGGGACGTTTGCGTGAATTTGCCTGCTTGCAGTTGCTGATATGGAGAGAAGGGGAGAAGAAAGCCTTAATGTCAGTGGTGACAGCGGATCCCTAGGGCAGCAAATGATAGAGATTGACTGCCCCTGAACTTAAATGGAGGTGTGTGTGCTCAAGACTGACAATGTGTGAAGCATCATAGTACGCTCGTGAACCCCGTGGTTGTTTGTGTGTGTGTGAGTGTATGAGCACACCATAAATTCTTTTCTTTCCACATGTCAAACACAACACCTGAGGGCAACACAGAGGATGGATGGAAGAACAGAATAGGGGTGGGATTTGGGGGAGAGGGGGAGTGGGGGGGGGGCTTGGGTTGAAAGCTCATTAACCAAAGACTATAATGAGGCGGTTTCACTTTTGCACACTTGTGCCTATTATCTCTCAACTCATTAGACACTGAGGCATGGAGCTGGAGATGCCCCATCCAAAAGTAAAGCAGAGCGTTAGCAGGTATGGTCTGAGCCAGCCAGGTTCATGTGAGGTTGCTCTGACAGAGGACAGTATGAAATCAAATTACCAAGCACGTATAAAATGTGAGGTTGCAGAGCGCATATTAAAAGGGCAGGGGTATTAAATGCATTGAATGCAGTGAGAATTTGTCTCGGTGACACTGGTGCAACAACACATTGACAACTAGTTGTTAGTACATTGTGGTGTACCTGGTGGCAAGCAGTCACAAAGTCTATCTCCCAAGTGTAAAGTAGCATGTTTGGTTTCCTACAAATTGTCGCTGTATGTTTAGTTCTGTAGGAAGGTGTCCTTAAAGGTAAAGTTTACCTTAAAACATGATTTTTTTGGTAATCCACTGCTTTTGAAGAGAGGTGTGTGGATAAATGAAAATTAGTGTGCCTTTTCTGATCCGACCCTTCAGTGGCAGGACATAAATTTTTAGTGCCTGTCAATGTCTACAAAAAATGTTATAAATAAATAAATAAATAAATAAATAAATAAATAAATAAATACAAATAGTTACATCCCCTGACCTTAACAAAGGTTGGGGAGCCTCTGTTGATACAGTTAGAAAAAAATATGGTTATGGTTGTTGATCAATCAACGATGGTCATGGTTAAAAGAATACAACCTTTTTGCACTGTGCAAAAATTACATAGCTATTGTGACGTTATTCTTTGGTTTGTGGACTGCCGTTTCGAGATTGGCGCTGTGGATGACTGAAGGATGGATCCAACTGAGAAGCCGAGGACACTTTTGGCAAAAAAAACACTCAAAGTGGCCTGCCCCTAATTATGCACAACTATAAAAGCCTTAATAAAATG
Organism: Epinephelus fuscoguttatus; assembly: GCF_011397635.1. Lineage (NCBI taxonomy): Eukaryota > Metazoa > Chordata > Actinopteri > Perciformes > Serranidae > Epinephelus > Epinephelus fuscoguttatus. The sequence goes on from NC_064761.1 coordinate 20,471,618, forward strand.
TAAACAGGATGGTTATATAAACAAATTAAAAAATGTATAAAAGTTATACAATTCACCCCCCACAAAATTGTCATGAAAGAGGAAATTAGCTATATCTACTTAAATTAGACCTGTTTGTGCCATCTAGTGGTAGTAAGAGCACAATACACTAATCCATGTAAAAACAATATGGCGGTCATGTCTGCCAGGTCAGTCTGCAGCTTATCCCGACACAAAAGTGGTCAAGGTCCAAAACCTGATCACATTTTATGGTTGAAACTTGTTAATTTATTATTAGAAATGTTTGTAGGTTGGTATGGTAACAAATTTGACCAATTTTAGTGACAGTAACAAGCTAAGACAGGCAGTACTTGTTTGGGACTATACTCATTGGGACTGTATTGTCATCTCATTTGAGGACATTGCGGCTTAATCATTGTTGACAAAGTTTAATTTTTGTTACTCATCAGGTCCTACTGATCCCAAATAGCTGGGAGAAATTAAAAATGCATACTAAACAAAAGTTCAGGTCTCATTTTTATTTCTGCTGTTTTAACATGGGGGTCTGTAGGGATTGATTGGCTTCTAGAGCCAGCCTCTAGTGGCCGTTCAAAGAACTGCAGTTTTTGGCACTTCTGTGTTGGCTTCAATCTTCAGCCTGGAGGTTGGTGCTGTTTTTTTTTTTTTTTGGTTAACCTGTCTATCCACCTAGATCTCCTCACTCTCTGAACTTTGTGACTAACAACATAACAGTACTTCCTCCTCTCAATTGCAAAGAGTCTTGCTGGACTTTGAGGTTCTATTTCGAGAGGTCTTTGTCACTTGAACATACAATATGCGTACAAATGTCATTTTAGGGCATTTGCTTAAACAAATTCTTCAGAGACAGTTTATTTTACTCAAGAACTCATTTTAATTCATTTTAATCTAAGAATCTCTGCTCCCAAAATAGCCAATTTAGTCACAGAAAAACTAAAAGCATGGAGTTTGCAGCACTGACCATCAGTAACCTTTCAAACACAACCCTCAAAGCTGCAACAACATGTATGTTTTGCTGCAATCACTACTTAATCAAAATGCCAATATCAGGATTAAATTTCTTTTTATATTGTTGATGTTTAAAAGACAGTTGAGCAGCTGACTTCTTGACCAAAAAAAGCCACAAGTCAGAGCCGGACACACTAACAATGGCTAAACTTCTCCACCACCTTGAGACATATATCTCCAAGGAGTGTGCAGTTTACTGACAGGTCAGCCACACACCCTGAGCGACGATTAAGTATCTTGTCAGATAGTCAGCCCAGGGGACCTCAAGGGCAGCTGGCCAGACCTTGGCAACTAAAACTGCATCAGCTGTTGAACACAAAGAAAGAGGAAAAGGCCTATTTCAACTTCATACTTAAGTGAACACAGTGGGAACAACTGTTCTTTTATTAATAATGGATAAAATTACCACATGTATGTGAAAGTAGTTGCTCATAGTGACAAACTCACAAATACTTATCTCTGGACTCTGCAACTCTGTGGAGCTTTTGAGCTCATTGTTTTGGTTTTATGGCACATAACTTAACCAGAGGTGCCCCCAGAATTTTTTTATATGGATGACCAGATGGGGCCATGCAATAGGGGGGTATCAGGGTGGCCATGGCCCCCCCCTTGAGGGCGCCACTGAACTGTTTGGGCTCACTGTTATTACTCATCAGATTCCTTTTCACCCGAGGCAGGCAGTAACCGTACTGCAGATGACCGGCACCAAATGACACACAGACAAGTTTAGTTAGAAGCTGGAAACTATATCGGACCATTTAACAACTAAAGAGCTGAATTTGTCTTGGAGGAGTTGGTGGAGAGCCAAATGGAGATAAAAGGAATTAAGCTGCACTTAAATTGGTCAGTTGCACAAACAGGGCTTAAAGTGTATGCTTGTCTTACTCTTTGTCTGCTTTGTGTTTAAATGAATCACTGTTTGCTAACATGTTTACCAAATCAGTGTTGTGTTCACAGCGTGTTGTGCTGCTCCGAAGTTGCTAGAAAACCCATCGATGCACATTTAAGGCACATTAGCCCACCCAACAGCTAATAGTTATTAGCTGTCAAGCAAAACTGTGTTCCAGCATTACTGAATTCACAGGACTTCTCCGTTACTGTCCTCAAAATTAACATCTCTATTGCTCATTATCACATATGCCTCAAACACAAAAATTGCCCTGTGGCAGAAATCCCAGGTCACCACTATCGCTAACGGTTCGGCATATTTTGTAAGGCTATAATGTCAACCATTGCATTTATCATGCACACAACACTGTGAAGCCACCGTGTGAGAAAACTGTTCTGAGCCACTGTTAACTCAGCAGGGAGCAGGAGCGATACAAGCCTTGGCCCAAAGGAGCCTGTCAATTACATGTTTGCCTTAAAACCATGGTTCTAGTCTCGGCAGTGTCTGGGGGGCAACGATGAGAATGATGGGCTTTTTTCATTTACACAAAGCCCTAAGCAGCTGCAGTAACACTGTGACGTTAGTGTGTATAGGCTGTGGACATTTGTGCGATCAATCTGCTGCAATAGAACATTTACCTCAGAATAAGGACAGGAAAAACTCAAGTTGCAGCTTTCATCAAGAAAAACGAACCCATGTTATTCAAACACACGTCATCTAGTGTCACACGTGTCCTATGGATGAGTATTTTTGCTCTGAAGTGTGTGTTTGCACGTATATGTGTAGAATGAATATTGCTTCACATCTATGCGGTGACAGCAATTATAGTACATCCCACTATACATACTGATGTGATCACACCCCCCACTCATTGTAACATGCAACATACATGTATGCAGCACACGCTACATATAGTGGAGAAATGGGAGATATTATATTTGTGTGTGCCAATGCTAATATTAGCATGCTGGCTGAGCGATACAGATGCCCTAAAGGAAGTGCTACTTCTCACTCTCCAAGCCTCTTCTACAAAAAGATGGCAGGGATATGAACGCCTCGCTCGAGTACACATTTGCATAGTGATCCTAATAATCTGATTTTCCTCTGGCTGCTATTGTGTTCCCTTTTATAAAAGCGGTTATAAAATCCAAACGTTTATTCCAGCAGTCCCTTGGGCCAGGTTTAGTCATCTCAGGATTCTAACAGACCCACTTAAACCTATAGCATGTGTTTTGTTTCTTCCAGAAGCTCTTTAAAGTACTGTATTAAGGCAACAGGGGGAGGTGTGACAGAGAGGCAGTTTTCATCTATATTTCAATCTATCTCTCTATCCATGTCTCTCTCAGCTGTTTTTTCTGTTTGTCACAAAAGGGACATTTTATATATTATTGGGCATTGCTGTCTTAACTACTTTCACAAAGACAGTGCAAATTAAATAAACTATAATGGCTGCAGTTATGATATATTCTGTATGCATTTCATTTCACCTCAGTAGTTCCAATTTGAGTCGAGCTGCAAGAATAATTAAATGATGCTGGTGTAAATGACAGTATCAAGTGATGTGTTATGGTATCCATTGGCAACCAGACTGTAGGGCGCTCTGCTTTGAAGTGTGTGGCTATAGTAACGAGGTGGATGGAGATATCAAAAATAAAGTGACACATCAAAGAAAAGATGCATGCACAGCATTGTGAGTTATTGTTGTACGCGCTCACACACACACAAACACAAACTTTTTTCATTGTTGAGAAAAATAGATAACACACACTCCCTACCATACCTAAAATCACACACTTATTCTTTTTATTTCTCACACTCTCTCACTTATATAAAATAAGTAGTGTGCTGCCCAGAATTGTACATATGAATATATCATTTATAGTTGTGTTTTTGGTGGCATTAAAATGTACTGAATTCAAAATGACCAAAACAAAATCAGAAATAAAGTTTCTGTGCTTCTTTTTCTTTTTTTTTTTGCTAATGAAGTAATGATGTGAAAAACTTCAATTAGAAGGCTTGTCCGGATGAATAAATACTGTTGGCTTGGCACAGCCAATGTGCAATTACGTAGTTGCACAGTAAAAGTGGGCAGTCGTGGACATTTTTTCTACACAGAAGTTTTGTTGTCATGAGTCATAAACAGCTAAGAAATATCAGTTATATCTGGCAAATTGTAGACAGTTTGTGAATATTTATTTTAGTTATTAAAGGATAACTTTGGCATTTTTCAACTTGGTCTCTGTTTCCCTATGTAAATTGACCAAAGAGACTAATGTGAACAACAATTTTTGAAATTGCTCCAGTATTGAGGGAGCCTGCAGTGGTTGGCAGCCGTGCAACAGGTTGTAATGGAGGCACATGGGGCAATTAAACATCCACACTGTAAGTCCATTAAAAGGGTTTGGGTTTTTTTGCCACAGAGCAGCTCTTTTGTGTCTTAACACTATCCCTGCCATTGCCACAATTTTTTGTCATTCATGACAGAACGCTATCCTGCCATTGATGAGATATTCCAGCAATCCGTGTTTTCACTGTCATAACATCAAGGGGGCTGTTACACATCTTGTGAAATAGAACAGCACTGCCGTGTCCAAAAACAAATAAACAAGTAGATGGGCTGGAAACCTGAGGAAGATGTTGCAGCTTGTAAACTGCACGAAAATGCCGGCGTTAATGGAAAAGTTTACAGTTGTGCAAGCTTTGGAGGTGGACTCAAACTCTGACAATTTCTGTTTTGATCAACAGCCTGAATATGACTCGTTTGCTTCTTCGTCCGAATCATATTCAGACTGTTGATCAAAACAGTCTGAATATGATTCGGACGAAGAAGCAAACCAGTTTGGTGGGTCGAAACGGGATCTCCACGATGGTGACAGTGACGCACAGACAAGACAACCACAGAGGAGGGAGACAACAGTATTGACACTAAACGTGACACCTTTGTCTGCTATACTTAAAAGAGAATATTATTTTCATTAAACAAAAAACGTACATGTGAAACTGATTTTGGACTTGAAAATGACTGTCTTTGACAAAAATGCATTTTTCTCAGCTTTTTGTCCAAAATGTTTTTGTTTTTTTGGGGGGGGGGGGCACGAATTGCACAAATTCAAGTGAAGTGTCTAATTATATAGAATAATATAGCTTTTTGTGTTTAAAAACATCACTTCTGTAGTTTCGTGTACATAGTTTTTACATATTCATAGAACAAATTATTCTGTGGATCTTGAGAGATTAGTGAATATGATCAAAAATTTCTGACGGTGGCTGGCAACTTAAAAATTAATTCTAGGGCGTGGAAAGTGGTAAACATCATCATTGAATGTCGATTAAAAGTGTCTATTTTTGACATAGAGCGGCTCAGATTGTTATGATAAGTGTCTAAAGTGTCTCTTTACCTTTCACTTGATCCTGTTTGTTTTTGCCTTGTTAAGCAGAGGTCTCTGTGGAATATCACGAGATATCTTGTTGATATACTTGTTGCAGGGTTCTGGAGAGGGTATATTAACTGCAGTAGTTTACAGTAGACATAGTTTAGTGTCGTCTAAAAAAATATTCAGTGCCATGGATGATTATTTACCTGATTTCAATCATGTGGATGTGAGCTGGAGTATACGAGTGGACAAAGGCAGAGAGGGAAAAAAAGCTGGTAAGGGCAGCTGCTGCAAGGCCATGAAGCTGCAAGCTGTGACCCTCTGCCCACACAGGAAAAAATGTCACAAAGGGTCGTCCGACCTGTGCCGACAAAATGAGGAGTTACACTTCCAGAAGCTGTCATAGTCTTTGTCAGATATGGGCACCCCAAAGTTTTGGTTAGTTGTGCTACAACTACAACAAGTTTATTTTCCTAAAGAAAACTGCTGTTCCAAATGGATTTACCTGCTGCAGACGAGTGCAGGTAGGCTAACGTTAGTAGCTAAGGTGATAATGTTTACGTGGCATAGTATTACACGTGAAAGCACGACAGGATAACAGCAAAAACAATCAATCAATAAACAATAAGAAGGCACAAAATATCAACTGATTCAGCACTGATTATAACAAATCTATATGTTCACCCATTTTCACCAGCTGACATTCCAGTGATATCAACAAGCTGACACTGTCTATGCACAGTGTGTGTGCATCGTGGAAAAATATATTCATGCTTCAGTGTTATACAACCTATAATATATTGTGAATATATTTCATGCCTACATATACCCTTCCTATACATCAAGGAGATACCTACTGGCTATGAATGACGACAGTAATGTTAGTTATTGTACAAGCTCCTATACACAGCCTTTTCTAATAAGATGATCATCTATTATTCATACAACAGGGAAATTTGTGGTGTTACAGCAGCAAAGGGGATAGTGTAATAACAAGAAGCATCGGTGAGATGTAATGAATATGTAAAAGAGTAAAATAAAAACCTTTGTTGCCTTTTTATTCTCTCTCTCTCCTTGCCCACACTTGATGTGTGTACTTCGTCACAAATAAATGCAGCGGTGATCGAGTTCATAGGCCTGAAACACATAGTCAGTCAGGTAAATAATGATCCTTGATAGTGACAATCTTTTACACAACACGAAATACATTTTCTATAGTCTGCTCCAGTTATTATACTCTCTCCTCATCTCACTCATGTTTCCACTGTTGTTTTCCTGCAACGAGTGACATCTGGTGATATTTCAGAAAGAGACTTCTGCTTAAGGAGGCAATAACAAACAGACTGGATCAAGTGAAAGGTAAAGAGATGCTTCAGACACTTATAATAACAATCTGAGCCGCTCTGGGGCAAAAATAACCAGTTTTGATGGACATACAGTGATGATGTTTAATTGCCCCATGTGCTTCCATTACAGCTCATTCAGCAGCTGCCAGCCTGGGAGCTGGTGGCTCCCTTAATTCTGGAATAATTTCAAAATTTGTGGTTCACATCAGTTTCTTTGATCAGTTGACACAGGGAAACAGGATCTAGGTTGAACAATGCTGAAGTTCTCCTTTAATGTACGGTCTGCAGGGTATAGGGGGAAAAGGCAGAAATAGAACATAATATTAATAACTATGTTTTCATTAGTTTATAATCACCTGAACCTAAGAATCATTGTGTTTTCATTACCTTAGAATGAGCCCTTTATATCTACATACGGAGTGGGTCCACTTGTTGGGGTTCTACAGCAGCCCAGAATGGACAAACAGAACAATGACTTTTAATCCTACTCACTGCTCCTTTAATAATAAAATATACCTCATATTTTTTGCAACACGTCATTTGGGTTTGGCTAGAACTTGCCCAGCCCTTAATTTCTCCTGCCACACACGTGCACAAACAGTGTCTCTAACCACATTGTACAAATTTCAAACAGTCCAAGGTCACCCAATTGGCTGCATCTCAACACTGTGGCACTCCTTTGCCATTCAGATCAGGATTATCTTACGTCTGTCTGTGTGCACGTCCACCCATGAGCATGCACGTGTCCTCTTGTTCCAAACCTGAATAGAGCAGTGTGGCTGAGCCGAGGTTTCCCCCACTTGGGCCTATTGGTTTCAGGTTAAGGCAGGGAGAGCGCTCAATTAAGAATGGCAGATTATCGATTAGGAGGGGAAGCTAAACCGTCACACAGGCACAGGGGAGGTGTGTGGGTGTGTGTGTGAGGAGATGATGCACATCCTACATACATAAACTCACACCTGCAGACAGTTTCCCAGCAAAGTCCTCCAACATTTGTGAATAACAACTCTGTTGTTGCTACAATTTCTAAATCTGTAGAGTTCTATTTCTTAAGTATTATTAATATTTAGTTTATATTGTTGAATAGATACAGGATACATAGAGTTCTTTATCACAGAATTTTTATTTTTCAGAGGATGCAGTTTGGATGCATGTATTCCATCTATTTACATTCATTACTATAATACTCAGTATTCACTGCAAACACTGATTTGAGAGCTGACCTCTGTGCATAGCACTCCACATTATATCTCAAATCACCACCTAAAAGCTTAATGCCTAAAGGCCTTATGTCTAACCTTACAGTTATGTGCAACACATTCTCACTCTGACCTGTCACATACTGATGTTTGCTCATGGACTTTCCACGTCCACATACAACGAGCAAGGTACCCTGGGTGTGTTGGTTGTTGACGTTCTGGGAGACGGTGTCAAGTTCTGCCTGATACATGCATTGTCTTCTTTCAAGATATACATCTGTTTTCACAGGTTTACAGCTATCCATCCATCCATCCATTTTCACAACCACGTATCCTCTTGAGGGTCGTGGGGGGGCTGGAGCCTATCCTAGATGACACTGGGCGAGAGGCAGGGTACACCCTGGAGCGGTCACCAGACTATCACAGGGCTGACACATAGAGACAGACAACCATTCACACTCACATTCACACCTACAGCCAATTTAGAGTCACCAATTAACCTGCATGTCTTTGGACTGTGGGAGGAAGCCGGAGTACCCAGAGAAAACCCACGCTGACACGGGGAGAATATGCAAACTCCGCACAGAAGGGCTTCCTGCGGGGATCAAACCAAGGACCCTCTTGCTGTGGCGCACAATGTACAACACTGTAAACTGACTTTTTTTCCTTTGACAACAAACACAAGTGGTTGGGTTTAGAATCTGGGGTGGAAGTCATGTTTGTTGGACCCATCCATCACCCCTACCGCCCACCCTCGTCGCCTTAACTTCCATTCTTGTCCCACTGCATTTCCTCCTGATGCCGCCGGGCACAGTTAAACACAGATACCGTGTATCATGGCGACGTTAAAGGACGCCATTTTCGTTGGCTTCTGCCCAAGTGTTGGATTTCAGCAACTTCGGAGTGTGACCGGGCTCTTATATGAGGCCATCGTAGTGCTTGTCCTCAGAACTTTGTTGTGATTTGTGTGAAAATTCATACAGCAGCGATGCCTCCTTTTGGCTAATATTAAACTGACAATATTAAAGTCTACATGTGAAACCAATCATGTACTGTAGTTTATCTCTGAATAGTCTCAATGCATTCTCTTTCAAACACAACCACATTCCTTTCTTTATATTTCCCTGGACCCTAACATAATGGGAGATTCACATACAGTATCCTCCCCGCATTAGTACATCATCTGCACCACCTATCAACATCAAGTAATGGTCACCCTTCAGAGGAAGCAGCAACAGTAGCTGTATCAGAGTCAGAGGTTCTTAGGCGAGCATTTGACACACACTGCTTCACTGTCCTCACCAGGGGGTGGGGTTGGGTTGCAAACAAGTGTTAGGACTGCACTGACAGGCCTGTCTTTACACACCAGCTTCTGCATGGTTGCAGCTGTGGCACATGAAAGCACTGCTAGTGTAGGTAGATGGAGGGCAGGAAGGATAGATTTTTTGTACTGTAAATTTGTGTGATAATCAAGTAATGAAAATAATCCTTAAAAATATGTTGCTGTCCTAAAGTTGTGTATTTGGCGCTCATCAGAGGGTGACAGGGTGTGTGTGTGTACGAGAGCTCTGCTCAGACATACATACACGCACAAGCACACACATTCCTGTGTATGCATATGCATGGCACCACCTGGCTGTGTATGTGTGTGTGTGTTCTGTGTGTGCATCACAGTCGTGTAGCACCATTCTTCTGAACAACACATATGCCAGTGTGTTCAGTCCAGTGGCCAGAGTGGCAGCTCCGAGGTTTGGGCTTAGCAGCGGGCATCGTGCCCTTCATGGTCGTGACAGATGGAGCCAGTGGAGACGCGAGGCTATTACAGAGGACAGGGAGGGAGGGCTGGGGAGAATGGAGGGAGTGGAAATGAGTTAGGGAGAGGGAGAAACTGGAGTAAGAGGAAAAGTGGAAAAAGAGTATGATTGAAAAGCAGAGGGAAAGATTGAGACGAGGTGGAGGGCAAATTAGTGCAGGATTGAGAGGGAGAGGAAGAGCTAAAGGAGACAAGAAGCCGAAACAACGGATAAGGGAATAATGAGAGGGGAAATAGTCAAGTAAAAAGAAGCAGGAGTCAGAGTGGGAGGGAGTGAGAGAGCTGCTGTAGGAAAGATGGCTTTTTTCAAAGAAAAAAATGACCCACAGGGGCCCCGGTCTCATGAGGTGCATGTTGTATTAGCAAGTTGAATCCTGGACATTCACACGTACTTGTTTGTAGCACCGTCCACCTCTGCTCTGAGCCGATTAGTCTGCAGAAATGCTTTGCCTCCAGTCTGCCTCCCACTGCCAAGCAAATGGAATGACTGAGAAATAATTACTTTCTGCTTAGTCTAATAAGCAAAAAAGGAATACAGATGGAGGCAGAGGGAGAGGCAGGTAATGTGGGCCTTGAGTCAAGGACACAGACAGACACGCAGGCCAATAAATCTGGATCTGAGAGCGTTCGGACCAATCAAATCCTATTATGAACAATAGCCAGTTGGGCCCATTACCAAGATGGCATATCGTTATGACGGCTGCCCATTAAGAACAAATTGGAAAAAATTGCCAGCTCACTGTAAATGACGAACAGTAGCAGTGCAACTAGTAAAGAAAATAAAACCCCAGTCAAGAAAGTTCTGGAGACAACCTGCTTTGAAATGTAAACTGAAAAAAATGTTCTGAGGATTAAGTTGTGATTAGTCTTGTCTTTTTAGTGTAAGAACAAAACGCTCTTTTATAAATAAGAAAAAAGGAGGAAGGGTATTCTTAACTTATCAGATAGCTGCAAAGTGTAGGGTCAGTATGTTGTGTTTTGAGGCTCTTTATTTCAATAAAAAGACATTTCTCACCAGACGTTAGGCATTTCACCTGGATTTTAAGTCCTCGCACATCATTGTGTGTCCTGCTTTTTCAGAATATGTCACCAAAAAAGGAAAAGGATGGGAAAAATGAAAAGAAAATAGAAATTGTTATTGACAATATCAATCATGCACTTACTCAGTATTAAATTAATGTTTACTTTACACTCACATATGGCTCTTGATAAGCCAATGCAGAAGTGCCAAAACCTGCAGTTCATCATTCGGCCACTTGAGGCTGGCTCCAAAACAGTCAGTCCTCATAGACCACCATGTTAAAATGGCAGACTTTATAGCAGAAATAAACATGTTTACATCCTGTTCCAAAAAACAGTTTTGGTCTCTTAAGCAAATTTCAACATTCAATAAAACTATAAGGGGGACGATTTTTTTTATATAACTCACCTGTTTACATTTTATGACGGCCCAAAGTTACGCAAATTATCTGTGCAGGGCCGCTTTAGTGACATACTGTCTACAAGGTGTTGCCTCAGTCTATAGCCCTCTTTAAACAGGAATTGTGCAGATTTGCAGGAAAGCCCAATCAGTCTTCTTTCAGCATTGGCAGTATAAAAACAAAATCGGGGAGTGTGGCAAAATGCCGCCTAATCAAGCGTAGCGTTAGTTCTGGCAGGCCACGACATCAAGCTCTAAATTAGCCGTTAACGACAAGCAAGCAATCCTCAATCAGCTGATGGCTCAGCTGACTGCCCCTTTGCTCCTATTGGAAAATTGCATTCAGAGCGCGCTATTTAAACAGCTCTAGCCTGGCCCCCTTTTGCTGCTTCCTCTGCCGGTAATCGCACAAGACAAACTCACGCATGAAGAAGAGATCTCTACTCGTGGTTGTACTCATCCTGCTGCTCCTGATGTCGCTGACCTCCGTCCACGATGAGGATCCGTGGCAATTTGACTGCATCATGAGGCAGAGGAAGCCATCTGCGACGACGAGAGGCCTCCTTCTCGCCGTCGAAGCTCTCGCCTGACAGGCAAAGCCACAAATATTCCAGTGATTGATGACTGGCCGATTCCAAGGCTTTTAGAGTTTCTGTTTTGCAACGACATTACCGCTCCAGTCGGAGCGTCGCACCAGGAATTGTTCACTCTATTCATGGGCTGCGCTGGGTTCCAGTCTCCACCTGCTGATCACCTTCCTTCCTCCGCTCCTCGGAAAGCTCCAGCAAAGCGCAAACAAAGCTCCGGAAACCCAGCAGACGCACCGACTCCAGCCGCTGCTCCGCTGCCCAAAAGAGCTAGAGCCCCGGCCTCAGCTGTCGGCTCCGCGGCTCCGGCAAACGACGCCATCCTGTCAGCGCTGTCATCCATCCAGTCATCTCTTTCAAATATGAACTCCAGAATCCAGACCTTAGAGGCCCGCGCCGCTCCATCGTCCAGCTCTTCTTCCCAGGCCGCCGTGTTTACATCCCAGGACCAGGCTGCTTCTTCCTCGGCTGCGGGACCATCGTCACGGACCGATGACGTCACTCCGGCACCCCTCGACGGCATCACAATTCCCCGTAGATCTCTGGGAAGTGCAGTCCCAATCTCCACCGATGTCCTATTCTACCCTCCTGCTGCTGCCATCTCCTCCAATCTAAGAAGCCAGATCCTCGCAGGTAACGACGTTAATCTTGTTAAAATCCTGCTGTGCTCAGATGTCAGCGATAGGCGTGTAGTAGACTGTGGTGACGTGTCTGTGATGCTAAAAGATAGTGATCCTAGACTTTCAAAGACTCTGACACTAGCAGAATTCACTGTAGCTTTTGGCGTGTTCAGCGATGTAATCTGTGAAGTCCATCCATCCCGCAGAGCTGAACTGGACACTTATCTTGCCATTATTGCCGATCTTGCCATGACATACGGTGGAACGCTGTTCTATGAATACCATAAATCATTCTCTGCAAAGGCTGCCATGTTCATTCAAAGGTTTAATCAAAGACTGGACTGGTCCGTGGTTGACCTGGCTTTAATTAGCAGGCACTGCACTGGCCGACAAGCTCTTTCCTGCTCCATTTGTGGCTCTTTCTCACACTCCTCCAATATGTGCCCTAAATGCGTGGCTGTAGTCCATCCGCCGGCGGGCTTAAAATCTGAGCCTAAGCTATTGTGGGGACGGGCATCCAAAGTCAGTGTGCCCCAGACGAACCCGCCTTTCGAGGTCGGAAAAGAAAAAATAAAACCTTCAACCCCAGTCAACGTGCCTGAGCTGGGAAAGGCTTTAAGGAAGCATCCAAACCGCTGCTTTGTCAATTATTTGATCACTGGACTGATCCAAGGTTTTATGGCTGGTCTGATTTGGTTGCCTAAGGTGTCATATGCGTGTAATAATCTGCAATCTGCTTTGAAAGAGCCTGAGACAGTAGATACTTTACTGGAGAAAGAAGTCAGGAAGGGTTTCATGATCGGACCTTTCGATAAATCACCCTTTCCTCTAACGCGCATTAACCCCATTGGTGTTGCTACCCGTAAATATTCTGGTAAAAAGCATTTAATTATCGATTTATCTGCTCCTCACCATGACGAAGCCCAAAGCATTAACAGTCTCATTCCGCTGCCGCCGTTCTCACTGTTTTATGCCTCTATCGACAATGCCATTAAGCTCATTAAACAAGCAGGTTGGGGCGCGTGGTTATCAAAAGCTGACATCACTGACGCATTTAAAGTTATGCCTTTACACCCTTCTCAGTGGCATCTGTTTGGCGCTAAATGGAGAGAAAAAATGTATTTTTCAGTTAGACTCACCTTCGGGTGCCGCAGCAGCCCAAAAATATTCGATACATTGTCAGAGGCTCTTTGCTGGATTCTGTTAAATAACTGCAAGCTGCCGTTTGTGCTTCACCTGTTAGACGATTTTCTTCTTGTAGATTACCCTTATGCCAAGCCAGATCATGCTATCACCATGCTTAAAGATACTTTCAAAAATCTAGGAGTCCCCCTATCTGAGGAAAAAACTTCAGGTCCACTCCAAGTCATTGAATTTCTGGGCATTAAATTAGATAGCAATCTCATGAAAGCGTCCCTGCCACTCGAAAAATTAAACCGCATCAGAGAAATTATGAAGGAGCAATGTTCAAAAACCATCTCAAAAAGAGATTTGCTCTCCCTGCTGGGTCATCTCAATTTCGCCATGCGCGTTATTCCTCAGGGCCGCTCTTTCATATCCAGGCTTCTCGACCTCTCAAAAACTGTCGAAAATCTACACGACATGGTTAATTTGGATGAAGGGTGCAGATCAGAGCTCCGGTTCTGGTCTTTGCTGCTCCAGGAATGGAACGGCATTTCTTTTTTCTATAACGATAATCCAGAATCTTCTGTGGCCATTAGGTTATTCACCGACGCAGCTCCTTCCGTTGGTTTTGGGGGGTTCTTTAATAACCAGTGGTTCGCTGATGTGTGGCCAAAAGAACTGTCATCTTTACCAGCCAATGTTCTTTCTTCTGCATTAATGGAAATATACCCTATTGTTATAGCATGTCTTATTTGGGGGAAGCACTGGTCCAGGAAGCAAATCCTCTTTTTCTGCGACAACGAAGCAGCTGTCCATATTATTAACAAAGGGCGTTCCTCCATACCATTCATTAACAGATTCGTAAGACGACTTACTTGGGCATCTGTGCTGGGGAATTTCATTATTCGAGCAGTCCATATTCCAGGATTAGATAATAAGATTGCTGATGCATTATCTCGATTTTTCTCTCGAAATTCCTTTCTGCCAAACGGTGCTAGATTGACCCTGCAGTCATACATGCTGTCAGCGGCTCATTATATGCGTTCTGGATTAGCGAAATCCACATTAAAACTGTATGACTCTGCATGGTCCTATTTCACCTCATTTTGTTCCACTTTCTCAGTTGCTATTTTGCCTGTAAATATTCCCACCGTATGTGCCTTCCTGGTTCACTGCTTTGAGTCCCGCAAAATGCAGCCGTCCTCCATCAAAGGCCTTCTAGCAGGTGTGCAGTTCCACCTGCGCTGTTTGGATCCATCCACCAACAGCCTGCTAGGAAATCCATCCATTCAACTCCTGCTAACGGCTTTAAAAGAGAGAAACCACAAGGCAATGATATTCGTCTCCCTTTCACTCCACCATTATTGCACAAATTAATCACACACTTGAGGGTTGGGTGCTTCGATCCATATACAGACTTACTTTTAGAAACTGTCTTCCTCACAGCTTTTTACGGCTTTTTAAGATGCGGAGAGTTCACCACACGCACACGATCTTTTGATCCTTCGCATGACCTCACTATAGCCGATGTAACAGTTAACAGCCACTACCTTTGTCTATACTTGAAACATTCCAAAACCGATAGAGACAGGAAAGGAACTTCTGTTGTAATTGCTCAAACTAATTCTGCTTTCTGTCCATTTTCTTCCATGGTCCGCTACTTGAGAAGCCGTGCTCAAGCCAGCCAGCAAGAGCCGCTGTTTGCCACAGAGGCAGGGGAGCCCATGTCACGTGCTTGGTTCACCGCTCGTCTCCGCCTCCTCTGCCAGTCCAGCGGACTCCCACCAGAACGCTACACAGCTCATTCGTTCCGCATAGGAGCAGCTACAACAGCAGCAATGATAGCGCCTGTGTCCACCTTAAAAGCCATGGGCAGATGGTCGTCATCTGCCTACGAATGTTATTTGCGCCCTGAGTTTCGAGCCATCCTAGATGCTCAAAAAGCAATGAGTGCTCTGTAAACGCTGGCTATCATAATAAAGATATAGACCGTGGTATGACTATTTTATCTCTCCACATTTCCATTAAGTTGAAGGTTTCGATTATTTAGATTTAATTTCTAAATTTCTAATATTATACATTTATCTCCTACTCAGATAGCCTCTCTTGGCTCCTTCTTGTAGCAAGAAGGGCCCGGGAGTTTTTGTTGGTATGGTTGTTTTGGGGGGGGTTTCTTTGCTGCTGCGCCCCCTGCTCCAGCCGTTCATGATGGCTCATGAAGGGCAGGAAGGTGTGCTCTTCCTGCCTCAGGCTTTCTACGCAAGCGCGTGGAAAAGCAGGGGGTCCCAGAACAGAACCATACCGCCAAATGTAATATAACTTGTGCAAGTAAAGAAAGATTATTTTTGACAAAGTGGTCCTGACTGAAATCAAGCGTAGCGTTAGTTCTGGCAGGCCACGACGTCAAGCTCTAAATTAGCCGTTAACGACAAGCAAGCAATCCTCAATCAGCTGATGGCTCAGCTGACTGCCCCTTGCTCCTATTGGAAAATTGCATTCAGAGCGCTATTTAAACAGCTCTAGCCTGGCCCCCTTTTGCTGCTTCCTCTGCCGGTAATCGCAACCCACCTCCACCCCAGCTCCTCCTGTCATGCTCTTTTCTCTGCTCTATCTGGGTTTGATTCACTGCTGCGCTCCCTGCTATAGCCATTCATGATGGCTCATGAAGGGCAGGAAGGTGTGCTCTTCCTGCCTCAGGCTTTCCACGCAAGCGCGTGGAAGAGCAGGGGGTCCCAGATCCTCCTGCTATGTGGGTCCGAACTTTATTGTATTCAGTTGCTTGCTCTGCTCTGTCTGGGGTTTCTTTGCTGCTGCGCCCCCTGCTCCAGCCGTTCATGATGGCTCATGAAGGGCAGGAAGGTGTGCTCTTCCTGCCTCAGGCTTTCTACGCAAGCGCGTGGAAAAGCAGGGGGTCCCAGAACAGAACCATACCGCCAAATGTAATATAACTTGTGCAAGTAAAGAAAGATTATTTTTGACAAAGTGGTTCTGACTGAACCTGCTTTTGTTTATACAGAATGCGCCTTTTTCGGGGCAATAGGGGGTGTGAGCAAGTAACAAAACGTGTAGCTGAGCGTGTGACGTAAACAGTGACGTGGGAGGGAAGCCGCGGCTAGTCAGTCCTTCAGCAATTCTCTCATAAGTCGGCCCGTTCTTCACCGTCCCCGTCATCTGACGGTTAATGGCCTCTTCATTTGTGAGGGCAAGGAGGGCACGCAATTCCTTGTCTCCCCAGTTGCTCATCTTTACAGTGTCTGTCAGGTTTGTGTTTCCCTCTTGCTACTAGCTGCTCGCTAATTCCTGCTATCAGCTGTTTCCTGTTTATCCACCGCCAGTGGCTCACACGTGTGGCGTCATCAGCAGCTCCTCCCACAAGTCTTCAACAGCCCCTCCCGTTGCGGAAGGCCGTCTCGGTCTGTTTAAACTAGAAGGGTTCCGTCAATATGACTACAAGGCGGAAAATTGGGCAACTCGCCAATCCAACTCTGTGTGTCTAAACGCTCGCAGCTTGCCGGTAAAACGGCCCAACATTCGCGGAAAATCTGGCAGTGTAAAAGGGGCTTATGTGTCAGAGCCACCCTCTTGTCTAAATATGGTAGCATGTTCTCATCCCAAGTTGTCCTGTATCACTGTGCCCTGTGAAATTAATGTGATGTGATATTTTGGTCATATTGTCCAACCCTGAAATTTCACAGATTGAATAAAATACATTATGTCACAATAGTATCAGTAAAGGCTGTGGAGCAATGGATGCAGTACAGCTGCATTGGACATTAGCCTCTGTGAAAACCAGTACATACAGACACAAACACACACACACACACACACACACACACACACACACACACACACACACACACACACACACTCTCTCTCTCTCTCTCTCTCTCTCTCTCTCTCTCTCTCTTACAACCACATCAGGGTGCCTTCGGATATCTCCACTGTTCTTTTCTCTGCCCTTGTTTGCTCACCAAAACCCTCAAGCTATCTTGCTTCTGTGGCCTTTGTCTTTTCTTTACAAATGCAGCATGCACAACCTCTTCCTCTCCCCTCACTGCTTCCAACCAGATCAGTGTTTCGGTGCCATGACCTATTTACCCTCAGTGACTCTCAGCCCCACTAACAGATCACCTACTCAGGGTGGAAAGCCACTGAACCCTTTTGCCCCACGCTTTGGTTCTCACCCAGCATTTCAGATGGGATTAATGTCACAGTCAAAGCGACGGCCACAATATCCAAACCAGAAAAGCAATATAACACAACAGCAGGTGGTCATTTTAAATCTTAAAACCTCACTTTTGGGAATCATCCACCATGCTGTCAGTCATATGACCCACATGTCCCTTTGCCAGGAAGTCCATTCAGTTTGCCTGACTCCTCCAGTGCAGGGTTATTGAGCACCAGCTGCCACAACATTAAACACCTTTCCTGACATTTTGCCTCAGATACAATCAATTACATTTTATGTTTACAAAGTCACATATTGCACCATGGAGAACCTTTTAACCCCCACGGTATTGAGGCTACTGACCCTCCCAGCCTCTGAATATCCTATTAAAGAGAAAGAAAGAACCAATGTGCAGTTAGGGAGAAAATGTATTACAAAAGCAGCAGGATGGATGTAGGCTTTGGTGAAGCATTTTATCTCATTGTACAATAGCCTGTATTCAGCACTGACATAGATGGCAATCAGGGTGAACTCGTATATTCAGTCAGGCTGACATTTAGGCCTTTTAAACTTCGAAAGAATACGAACTCACTGATTTCATGCAGTTTTAATGTAGCAAAAAATATCAGTAACGATCAGTAACTACCATTAAAGTCAATACAAACAAAATTGAACATCCTGTTTTACTGTAATTAGTATTGTTGGTAATCATACTAGGAATGGACGATATTGATCGAACTGCAGTTGAAACTGACTGAGCATGCATGGGTAATGCAGCACACGGTGTGGAGGCTTCTAAATTTGGCAAGCTTCCAAAGTAACTATTTGGTCTAAAGCTTGGATTTCCTAATGATTTTGACATAAACTCTGACTTAAACCTTAAGTGGAACTATTGGAGTAAATATCAACCATGATGAATGACAAGGCGAAAAAGACACTGACTGCCGACGTGCCCTCCGACCCGAGATTGAGCA
Source organism: Epinephelus fuscoguttatus (assembly GCF_011397635.1). Lineage (NCBI taxonomy): Eukaryota > Metazoa > Chordata > Actinopteri > Perciformes > Serranidae > Epinephelus > Epinephelus fuscoguttatus. The sequence goes on from NC_064761.1 coordinate 20,490,159, forward strand.
AGTTCAAGACACAGGGAAAAAGCTCTCTACCAAACAATATAAACCTGGATCATGAAGACAGATCAGAAGAAAGCTCACTGGAAAACCCTCCTTTAGCAGAGGTAAATCACCACGTGTTGGCTTCCATGGATACCAGGCTCAGAAAGCTGGACATATTGGACGAGCTGAGGCAGGACTTGCAGCAATCAAAACAAACATCTGAGTGCATATGGACGACGCTGGACGAATGTAAAAGGAAAACAGACACACTGGAAACCACAGTCGCCAAATTAGAAACTAAAACCGAAACAAAAACTTCAAATGGCCTGATGAAAGAAAAAATGTTGGAGATGATGATATCCATGGGGGATAATCTCATTCTCTCCGGGCTAACCGAAACAACGGGTGAGGACACAAACACAAAGTTGAGACAGTTTCTCATCAAGGAGCTACAGATGGACGCGGAGATTGTGAAGAAAGTCAAGTTTGACTGTGTGCACAGAATCCAGCGCAGCCGAGAGAGCCAAGGAAGGTGCGCTGAAAGTTTGTGCGCTCCAAAGATAAAGCTCTTGTTGAACGTTTCAGCAAACAAACTGGTGGGTAAGCCATATGGACTGAATGACCAGTCCCCACCAGAAATTGTGGCAAGAAGGAGAAAACTGATCCCCAAACTGAAAGAGTATCATGAAAAGAAAGATGCGGTAAGACACTTTCTGGATAAACTTTACATAAACGGCAGAATGTTCAAGGACAAAGAAACACCTTGGCTGTTTGATTCCAGGGGTGGACGATACTAGACTTTCTAAATTCGATATAATACTAATGTTTTTTGTTACGATTTTAACAGTATTGATACCAGTGTTATGACCAATACCAATACAGATTCTTACCTTAAATGGGTATGTGATTCTTCTTAATAATGGCCACTAAAAAAAACATAAAGGACGTTAATAAGTTTCTAAGAGGTTACACCTTAGCATAGTTAGTTATTTCGTAATCACGTCCATTTTATATGGTGTTACTGGGCCGACTGGACTGACTTTTCATAGCTAATGATAGCAGTAAATATTCTAGTTATTTATCATAAACACAACACCTTGAGACATTAAGTATTGCCTTACATTATATTGTACTTTTTGCAGTGCTGCATAAAGATGAGTTTCTGTTTTTCTGTTGTTTTTTATTGATGTAATGACAATGAAATTACAAGCATGCTGTATGTGGTCTGCCCCCTTGCCAGAAATAATGATACCAAAACCCACATGAAATGAATAGATGTGTAATTCTGGCGATAATGAAATAATGCTTCTCCCCTCAAGAATGACCTTCAAAAAGGGCCCCATTACGCTTAACTGCTGGGACATTTCCATATCCTTTCTGGGTATGTCAACATGTCAGCCACAGTGCAAGGCTTCCTGTCAGTGCGGCATAATGACTCTTTTATCTGTTCATCTTTTCATTTATTTATGACGATGACAGTGTACTGGCACATGCTCAGCATGCTCGGGAAATCGTGAGGGGACTAATTAGTTGCCGTTTTCGTAGGGGGTTGAGACCATTACACAGCCTCCAGTTTGGTTTAAATTCAGGTAATGACTATCAGAGTGTGTGTGCGGCACTGGTGAGGGCCGAGTGCTGCCACCCGTCTGCCAGGCACTGCTGTGATGGGGGCATGTTTAAAACCTGGCATACCAGCCCCGTCACCTGGCACCCTGGTCCCTCACCGGCCTCAAGGTCATCAAGCTTGGCATGCTGCGTCGAAAAAGCTGGAGGGGAGAGTGTGAGAGGCATCCCTGAACAGTCGTGATGGGCTGCCATGTTGTAGCAGGGGTCCCTCCTCGCCTGCAGCGATCTAAATCCTCCCGTTTATACACACACACACACACACACAGACACACACACGCAGCTTTAACATCCTCTTTGAACAGGCTGACGTCACTAGCTTTCCAAGGATCTGATAGCCATTGAAATAAGTGGCGTAATGGGATTTGATGGACATTGATTATGAATTTCCCTATTTATGTCTTTGTCAGGCACAACTCTGTTATCAGACATTGCTATTTGGAAGAGATTAGAAGGAGGGCATCAACTGGTTCAGATTTAAAGCTCAGTTTAGTTTGTCTGGCATTCACATCTACATACTGTTAATAAAGTGGATACATGCACTAACCCCCGCAACCATCACCTCCACATCAACTCCATCTCAAATCTTTCATCTCTATTTAACTTTCCTTTTTTGTCTGAGGTTTTGTCATAATTGCATTTAAAGAGTCTTGAGGGTTCATTCAGGTTCACTCAGCTCTGCATGTGGGGAAAGATCTGAGATCTGTTTGGCATCTGTGTGCACGCATGTATCTGATATTACAGAAAGAAAAAAAAAAGCTTAGGGTGAGCTGCCGTGATCCTGGATGCCATTCATATCTGAGATCTCATATCATTCTGATCATTAAGAGGTCTTTGAAATCTGCACTCAGAAAAAAAAAAAAGAGGCGAGTATTGTGATGGGCTGTCATTAACTGCTGCGATTTAAAGACATGCAGTTGACAGTCTTGAAGATGGCAGCATTATAATGACTTCCTACATGGTGTCGTTCTTTGATCATCTTCACATGAAGGTGTGAGGGACTTCAACTTAAAGTGATGTTTCATTTTTAATAGATCACTTTCATTTCCACCACATAGGCCACTGCACCGACTCACAATTTATGCCGCTGAGCTCTTACATCAATATTCATAATTGCAGGGAAAGAAGTCCAAGAGAGAAAAGGATTTTATGATACCACAATAATATAATTCTAATGTGCTTATGATGTTCCCTTGTGTCATAAGACTCCAGTGGTACACCAATATACGGTAATGACTTATATTTTATTATATCTCCTGATGATTTTTGTTGTAATGTGTTTATGATGTGCATATGTAACAAGATACTACAGACATGGCTACTGGAAAAAAAATAAGTTGTGCTGCTAAACTCTTACCTTAAGCGTGCATTACTTGTGTTTCATTATTTATTTATTATTTATTTATTTTTTGGGCAGTGAAACAAGCTGAAAACACAATATTAATATGTTTTCACCACATCAAATGTCAGTGTACACATCCATCAGATGTTTCTGGACATCTGACAAAAGTCCAATACTCTTCAACAGCTACTGAGGGAAATTGCTGTTAATTGCTCCACGCTCTATGGTTTGGTGCCGAGCAGCTAGATTACAATCAATATGGGGTTTTTTTTTGCTATAAAACCAAATTGATCCAAAGTCATTGAAATCCAGCGCTCCAGCAGTGACTTGCGGCGTCAGACACTGACGAAAAAAGCTGTCCTTTAACGTTGGCATGATACATGGCTGGTCAGCATTATAGTTTAATGGCACCCGGTGGCGTCATGGGGAAACACAGCAGGAAAAGAATGAAAGTTAAGGTGACCAAAGTCCAAGTGGGGTGGACGGAAGGGGTGGGGATGGGTCCAACAAACACAGACTTTCACCCAGGAGGGGTGTTTAGGCGAGGTTTTCCGAAACCTAACCACGCGCTTTTGTTGTCTAAACCCAACCACATGCATTTGTTGTTGAAGAAAAAAAAAAAAAAGTCAATTTGCTGAGTTGTGCCGACGTAGGGCATTTATTTTGAAAGAGACTGTATGTAAACTGTAAATTTCCTGTGAAAACACAAGTGTATTTTGAAAGAAGAAAATGCATGTAACAGGCAGAGCTTGAGCTTGGTGTCCCAGAACGTCAGCAACCAACGCACCCACGGTACCTTTCACGTCGTGTCTGGACCTGGAACGTCTGTGACCAAACATCGATATGTTTTGGCTGAAGTTTACTAAACTGTTTTCTGGTGCATTACTGTTGTTGAACATCACACACACACACACACACACACACAAGCATAATCGTCTACTATAGAAACCTGTACATTGCTCTGCTCCAACAACTATGGAAAAGGAAACTATTTCCTATTTTAGCAGGTTTTCCTGCATTTAAAAACCTGCATATTGATGCTCTTTTGGGTGGAAAAGGGGTTATACTAAGGGCCCATCCCAGTAACTTCCCTTAATCCTACCCCTTGGCCCTACCCCTAGATTTGTGCGTTCCCGTGAGGGGTAGGGGTGTCCCAATTCCTTTTTGTGCGTAGGGGTAGGGGCCATAACAAGGGGTAGTGGGTATGAAACTAGCCCTTCGGAGCGAGGGATTTCAGATGCTGACTTGCCAGCAAGGGGTAGATGTCGCCATGGCTAACACCGAGCAAGAGACGGGAAAAAAAGTTCCATACACGTACGTATAATTTCGCAAATAAACATGGAACTTTTGTAAAAACATTTTAGAATAACTGTATTTGTGTAGAGAACAGTGTAACATTTTTTTTATTGCTATTCATGATGCCTAGATTGGAGTTGACAGAAAGCTAGCCAGCTAGCTAATGTTATCGTTGTCAGGTTGCTTGTTAGCTAGCTAGCTAGCGCACACTATCTGGCATCTGTCATGTCCCCTGTTCTGCAAAATTATCGGAATTTTCACATTACAATAACCAGCTAGTATAACTATGCTGCCTCGTAATGTTAGCTGGTAAGCTAGCTAACTAGCAAGCAGAAGTCCCCTGTCCTACATATCTTAATACTCTAATGGTACGTTAGTAGCAAGCATAATAGCAGCTAACATTACCGTTACGTTGTAGATGCCAGTTGGAATTGTAGATGGATCGTGGCTTCCTGTTTAAAATGGTTACGTATGTGTGAACGTAACCGACGCGGTGACGGAGTGAGTGGTGTCCCAATTCCTAGGGAAAGATTTCAACTCCTACCCCTTGTTGCTTCATTTCGAAGGCCAAGGGGTAGTGGGCAAGGGCTAGGGGTAGTGGACAAGGGGGGGGTATTGGGATTGGGCCTAAGTCTCTTATTATTTTAACTCAAACCATGATCTTTTCCTAAACCTAACCAAGTAATTGTCTTGCCTAAGCCTAATCAAGTAGTTTATATGCGTAACTACACCTATATCACAACAACAAATTTAAAACTGCAACTGTTAGTACATTGCCTGTTGCTGGTACTCTCCAATGGGCACATGATGTCATTTTGGAAGTCACTGGCAAACAACCTATTCTGTTGTTTAGGTGGGAGGAGGTGTTGCAATAAACAACTGGCTGCTGCTACAGGTTGATGAGAGTGATGAGAGTTAACCATTACTGTTGGCTTTAAAACCTCCAAATAATGAGCTTAAGGATGCTTGAATGAGCCATAGAGCTGAGGGGAACTGCTTAGGGTGGTAATTCTCTGTGGGCTCGTCACTGTGGGTGACACATTTTAGATTACCCAGTCACATATTCCACTGTTAATATACAAATATTGATTAGTGCAGATTTAACATTGTAAAAACAAAATGATTTGGTGAAAATGAATCTACCACTGAATTCTAAACTGTGATTTTCCTAAAAATCTGATGAATAATTGTGTCAAGACTGTTTCCAGCACATATTTTGGGTGTAGAAACACAGGGACATTGTGTGACTTGTTAGTGGGCTTTGTTTCAGCCAGACACATGCGAGGCCAACAGGACCTCACAGGGGGGACAGTCTGATGAAATAAACAATAGATAAAAGAGGGAAATAAGAGACCTAGAGCCAGAGAATAAAGTGAAAAGATTCACTTTTTTTTCTTATCAAGTGTGAAATTAGTGGTCCTTGAAGACTTCGGATTGATTTGATCGGAAGGGGTTAATTTGCTTCAATTATCTGGTGATTGTAGGATCTACTTGCAATTAGAAGTTAATGCCAGCTGGAAGAATAAAGCAAGATGACTTTGCAGAAGGGAATTTGCTTGCGTTGAACCTCTGAAATAGCAATTTGTTCCTCATATATCTGAGCTGTATGGTTCTGTGTTTTGTTTAACCACCGCCGTGTGTCTCTTGTCTCAGCGTTTAATGGAAATTTCATTTTCTTCTCATTTTCCATGTCAGAAGATTAAAAACATAATGGTCATGTTGTTGTCAGCTGGGAGATGTCCAAAAGCCCAAAGTGTATGAAATAATAAAAAGAAAACATTACCGAGAAATTGCAATAAACAATAATTCAGCCTTCCTGTTTATCTTTGTTTTTTTCTTCTCTCCTTTCAGAAGCAATCTTCATGTTTATCGGGTTGGAATTAAATCCTTCCTCGAAATCGCAATAGATGTTATGTTTGCTCGACTCTTTAATTTATTGTTTTGGTGGTGATGGAGACTTGAACGATTAAACGTCTGAAGGAGCCTACATTCCTAAACACAGAGTCAGTGAGGTAGAAAAGAGAATAATAAAAGATGGTTAAATTATTGATTGGGACATGACAGGAGTACTGCCCCTGTGGGTACACTTCATCTATATTTTCCATACAATTTAACCCACTGCTGCCAGGACGTGCCTATACATAAGCAGTCTCTGAATGATGTTCGGCTCTCTGTCATTCACACATGCACATGCAGTCCATCCCCCACACTGCAATGCATTATTGAAGACTGGCCGTCATTGTGTTCCTTCCGACAAAGGACGCCTATATATTTTGTCACCATTCCTCTTGTTGTAAAATCACCATTGCCCCTCTTGCAATGCAAATGCTACAGAACTGAACTAAATCACTAGTGTTATCTGGACCTGGATGAAACAGAAGTCTCTGTTCTAAGTAAAGCACAAGCTGGGCTGATACCTCTATCACTGCTGGCGAGTGTAAAGGCAAAGGGACAAAGCAGTTCTGTCAGGTCCAAGGAGGCTTTCAGTGAGTCGTCCAGCTCGTCCGCATGTATTCCCTCCATTAGCTGCACTGCCAGCTGAACCAGAATAAGAAGGCAAATCCCAGCAGTAATCAGTCAACAACAAAGGGGATGCTATATTGTTTGGAGCTGTGTGATGCTGGGGCCTCTGTGCTAGCTTTGTGGATTGTGGGTATGAGGTTGTCCCCCCAGGTGCCTTCTCCAGCCAGGTTTTGCCTTGTGCTCATGTTTTGAAATATTGGACAGGCTCCTGGATTTTTTTTATGTCTCCACAGGCATATATGCAGAGCTTAGCACCATGTAATGCCTTTCAATCCATCAAAAGCAGGAAGGGGGGCTTTTTGCACACGCTCCGTGTTTGTTTTTACAACAGTGGCCATTGTAAAAATCCCTCCATCGTGCATTAGTAGCACAACACCCACTGTGTGCTTTACAGTGGAGACTATTCATTAGACTAACCCAACTAAAACCCTTGCTTTTTAAATGACGGTTGCCAGAACACACCTGATGCTAGATAAGAGACAAATTCATTCACATTTGTCAGTCTGATTATATTTCTCTTTCAAACAAAGCATAGCATACAGTAAAATATGTATCACATGGTCTCAGAAATAAGACCATAAGTATACACATTCGTATGTTGCCACCACTGTTGCATTGTTGAACTCTTGTTATTTGTTGGCACAGGTTTACTTTCTTGTTGTTTGCAGTGCCCAAGATCTCCCTGCTCTATGTGTAAAAATGTTCTTATTTTCTTCTCCCTCAAATATTTTTTTCTTTTCTTCTGACCATATTCAAACCCAATATTTAGAAAAGCAGTGAAGAGGTAACTTTTTCTTCGTCAAGTGGCACATTTGATTAAACACGAAGTACTGTCAAAAAAACTAAATGAATAAAAAAATACTGCCTCAAGGTTGTCTGCCTCCTCAAACTGTTCAAGTTGCACTTATACTTCTTTTCATATCTGTCTACATTCATATGTAGCCATGACAGTTGACAATGCTTCAAATCTGGATATTGCTGCAAAACAGCTATGAATTCTAAAACCTGGATGTTTCACACACATTTCAACCCTGTAGCACAAAAGATCTATACAATCAAGATGGCCATCCAAGATTAGTGTAACCACTTCCGTATTTGACCAGATAATAACCTGATTTTTTTCCCCAGAACATCACAGTGAAGTTGACCTTTGATCTTTTGGACATAAAATGTCAACACTTCATTATTTTATCCTGTTAGATTTTTGTAAAATTTCATGATAATTAGCATATGAATTCTTGAGTTATGGGAAAAAACATGTTTTGTTAGGTCACAGAGACCTTGACCTTTATCACTGACCATCCAATTCTTATCAGTCTTATCAGTTATGAGTCCAAGTGGACGTTTGTGCCAAAATTGAAGAAATTCTCTCCAGGCCTTCTTGGGATATTGCAACGTTCCAGTGACCTTGACCTTTGACCGCAAAAGTCTAATCACAAGTGATATCCCCCGAAGCTGAGAAATGAAGCCAATGCACAAGTGCCAAAAACTACAGTTCATCCACTTGAGGCTGGCTCCAAAACAGTCAATTCCCACATACCACCATGTTAAAACCTTACAGCAGAAATACACATTTAGAGTCTCATACAAAAAATGGCTTTGATCTCTATAGCTTGTTTCAACATTTTGCTGTATTGGGAGTTGAATTTTTTTTATATATCACATCCATTAACATTTTATGAAGACCCAAAGTTACACATATTTAAATGCAGGGCCACTTGAGTGACAGGCTGTCTTTAAGGATCCACCCCTTGACCTCCACCCTCTTGTCCAAATATGGTCACTTTTGGTTTCAAGAAAACAAAATGGCGATGTCAAAATATACACAAAAAATCGAGGCTTCAGAACAGGAGTCCACAAGCCAATAGGTGATGTCACAATAGCTACATCCATTATTTATACAGTCTGTGGTTCATCATTGAGTCCAAGTGGATGTTGGAATACCTGGTTCAACAGACTGACACAGATGCAAGGTCACAGTGACCTTGGCCTACAACCATCAAAATCTAACTGCTTCATTATTGATTCCAAGTAGACGTTTGTGTCACATTTGAAGAAATTTCCTCAAGACATTTTTGAGATGTGAGAATGGTATGGACAGACATACAACCAGAGTACATAATGCCAATGAAAAAAAAACTTGTATGCTATGAGACAGAGCTATGGTCTCTGAGACCCTCAATAGGAGTAATGTGTCACTTTATGTATCCAACATCTGAAACATGCCATTAGTTAAAAAATAGGTAGGTTTTTCTGAGCTGTTAAGGAGGGCCTGGGGTCTCCTGGACCCCAAAAAGAACATTGGGGTAAATCTAAAAAATCTTTTAAATGCTGCCTGCTGTGTAGCCACTTTAAATATGTGGCATATCACTGTGTTGAAAAGAGGTCTGGGACATCTGTTTTTATTGCATTGCAGTTTTTTTCCTTTGAGCTTTTTGCAATTTTTTTTTTCAGTCAGGATCAAATCCACCAATATAGGGCATTGTGGTGGCACAGCAGTAAGGGACCTGTGCTGTGTGGCCATCCCCAGTTTATTTCTGGCTACAAATCTTTATTGCGTGTTGTCCCCCTTTTCTCTCGCTCTGTGGTAGCTGTCCGTCTTGACTGTCAGCTGTCATATGGGGGCAAAATAATCTTTGAAAAAAAGGCTATTTTTCTTTTCCAAGAGATTACTTGAGGCTGAAGTGAGCATCCCCAGACTTCAATTTATGATTCAGATGATGAAAATGCATTCTGATGGTGCCATGAAATAATGATGGACTACATTAGCACACTTGGTAATGCACAAAGCTAATATTGCGGTGCTTGTGTTATGTGCTCCCCGAGGGTAAAATATTTAACAGAACCCACCCAGACAGTTACCCTGAGGGGTGGACTGACCTCAATGCACTGATGGAGCAGCCTGTACAGTGCTGTCCACGGTTTTTAACAATTTAACATCTCAACGCGGTACACTTGAGTCAGACAAAAGATCAGAAATGGTGCACATCACAGGTTGCTTGTTCTGGAGATTCACAGATTTAATCTCCACAAGAAGAGACGTGTCCATCAAAGATTGTGTTCTGTCAGAGTCCTTGAGCCAGACATTAAACGCCCTCTTGCCAGCGATAAACTCACTGTCACTGACAAAAACATAAATTACCACATTCATCAAACATGTGAAATGTATTCACAGCTCACTGGTGTAAGCACCTTATCCTTGCGTTAGCAGGATAACTATATTAAAACCCCAGTTAATCCCACACTTATATCAGATGTCTCACTCCATTAAAACATAACACAAATGGTTGGGGTCTTTATTTACTCATTCCCTGCAAAGACCAAGCGCTGTGAAACCGCCGACTGTGTTACAATGATGGCTGTTTCAAGGTTACTTGACTGATAAATTACTGTATATCTCATGCTCAGCGGGGCTATCATCACACCCACTGCTGTCCAGTGCTGCTTCTGTTGACTGTATGTATATGTGTTTGTCTTACACTTCAAAAAAGAGTGCACACATGTAAATACAGGAAAGACAGAGCGTCATAATAAAAAAGTGTCCGCCTGAGCTATAATATGTGTTTTGTGTAGAACCAAGTTCGATGATAATCAAGTTTAATAATGTTTGAATAATTAATGAATTTGGGGAAGCATTAATTAAAATCAGGAATTAAATAGTTGATTAGAGGGCCTGAGGAGGCCACTGGGAGATACCAGGCCTATAAAAGACCAGTAGCCTGAGGATGCCTTAGAAAATACCAGGCCTGTTAGGTTTCAGCAGTTGTTGGTGACTGTCCCGTTCACCCACGATCCTCTGCGATAGCTATGTTGCCAGTATGGAGATTTGTGGATTTCTTTTGTATTCTTATTCCTTAATAAGTTGTGAGTAAAATAAAGGAGTATGGAGAAAGGAAAGGGAAAGAACTGTCCAATTTGTTGAATAATTCTCTTTGATTGCATTTATAACATTTGATTAGTATTACTGCTGTGAGCTTCTGGCTAACTAAGTAAAGTTCACTTTATGCAGGAAAGTAAGAGCTTCTGTGTAATTAAAAGGTTTCTTTAAAGAATCACGTAACCTTTCCTCAATTATATTAAATTACAAAAATGTGTGAAACTAGGCCAGGTCCGTAGATGAAAGCTCTTGTCGGTTGGTCTAGACTTTATGTATATTTATTTGTCAGTTACCCCAGTCAGGATGTGTCTCTCCTATTTGATTTATTCAGATCAAGATTCATCAAGATCATTTTCATACATTTTTCATGAATGAACCCACCCCATCAGTGTATGCATGCATGCACATGTTGATACCATGGACTTCATCTGTGTTTCTCAGTGTTTGCCATTTACATTTCTATTTACATTTCTCATGCAGTACATGCTGCTATAGGTTTTTGTAAATATTCAATGTTCCAGCATCCATAAAATATGTTTCAACACTATCTCACTCTTAAATCAACAGCAGACTGACTGTTTTAAAAGATCCTGCACGCACTGTGGCTTTAGTATTACAGTGACATCATAAACATCTTTGTTAAAAGGTCACAGATACCAAACACAGTGTCAAGGAAATATGTATACAGTTATGCATAAAACATCTTTTTATTTTTACTTGATGTGATGGTGCACTGTATCTTCATGAAGTGGCACAACCAGCAGATGCAGACTGAGCAAACGTCCAAAATATAAGGGCCTCAGTTCAGTTCGGTACACTTTTTTTCCATTTCCACTGTAAAAAGTTGTGGATGGTACCAATGGAACCATTCTGTACTGTTCCCATTTTTGGTCCCCCCTCCTGTTGGGGTACCTAGCACACACATCTGGTGCTAAAAGGTGGAGCTGTGAACACTGCAGTCTGTTGATTTGTCAATAGTGGACGGTCACTCTGTTCAGGACTGAGTTGTGGCTGGTTTTGAGGCTCATGTAACCACTGTTCATACTATGGAGAGTTTTATTAGTAAACTGTAATTATAAAATGAAATGATGTTGGAGTTGGGAAAAAAAATCGAACTTAATTTCCTAGGCCGACTGCTGACAACTTTTAAGGTGGAATGTTCACTTGTTATCTCACTCAATGCATGAATTAGCGGCATGAATCCACCAACACACCTTAAATTTCACTTTAACAACTTATACCATCACTTTAGTTTTTATACAGTATGACACACGCTTTTAGTAATGAGCGGATCTTCAAGTGTTGACATGTATTAATTTCAACTGGGTTATGTGAACTACATTATCCCAATCCTCACATGGAGAAAAAAAAGCATTGTGGATTGCCGTTTCTGTGGGCTCCAGCAACACAACACCTCTGAGCTTGCCTTAGACGGACTAAATCCTCAAACCTGCTATTTGAATCTCATTGAGAGAGACTCTCACTGCAGCCTGTCACATAGCAGTTCAAGGAGGACGCAAATACAGACTAAAAACCAACCCGGATAATACAATCCAGAATACCAGGAAAACAGGCGTGAGCACAGGAATAGCACAGGATGACTCTGGGAACAGGGAAGGACTAACGAGACAGTAAAACCAGACACGACACGTGAGGAGAGAATCTACAAAATAAAACAAGAAGCAGATCAAACATGAATGAATAACATGAAACACAAACAGAAAACAAAGTCCACAGGATTACAGAATATAAACAAACCCAGGTTAAAAATCTCAGTGTCTCCCAGAGTAAATGCTGTTCAGTAGACAGCTTAAGTCCCGTGGGACAATGATGTAGCCCTTAAGGCTGAGAAAGTAGGAAATATGTTGAGGAGCCTACCACATGCACATGAAACAGAACCAAATACAACTGCATGTGTGTGACTGTAACATTGCCAATAATAAGACATCGATTGGTAACTCGTGGTTGTTATTAATCTCGTCTTGCCTCTTCTTTCTCTTCACTAATATGCATAATTACAGCCGTCTTGGGATATATTATCCGGACTTAATTCATTTTTTTACATAATGGTATTTCTTCATGGGAGAGGAGGTTTTAATGGCAGGTGGAACTGCTCTGCTTTGATCAAGGGATGTATATGTGCTTGGGGGAAGGTACAGAGGGTGAGGAGAGTGTGCAGTGCTCATCACCCATTTTAATGCCACCCTAGGTCCAGATTAGACCCTGGGGGATGGTAATGATGTTATGATCATGATTAGTCCTTCATCTCCATGCTACAAGCCATGGTTATTTGCAAATGTAACTATATTTATACATCTTATCATGTACAAAACATTATAATTATCCAAAAAATGCAAGAGTGAAATCTGTTTTTTTTTTTTTTTTTCCATTTGTAAAAAGTTAATATTCAGCAGCACTATAGGTGTGTTCCTTTTATATGCAAATAAAATCAAGAGGTCCATGAAATAAATGTAAATGACCTCAGGACATCAAACACACACACACACAAACACACACAAACCCCCTAAATGCACATGGTTATAGTCGCTAGGCAACAGTAGCTGTTAAGCCAAAGTGCACATATACACTGTAGGCCCGACACCTCAGCACATGACTTGAAGGTTCTGTTCAGTGAAGTATGGGTGATGCTGATGGAGCATGAATTAACATTAGAAATGGAACCAGATTTACATCAGAATGTGCCAAATGGATTCAACCTGTTGAAGAATAGAATCACTAAGTCTGCATTTTGTGTTTTTTGCATGCATATATGTGTGTGTGTGTGTGTGTGTGTGTGTGTGTGTGTGTGTGTGCGCGCGCGCATGGGGCAAGGAAGGAGAGACAGGCACATTACTTCATCGGGTTAGTGATGTCCATCTAAGGTACAGCTACAGCTGTACCAGTAAAAATGTGTGCTGCTGAATTTGAAAGTTATTTGCAATGTAAAATATAGTTGAAAATCATGCTTCATCTGCAGTAAGTATACTTTGTCACATGTTTTGTTTCTCATTTTTAGTTACAGTAATATTTATTTTAATTTAATAATTTTCCTCAAACAGACACTTTGGACGTTCAACCAGCTTTGTTTCGTAACAGCGTGGGCAGTATGCTTAAATGACTAGTGGTAATCGTGCCTTCATCTTACCAGTGCTCAGACCTCCCTGCCCATCTCCCACCTCAAATCCTCTGGCTCAAGGGCTGTTGCTCAAACATCAGACTGTACGACCCACCCCCCCTCTCTCTTTCTCAAACGGTAAAACTAGGCAGTGCTGATAAAATATGAGTCAAGATTCTGGTACTCTATCGCCTTTTTCTCTCTTAGAATGTTTTCAGAAAACAATTTTAGTGCACTGTTTGGCTGTAATACCAGCATTTGTGAACAAGAAGCATGTACATACCATACTGTTTTCTGTATTGTTAAAGGTATGCTGGGAGAGATCATTTGTTACCAGCTGGCTGCCATATTGTTTCTAGGGGTGTAAATCACCAGTTTCATCCCAATATAATTTTATATCAGCTCTTTGGACAACAATATGATATTTGCCAATATTACAAAGTATGCCACGATACGATTTTGTTTGGATGCGATTTAGGGGCCTGTGATCCATATGAAACGATATTATCTGCCCATTTAACACAATCTATCTCAGAGGAAGCTGCCAATCCATTTTTTTATGCCTTTGGACATAAAAGATAAAAACATCACATAGGCTAAATATAGTAAATAATTGTAACCGCATAAGCACAGTGAAGTTTACTTTAAACTGACTCCATTAACACACATAAAACAGCACATGGGATAAGTTAACCTTTTTTTCTAGTCACTCATTATTAGCTTTAGCATGTTTACCCAGCATAAATTAGCCTAGTGGCTAGCGGACTTTTTTTCCTCTTCTCATAGCTTAGCAAATGACATGTAACGTTATTATCTTTCTTACTTTTCTTACTGGTTTAAGTCAATGCATCTCCTGACAGAACAGCTCAGTTGAATTTCAGCCTGCATGCACGTTTTCCCAGCCGAACATTGTTAAAACAGAGAAGCTAATGTTGCTGTAGTGAGAAGTTAGCAGAAAAAGAGATGCCCATCCAGGCAGTTAACTTTACCTTGTGTTTATCTTGTAACAACATTGTTTAACATGTGCTTTGCCACACTGCTGATTTATTTCCAAGGAAATAACAATATCCTCTTCTTCTTTCTCTCAGCTGCTTCCCATCTGCCTGACGCAGTTTGACGGTGACACAGACTTTCAAAATAAAAGCGTATCCTGAAGATGAAAATATGGATCGATGTTTTCACTTTGTATCAATGACATTGGATTATTGATAATTTAATGGGTATACTGATCCAGATCGATGGATCGCTACACCCCTAATTGTTTCCTGTGGAAATAGAGCCAAGCTTGCGTTGTCACCCACCAGCAGTAGCATTTATTGGTCCAGTGAGGCGCAGTGCATTCTGGTAGTTGTAGGTTTTCTACCTTGTGACCAAAGGAATTGCCGCAGCCCTTTTCCTCTGTTTTCTATGGTCATATAGCACCAGTTTCAAAAGTATTTTGTATCTTTCCAGCAGTGAAACACTTTTTCTTAAAAGATATATTTTAGCTGAAACCAAGTGAAAGCAGTTATCTCCATCCATGCTCAGCAGTACAGCTCTGATGGCAGTTGTCAATCACACATCAAAAGGGAGGAGCAAATTCTTTTTTAAACCTCCCTTGAGTATGACATGACGATTCATGAATGCTGAGATCATGAAATAAAGATGAAAAAAAAAAGTTGAAAGAATAGCAGGGAACCACTAAGGACATTTCTTGGTTCATGGCAAGTCCATCAGTTGAACCACCACCATTATAAATGCAAACTTATGGTTCAAGTTTCTTACAGCTCTCTGACAGCTGTCTCAACAGGTCACATGTAAAAATGTACAGTGTGGTGACAACTGACCTTTTGTCTTTGACAGCTAATTTTCCACAGCATATCACATTCTATTTTAATTATTTGTCTTGTGATTTATAATGAAGCGCAGTGCACCGAAATTCTCACGCGAGCCCATTCACATCAGACGCGCATTTCTCCGTGCCGGTCGACAAGCACTTCTGCTCCCAGCTGTTGTCTCCATCACATTTGGGGAAGTTTTTCCATCATGGAGTATCTCTCTCTGTTTGCGTGTGTGTGCCCCAACCCCCACCCCCTATAGCGGGCCCTCTCTCTCTCTCTCTCTCTCTCTCTCTCTCTCTCTCTCTCTCTCTTTCTTGTGTGTGTGTGTGTGTGTGTGTGTGAGAGTGTGTGTGTGTGTGTGTGTGTGTGTGTGTGTGTGTGTTCATCTCTCTCACGCTCTGTTTAGATATCACTGACTAATATGTATATAAACACACACACGTATATACATCGCATTTGTCAAACGGGGTGTTTAATTTTGAAATTTGTTTTATTCTGAAAATTGACCAGATGCTGTTGTTGTTCCTTTGTTTGACTTCCTGCCCGGCTTGACACATTCGCTTGCGGCTAGCGCAGAAAATAGACCAGACAACGAAACGATGGCTCCAGCGCCGGATGCGGAGCTGCGCAGCGCGGCCGGGGTGGATGACACAATTGGTTAACATGGGCACCGAAAGGAAACTGGCTACGCTTCTCGCCGCTTTGAGGCTATTCGCAGCGCTTCCGCGTCTGGTGTGGCCCTGGCGTAACACATCCATGAAGAAAACGACCTACAGTACTTAAGTCATCAAACAAAACCATCTTTTAACAATTTGTTTCGAGTGTTTGTAAAAGCCCACGCACAATTCAAGCAGGATAATGTTTTTAACCAAATAAATCACGTGATCCTTACAATAAGAAATGTGTTAAGAGGTTATAACCCTTGCCTTTTACATTGGCCTCAGTTAAACATTATTTATTCTGATTTATTTTTTCTGCCTGAAGAGTTTCTCTGCCTCTGAGAAATGTGTGTGCAATTAAAACTCCAATCTGCAATGCAGACAGCTGACACAAACCTCATCTTGCAGTCAACAAACAGAGCACTTGTCACTGAGGCTGGATAGAGTTAGGGGTGTTACATTAGCTGATGTTTGCCACTGAGTTGCCAGAGGACAGCGTTGGCATTTTACTTTTCTGCACACCACAGATACTTTCCATTTGTACATTTTATACCTACCATATCAACATCAAATGAAGTGAAGTGAAGTGAAGTGAAGTGAAGTGAAGTAGTTCTGATTATGTGAATAGTGTATGAGCAAACTTTGTCATCAGGAGAAGAAATGGATCATAGATATGGCTGCCAAGCTGCAGATCACCGCCGACCATTGTTCTGACCACAAACAACAAAAGATGTTTAGCAAGAATCAACAACATTTTCAGAATTGAGTGTGCCACGAAAACTGGGTAGGTTAAGCTCATAAAACAATCTTTTCCTTACTATAACCAAGTTGTGCCTAAACATAACTACACATTAACGTCAGTGCTGTTGAAACATTAACTTTCAGCACAGAAAGACAGAAAGAATAGTATCAGTAACATTGTTAACAATGAGAAATACAAAACTGTACTAATAAACCTTCATTAAAGGGACAGTGCACCCAAAAATGAAAATTCAGCCATTATCTACTCACCCATATGCTGAGGGAGGCTCAGGTGAAGTTTTAGAGTCCTCACAACACTTGCGGAGATCCAAGGGGAGAGGGGGTAGCAACACAACTCCACTTAATGGAGGCTTACAGCACCCCAGATTCAAGCTTCAGGACACTTGGATCACTACGGATGAGCAGTATGGAGATATTTTGTGGTTTCAATTATGTGTTTATGGACGTTTGAATCTGGGGCGCTGTAAGCCTCCATTAGGTGGAGTTGTGTTGCTACCCCCTCTCCCCTGGGATCTCCACAAGTGTTGTGAGCACTCTTAAACTTCACCTGAGCCTCCCTCGGCATATGGGTAGATTGAGTAGATAATGGCTGAATTTTCATTTTTGGGTGCACTATCCCTTTAATGAAGGTTCATTAGTACAGTTTTGTATTTCTCATTGTTAACAATGTTACTGATACTATTCTTTCTCACACCTTTAACTCAAACCATTTTGTTGACCCGCCCAAAATATATAATTTATTAATTAAATGAATATGGTAAACATGCAGGTGACTAGTCGACTAATGGCCCTAAATGATGGCTATTAGTCAATTAGGAAAATTTCTAGTCAGGGGCTGCCATAGTTTTCATTCAGTGTGCCTTTTCAGAGAGTGATTAGTGGTTGTGTACCTTTCTTGTTGACACTCTGACAGAATACATGTCTACCCCTGGGTTTTTTGGCAATCTACAGGGAACAGTCTCAGAAACATATAGTGTAGTTTACTTTAATTAATATCGGAATTATTCCATCACTACAGTACATTATTAAGGAAGAAACATTTTCTAAATTAGGTCTGTGAAAGATGAACAACTCCTCTTTTCTCCGTGCTGTTGTATCAATCCTCTAGTCCTGTCCCACTGGGTTTCTGCATTGCTGAGGAGGTTACTTTGAAGGCCTAGTTTTACAAGCTACAAGTTATTTCACTTTGGAAGAGGTTCAAATACAGCAACACGACTGTCAGGAGGAATACAGCTTGTAAAAAATACATCTAGACTATCAAAAGTAAATCCCATGACTGTAAAATGTTTCACTGATTAGGATTTATATGAAAGCGGAGTTTCATTTGAAACAATGTGCATACAAATATTCACCATGTGTAATGATCACAATCCAGCAGCTGCCAGCAAGAAATTAGAATCCCATGCAAGTAAACCCATGTGGGATTAGTATGAGAGTAAGTGCGAGGAATATTAACTTCAATTTGTATGCGATACCATCACAGTGAGATTTCCTGTTAGAAAGAGAATCGAGCTCCAAAGGAGGTTGAAAGACATTTTCTGTTGCAGTCAACAGTGGTTAGACGTTGCAGTTTTGAATGCAGTTAAAAATGTGGCAGGGACAATAACAATAACAATAAATGAGTCCTTTTAATTTGAAAGCATTTCTAGTGCTGTCCCACTGAGAATCAGCACTTAGCTTTTCAAAGCTTTTCATCTGTTTTCAAGCACTGTTCATACATTTTTCTATGAAGAGTAACACACCAAAATGCGTACTCATCTGTCATAATCATGAGCAGTAATTCATGTGTAAAGCAGGATCTATACTTTTGCATCCGGAGGTGGGGTTTCTGTGAAGTGCTGTAAAGTTTAGTTGATTCAAAACACACATTAAACATGGCTTAATAGCAACAATTTCAAACACAAGTAGACAAATCCTCTTCCATATAACATATATATGCAGCATTCACAGACAAAGCATTTGTCTTTTGCTGGACACATTTTCCCCACATACACAACATGCTAATGTTTTTAGCACAAGCCTATGGGATTTTACACTGTATAAATTAGCCTAATGGCTAGAAGACTTTTCCTCTACTCACATGAAACCAGGGACAACAGCAACATTTAACAAAGGTAATGTTACAAAATTCAGCTCCATTACAGCTCACAAGGTTCATTGACAAAACAATTGTCTTACACTAAACATGTTTCCCAACAAATATAACATGTTAACGTTATTAGCACAAGCCTATGGTATTTTACATTGTATAAATTAGCCTAGTGACGAATGGAGATTTCCTCTGCTCATATGAAGCCAGGATAAATCCCAAAGTATAAATCCCCAAAGTATATATCACACACAAGACTTAAAATGCTATTTAGGCTTTATTGTCTTTAGAATGTATTGTTTGTTATTTGTGACATTAAAGTAAATAAAAGCTTCCTTTCCACTGAGGGAAATGGTTTCAGCTTACAAAAATAGACAGGAGGTCTGTGTTACTGCGACGTGTGGTTACATTTCTGGGGAGGTGCATGTCAGGCTACGGCTTAGGGTACGGTGTTGATTCGACACTGAAAAATAAATCCAGTATAACCCATGTATTTGGAAGTGCTGCGGTCACATGACCAGTGCCTTGGTGGGAGCAAAGAAGGAAGTGGTCCCCTTAATGTTAAGTATATAGCATCACTGGTGGGGTGCTAATTTGTAGAATATCATAGAAAACTGTGTGTGCATTTTCCTAGGATATCACACGAACCATTGTATGAGGATACGTTCTCATAAATAATAGCCTAACAATACTGTTAAAATATTGTTGGGTAATGCATTGGCTTGTAAAGTCAGGTTATTTGCATGAAAAATCAAAATATGGAAAAACCACCAGACCAAGTTTTTCTCCACACTGAGGATCCTCAGATGCTCCAATCCTGTTCTTCTCTTTCATCCTCCACTAAGAGATGAGCTAAAGGAGTCTTTTTTCTTTTTTTTTCTTTTTTTTTTTTTGCTGCAGACACACTGGCTTCCCACTCACACAGCCTCCACTGTAATTACTGAGGCTTTTCACAGAGCTGCTTTTGAGCATCATGCGCCAACACCGTATGATCACACCTCACCAAGCTAACTCCCTGGGATATGAGATTGCGGTCACGGCAGCCGCCAACCCAGTGCCTGTTGCTGCCTGTTGTGTTACTTCCTTGGCATGGTGTTCCTGTGCATCAGGAGTTACATGGCACTGACCCTGTAAATACAGCATGACTAAACAGCGAGTAATGAAAGCCCTGTCTGGTGTCTGTACAAACAGCTTATCCCTCAACCTGGGCTTACACTGTAACATGTCGACAACCTCACTTTCCCTCCCTCACTCTCTTTCTACATGTGCCAGAGTGATAGGAATCTCCCCAGGCTCCTTCATCCCCTTCGCTGGCAATCCAGGATTCACATTGTCCGCTTTTGTCTGCTATTCTCTCTAGATATTTAGGTATTCATTGCTACTATTCGTGACTCCGTCGGGCCTTGTAGCCGAGGCCTGCCTCCAGACAGTACCCTAGAGAAGAGACAGAAGAGAAGAAAGGGGGGGTTAGAGAAACAAGCCACAGACGGTACAGGGCTTATCTGCTCTGAACACCCGAGTGTCGGCAGCTCCCCAAATGCTATGAATATCTGTGCCTCTATGTGTGTTTATTAAGCAGCAGGAAATGCTTTTTTTGCAAGGCAGGCAAAGGGAATTGGGTGTGTGTGTGTGTGTGTGTGTGTGTGTGTGTGTGTGTGTGTGTGTGTGTGTGTGTGTGTAGATGCCACATTGTGTACACTTCATTTCAGCATAGATGCAGTTTTCCTCTGCAATACGAGGAAGGTATTAACGTTGTACTGGTGTCACGGAGAGGCTACGGAGCCAAACCGCCTCAGATGAAAAGAGACGGATATCTGTTATTAAAGAGAGCCAACACTGAGGGGACAGCGCATTGCTGATAGATTGTGTGTAATGAAGGATTTATATTTGGCCATTATCACTGAAGCACCTCCCATATTCAAAGTATCAGATGATTACCAGGCAATATCACGTAAATGGCTCCTTGGTAATGGCTCTTAAGTTTTTCACTCTGTCAACAAAACAAGTCATATCTGCCCAATAACAGATAGTGTCTTCACATGGCTGCAAAGCATGATAGGAGATTAAACTCACAAATACGAGATAATTGATATTAGGAGAATCAAAGCCCAGAACAATTTCCTCTGTGTTTGTTAATGTCGTCTTCTAATGTCATTGCTCTGACAGTCACACAAAATGAAGACAAAATGGATAATTTGAAGCTGCCTCCTGGAGTCACCCGGCTTACACGCAAGTAAAGATAGTATCTACTCAAATATTTATGTTTCTGATTCAAACAAAACAGTGGTCGCTTCCCTATTCTGCACGCAGGACGTCTACCTTAGGGGCCGCTTTCACGGATGGAAATGAGATGGGGAGTCAATGAGATGTTTCTGGGGATAAATTATGCAGCAGTATTGGTCTGTATTTCCCAACTCAGGGTCCAGAGTGTCTGGAGTTAAAATCTGCCATCTGATTTCATGCAGGTGGGTGGTTTTCTTGGGTAGACGCACCTACCACCATCTGCATGCTGGTTAGTGTGCATGCATGCGTTTCTCACCACACAGCAATGTATCTGGCTGCCGAGAGGCTGCCAACACGCATTGCTCGGTCTGAGGGTTTTCAGAGTAAAACCTGGCAGGGAGCTGTCATGGGGGAAAAATGACTAAGGAAGAGCAGGACGTGATGATTCTAAGATAAACTAGAAGGAAGCCACAGTGCTTTCTGTTGAGTGCCACTGATTTGAGGAGCTTCAAACCACATAGGAAGTATAAGGGAGCTTTTATACAGCAGCCATCAGCTTATATTATAACTGAATTCAAAGCGAGGACATTCTGGTGATTTAACGGCAGTCGGTTATTTTGTTCCATTTGCTCATACCCAGTTCATCCAGTCTTGAAATTGTGCGCGTTAGTGTAGATAGTTTTGGCCATCATTGAGATTAATGATTATAATCTACTCACCAATTTAAAGGAAAGGAGTGGTCAGACATTTGAAAGCTCGTCGGCAAGGCAAATTTATTTGTAAAGCACCTTTCAAGGGGTGATACGTGATATGACCCCCACTGTCTGAGGTAGATATGTCTCACAGTTGACAGTCCATCTTTCACTTGGCATGTGCACAAATACTTTGCCTCTACACTGAGGGATTACAAACAAAATTTCAGGTGTGCTTCTTCACAACCAGTTTGATCTCCTGACCTTGTTTTTCTGTCTCCTCTGAATATCATTAGAGCAATGTTACCATGTTTCCAGATCTCAGGGATTACTTTGGTGACAACAATTATCCAAGAAGTTCTCCAACACATACAGACACAGACTACATGTTTCTAACCTCTTAATATGACCCACAGGTGATTTTCCTAATAAGCTTCCCTACTGGTGAATGACAGAATAGCTTGTATGACCGTTAACAGTTGCAGTTTTAAATACATGGTTAATGTTGAGAAACAGTTACAGCTGCACCAAAACTACAACTTCAGTCAGGAACACTAAAGTCAGAGAAAGTTTTTTTTCCATTTGAAGTATTACATTTGGCGGTATGGCTCTGGGGCCTCTCTACCTTTCCTCAGGCTTATGCAGAGATCCTCTTTCACGCGCCTACAGAGAAAGTCTAAGGTGGAGAGAGTAAACCTCCCTGCCCTTCCATGCACCTACATGGAAAGCCTACGGCAGAGAGGGCACACCTCTCTGCCCTTCCACATGCAAACAAGGAGAGCCTGAGGCAGAAAGAGAAAACGTCCCTGCCCTTTCATGCGCCTAAGGCAGGGAGAGCAGCAGCAAAGACCCCCGGAAACAGAACAGAGCCAGCATCAGTGACAAACAGAAATGACATTGATGCATCAGACACAACATGAAAAGCAGGAGCTGGGGTGGAGGCTGGTTGCAAAGAGGCTTGCAGAGGAAGCAGCAATAGTAGGCAGACTAGAGCAGTTTAAATAGGGCGCCCTGAATCAGATTTGCCAGTTGGTTGCATAGAAAGGAATCATGTGATCTATCAGCTGACTCCCTTCCATCAATCAGCTGCTCCATCAGTTGATTGGGCTGCTTGAGATCAGCTAATGTAGCTGGGATCTGAGCTGAGCTTGACATCGTGTCTTGCTTGAACTAATGCTATGCTCAATTTCAGGCAACATAACTCCTTGGCTAGGTTTAGAAAAAAGGATATTGTTTGGTTTAAAATAAGTATGTTTGTAACAAAGG
Organism: Epinephelus fuscoguttatus; assembly: GCF_011397635.1. Lineage (NCBI taxonomy): Eukaryota > Metazoa > Chordata > Actinopteri > Perciformes > Serranidae > Epinephelus > Epinephelus fuscoguttatus. The sequence goes on from NC_064761.1 coordinate 20,513,425, forward strand.
TAATGTAATATGAAATATCTCATGTTATGTTATATGACATAAATCAACATACTATGTTACATTGTTAAAATAACTAAGCATTGCCTTTAGTTTCACATTGGACACAAACACCAGTCTCCTAGTGAAAGTCCTGTGTTTGTTGGACCCATCCACCCACACAGACTTTGTCGCTCTTTACACTATCACCTGTCTTCCTCCTATGCTCCTATAATAATTACTACAGCCAACAGATGTCGCCGCCTGTCAAAAAACATAAATATCGTATGTAATTTCTGCTTGTAAAAACAACCTATGTGATTGTATTTAGTTTCCTGCTATCATAACCAATAAGACGAGTGACCGAAACTGTAAATATAAGACACGAGTTATGATTTACTGGAATAACCCAATGAGTAACCCACCCATCATCACTGTTGGTGTGGTTAGAAGTGTGCTCTGTTTCCCCTGTAGTACACCCAAGAGTCATGTGCTGGTGTACTGACACAACCTGCAGTACACTCTTACATCACCGGAGCAATGGGAGATGTTAAACCACTGGAGACCAGCAAAAATAAAAATTTCTGTGAGTTTCTGTTAAGTTGCTCATTTAAGTATCACACACTGCATTGCAGCTCTAAGCCCAAATAATGATCTCCACTGTCTTATCTGATCAACTTTACTATTGATCATATTCACCAAACACCTACACAGCAATTAAGACCTTTTCCCTAACACAGCTGTAATGACAACAAACCAAATCATTGTTCCTCAGAATCTCATCATTGCTCTTCTGTAAATGTGAATTAATTGCAGCCAGCATGACAGAAGCCAGCCTCAGCTGGTGGGAACATGGCGTGTAAATCTCCTTTGTCTGTAAAAATCAAGACGGGAGGTAAGGTGGCAGCCAGGCCCCCGTTGCCAAGTGATTTACCTTGACATCCACCTGTGTCATTATTCCTGCAACAACACCCCAAACGATCTTGACTCATCCCTCTTTCCTGGCATCCATAACTTGTAGCTGGAAATTTCCTCAATCAATCTGTAGGATTACGTTCCTGCATTGTGTGGAAGTGAGAGAGATGAATAACGCACAATGGCATTCTATCACCTGCATGTGTTTTTAAATTAGCTCCTGTGAGATTCATCCCCTTCTAAAATTATAATGACACCTCGCCTTTGACTACACCTGAGCTGGTTCTGCTTATGAATTACACACAAGCCTCTAATGCAGATTGAATTATACAATGTACCTTTGGGATATTGCCCCGTGTCTCTTGGTCTTTTTACATTACTAAGCAGGTTTGTTAATATAATTCGCAAAAGCCTTTGTCACAGGCCCTGCAGTATGATTACACTGACACACAGCCAGCATGTCTCTCTCTTTCATAAAGAGATATTGTTTTGTCTCCCTGTTTACTTTAAAGCATTATAGGGTTTTGGATGGAGGGAGACGCAGAGGCGGGCAGCAGGAGCAGAAGGAGGAGTTTGTTTGGATGAGACCCAAGATGGCGATATCCTATTATGTAGGCTGTCACTTCGGGTAACCCTGGGAGCGTGACAGCCGAAAGCATCCGACACGCTATATGCTTTTACAGCAACAATACGATTCGCCATCATTTCTGAACAGAGGTCAGTAGGTTGATAAAACATTATGATTTTTGTCCCTGTTCACAATGTGTTTTGTTGCTGCAAGTGATTATTTACCTTAACTTTGGATATGACTCCAATTTCCAGTTGATATATAACCCATACTCTTAACATGCCATGATAGTTTTATTTTTGAACAAGCAAATAAAACTGGTGCACTTCATAAGAGTAGCAGATACTAAGAGTAGCACACACATGTGAGCAAGGAACCAATCCCTGTGGTGTTCCACTGGAACATTTTAGTGGAAAAGTAGAAAAGTGTAGGTGTTCCAAGCATCACACAGGTGTAACTTTCTTCTTCTTTCTTTTGAATTTCCAACACTGGAGTGGCACAGCTGGAAAGTATTCTTCGACTGACGAAACATCTACATGAATTGTAAATATTCTACTTGACAGCAAACATTGCTGAAAACATTTAAAAGTTTTAAAATACATAAAGTTAAAGGGTAAGTTCATCCCCAAATCAACCAATGTTTTGGTGTGAGTTCCTGACTGTTGGAGATATCACCCGTAGGGATGTCAGCCTTCTCTTGAATATAATGGAACTAGATGGCACTTAACAGCAATGTCTCATTTTAGAAAGCAGTTTCAGGTAGGAACTATTTATTTTCTCCTTCACTATACTCGCCAACTGTATCACCACCTTCCTTTTATGCGGTGATATGGATTGGAGGTGTGTTTTGGTAGAAAGAAAAAAACAGAACCACTGAAAAACAGCACTACAGGTGAAAGGGAAAAATATGCATTTTTGATTTGGGGGTGAACTGTGCCTTCAAGCTTAGTGTGGCTTGTTAATAAACATCTTAACTGTCAGAATCTCTTCAATTAAAAGGTTAAATATGTATTTTCAAGGCAACAAGAAATATACCTTTGTAACTAAATTGGACAAGATGCACGCTTTTATCTAACTTTTTTTTATGGCATCACATATCTTTGATTCCTGGAAGCCCAGACTAGACAGACCATTCTTTCTAATCAGTGTTTGAAGGAGATGCCATTGCTGCGGGCGCTGTTAACTCCAAGTGGATTATCTTCACTAATGACTAAAAGGCCTGCCTCTTAAGCCATTCCACCTGCAGTCCTCCGACACAAACTCTGTGACTCAGCTCCTTTCTTTCTTCCCTGTCCCCTCCTGTCTCTCATTATTGGAGGACAGGGAATCTTATGTCATCCTTTGGAACTTGGCCAAAAGAATAAAACTGCGTCACCTCTTTAGATGGCTCCTGCAGCACACCCAAACCTGGAGCCAAGAGGAGAAAGAGGTAATGCTACGCATTTTCAGACCAGAGTGTAGTGAACAGATAAATGGTGCTCCCTGTCTGACCTGGCCTGCTCAAACTGACCTCCTGTTGGACCACAGCCACAGAGATGTACTTTGTATTAACAGTAAAGTCAGACTGTGCAGTAAAAAGCACATTGCTGGAATGTTGGTATGTTGCCTTTGCTATTCCCCCAAAGAAGCCGCAAAACGTAGTGTTAATACAACAACAGGTTTAGGACAAACCAGTGGCGGTGCTGACACCATTAAATATTATATGAGCCAATTAAACGTAATCACTGATAGTTATGGTATACTGTATTTTACACTTTAGTCTTGTGTTAGATTTTGTTGTGCAAAGCTGTATTTTCTCAGTGTCAGTTAACCTATGAGCATGGTCTCACTCCAAAGTCATAGAAATCCAACGCTTTGGCAGTGACGTATGGCCTCAGAAACCAATGAAAAAAGGTGTCCTTTAATGTTGGCATGATACATGGCAAGTTGCCATTATAGGTTAACGGCACCCAGCGGTGTCTGTGGGAAACGCGTCAGGACAAGGCCGAAAGTTAAGGTGGCGAAAGTCTGAGTGACGGACAGTCATGTAAGATTCTAAAGCCAAACCCTGTTCTTTTTTCCTAAACCTAACCACTTCCTTTTGTTGCCTAAACACAACCATGTGTGTTTGTTGTTGAAGGAAATTAAACGTCAATTTGTGATGTTGTACCGATGTGGTGCATTCATTTTGAAAGAGACTCTATGTAAACGTTAAATTTCCTGTGAAAACGGAAGTGTATTTTGAAAGAAGAGAACTTGACACGGTGTCCTAGAAGGTCAACAACCAACGCACCCAGGGTACCCAGCACATCCTATGTGAACATGGAAAGTCCATGACCAAAATGTCAACATGTGACGAGGTTGGAGATAAAATGTGTTGAACCTACCATAGGTACACAGTACAGACAGCTAGAAGAAATGCAAACTTGAAGGAGGTAGGAAAAAGAAACAAAAGGAGGGTAAGAAGAAGACATTAAACTGTTTGTTAGTAGCTTTTTCACATCGTTAACACAAAGCACTGACGAGGTGTCTCTTTTGAAGCCAATAAGCAACCTCCACTCTAGGCAGGGGCCTTTGGGTTCATCACAGTGAACTCATTAGAGTACAGATACTTCTGATCTGTTTTGCACACACACACACACACACACACACAAACAAGTACTCACACATAAACATGCACATGCACGTCCACCTCCCTCCATCATCTTTCTCTTCCTGCCCCTTTCTCTTCATTTCCCCTCCTACACTCGCTCCATCTCTCCTTTGCAATTTCCATCTGTTCAAATGAAATATATTTGGCATCCGGAGAATGCCCCTCAGCAATGAGGGACAATATATCTTACAAATATCAGCCGTCCAGCCGTGGTTCATGTAATATTTATAAAGGGAATGTGGCAGTGGGTGATGTCAACAATGTTTACCACGAACAGGTTGAGCATCCCTCCAAAGTGCACCAGCACATGCCAACTTTTTGACAGGCTAGGTGCTCGGCCAATCCGGAGGCTCATTTACATGTTACACAGCGATCACGGCTGACCTGATCACATCTGGCATGCTTGTCCAATTAATTAATCATGTGTAAGTGAGGCCAACCTCAGGCTTTGATTACGGCTGCCATATTGTTTTAAAGAGAAGTTGTGTGTGTGGTGGGGGGTTGGCAGACAAGTGGCCAGATGGACAGTGAGAATTTCTGAAGAAACAACCCTTCAAGTGTTAGCGAGAGGTTTGCACAGTGCTCGCATGTTTTGAAAAATGTGGAAAAAGTTCAGTTTTGGCTCTTGATAAGATATTTTTCTTAAGGTTTTTAAGGTGAAGACAGAATATAAAACAAGGTACAAAACAAAAACAGGAGTAGGATTATTATTATTACAGGTTCAGCTCCTAAAACAAAAAGTGAATGAGATAAAACAGAAAACTATCAACAACATCACAAAAAGGATCTGGGAAGCACCCGTTGTCAAGGTAGGGCTCTTCAGATCAATCTCATAGATCACTCAGTGCTTCAAACAACTAGAGGAAGAGCAATCACAGTCGCTGCCTACTGTGGCTCATCCAGAGTAAGGAGATGAGACAAAGTGTAGCAACGCAGCGGAGAAGAGAAGGGAGTTTCAGCAGTACGGGGCTCTGGCCATCCCTACTTCCCTTGCGGCCTCGTCGGAGACACCCCAACACTGCCCCCGTCATAGCCAATGTACATGGCTGCAATGTCATTCATGGTGGTGTTCATGTTAGTTATGCAAAATAAATATTTTAATTAAAACAAAAAACACTCCTGCCCTATCTCCACTAAGGCAAAAGTGGGCGAGGAGAAAGTCTTAGCTGGTGGCATAAAGCGCTGTGTCCATTCATGAACGCCTTGCTTGGTGTGATGATATCAAAGAGCATACATCATCCAGTATGGCTTTGGTTAACATATCCAACCCCTATTTTGGCCGCCGGATTGGGACCACGCCAAGCATCCACGTCTCTTTCTTTATCCAATCTCAATACAAGAGACAAAAGGAATTTAAGGGTGCTTTCAGACCAAGAGTTGTCTTGCTTTGGTTGGAATCACTGACTTATTTTGTTACAAAGATGCATAATTGTGTAGAGTTGGTTTGTGTTCTCATGGGAAGCAGACCAGATCAAATGCCTGCACGAGAAAGCTGCTCTAGATTGGTCAGAATTTCCATGCGGGAAAAATCCAGGACGTAAACAAAGTGTTGAAGAAGAGTACACTTGCAAGATAAATGTGACACTTTCTAATGTCACAATGGAGGGACAACTACACAGGTTGATTTTAGCGCTGCTCATCGTGGACTATATTGCTGTCATTGTTCATTATAGTCAAACCATACAGTTTGAAAACGAGGCGCGGCTCCAACTAGAAAACAATGTTTTGATGCATTGGATGTGCTGAATGTGCATATTAAGGCAGTACAGGAGGAGGCGCACATTAATAATCCTCCAGGACTGTAACATGCTCATGTTTAACCCAAACAATGCAACTGAAGTTGGTTTGGACTGAGATCAGAATGCATTCCTAAAACAAATGAACCACACCAGAGCTTGTTTGTAACTAGACCAAGGCCACCTCTTCAAGAAGGTCTCAGTCCAGTTGGTTTGGTGTGCACCCGAGTGCGATTGTTGTGTTCACACCTGCCCAAACGAACTGCACTTCGGGGGTAGACAAACTTGAGTTCGATTGAACCGAACCAGACAGGGCAGGTCTGGAAGCACCCTAAGGCACTTTGTCTATTCATGAACACTGTATTCTGTCACGATGATGCTGGAAGACACACATCACTCAATATACTGCAGCTCTGATTAATATAAAACAAATATGCAAGTGTCTGTTTCTCTCTCCCAATCTCAGCGGCCCTCATCAGATGCACTAAACAGCTGTTTGTGTGGTTACAGTGTCATAACCTTCTTTATTACAATTCATCCTGAGGGGGACATGAATGTCTGTACCAGATTATATGCCAGTTTATGCAGTAGCTGAGACATTTTACTCAAAACCAAAAATGTCAACCTCATAATGACATGAGAAAAAAAGTCAGGGGATTATAAAAGTCAGTCGGATTCATCTTCTCCAAACCTCAAGTTCTTTTACTTTCAACCACAGAGATATTCAGGAGGTAAAGATCACTGTTACCCAAACATCTAGGCATATCTCTGAAACGGGAATGGGACATCACTGTTAAAACCCTGCATCTATGACATTAAACACCACACTTTCTACCAGAAAGGCTATGGACAACAGGAGAATACATGTGCATGGTCCACCAGTACAGCAGTGCACTTTCTGCAGCAATAGTACTGACACACATATCTACAGTCTGGGACACTGTAAAAAAAAATTGGGATTGAGCAAATTTGAGGTTAATAAAATGATATACACACACTGAAGTATCGAATGGTAAATTCAAAATAATGATTTTTTCCAAAAAGAGTGAACTCTTCATATTGGCAATTTACACCGCGGAAATGCTAGAAGCAAGGGACTAAACTTTACTCTGTGGGTGCCTCAAGCTGTCTTGAGATCTGTCAATAAGTCTGCATGGAGTTATTGGTCGAATATGAGTAGCTTCTCTGCAAGTGGTTGAAGGTGCCGCAGAGACCTGACTGTTTTTAGAAGGTGTTTTGTTCCAGTAAAAAACTTGATAAAGAAATGGAATCTGCCAGGATGTTAGTGATTTCACAGTGTTAAGTGTAGGTGTTTTTAATTAAGAGGACAATTTCAAGAGATTAGACATCAAAATCTCTAACCACAAGTTAATGTTTGTTGTTTGAAGGTACTTGCACAGCATACTTTACAGTTACTGTGAATGCATACATTTTCAGCAAAGCCAGACCGATTGGGAATTCAACTTCTAACCCTGACAGTGTTATCACCACGCTTAAATCACTGAGCTATAGCTCTGCTTCCGACAATATCCTTTGGACTTTAATACTCATACTTGACACTGTGGTTTTTTTAGGCCTTTGTGACAGGGGCAGTCAAAACATGTCTTCACTGGGCCCAGAGGCACACTAGATTCCCAGTGTGTGTTGTAAGGTCAGCAGTGTTTGCAAGCAAAACATAAAGGCTTGAGGAGAGGCCTGGGGTTTGAGCTGGGGCTTCAGTCCATAGTCCCTGTCCCCCCTCCAGGACCTTTACTTGACCCTTTCTCTGTGTGTCTGTCTGTCATTGTTGTCAGTCTGCTTCTCTGTGCACTGCTTAATGATTTTCTGTCTAACAACAATCAGGGACAGTCCCTCATGCCTGTAATCCCCCTTACTCCCCAATCTATATTTTTTCCCCCCAGTAATGTTCATATAGAGCTAAGTTCATTTACAAGCAGCAATTCAGAAACACTGATATGATACATATTAAATGTAAAATTGTAACAGATCTGTGGTTTGCAGAAATGGACAATGCCAACATGTTCCTCCAGTGACTGGGCTACAACAAAATGCTGATTGAAGTCTTTTCTATTAGTCTGACCACACAAGTGTGTGTGCGGACAAAATCTGATCCTAAGACATTACACTGATATTTGGTTTGTATTTTAATCCTCACACCACAATGTATCATCTTCCCCATGACGATGTGCAAATCTTTCACAAGAAACAACAATTTTTGATGGCCGGTGTCAGTATAAATGGTGATTATTTATTAATTAATTTATTTATTTTTCTGGTGTTTTCACTTAGGACACAGATGGATGAAAATACACGTAATGAGATACAACACTGAAGAAAGAAAGTACGAGTAATGTGCAAAATGTCTACTTTCAAACTGATGTCTGGGCAATTTTTTTACCGCATTCACAACACACAAAAAGGACCAGGTCTCCCTTGAAAAAGAAAGTGTTGGGGCCTGTCCCAATACCCACACTTCCCCTACAAATACCCACTTGCACTTGGTTGTGCGGGTTCACGTTTAGGCTAGTGGTGTCCCAAAACAGAGTTGAGGTAGTGGAAGTGGTTTCCAACACTTAAAATCCGCCCTAGATTCCAAGGGAGCCCCGACCCACACTTACAACAAAGTGGAAGATGAAGTCAACAACTTCGGCAAGTTTTGGAAAACAATTTGTTTCTGTACGATCGGAATGTAGGCTATACAAACAACAGATGGTTGGACTAGCGTAAACTCATCAGCAACTCTGTTGGATACAGCGTCAAAATATTTAAACAAAGCAACTTACTCAGAACTAGAAGACGATGTAGGCGCCTCCTGTTTTCAGCATTTTTTTACAGAGAAGAATAAACATAGCACATGCCACAACACAAGCGCTGGAGCCGGCATTTTCATTGCGTGGCTACTACGCGTGACATATGCTTGCACATTGGCCACGCCGATTTGCATGAAGTGGTGTCCCATTTCTTAGGGAAATATCTCTGCCCTAATATTTCTCACTTCCCTTATCAAGGGTTATCTCGCAAACAAGGGCACTCAATACCAAGTGGAAGATTTAAGGGGTAGAAATGGGACAGTCCCTTGATCTCAACGTGACTTAACTGGTTAAGAACGGGTTAAATTGATTAAATAATTAATAAATTAATAAACAAATAAATAAAAAAAAAATGTAGCCACATTATTTTGCAGATGTTACCACAAAAGATACCAAAAACGTGACATGTCTATGTTTATTAATCACTGGTGATCATGGCACATGTTCTTAAAGAGATACTCTGCCATTTTCAACCACGTCTGTGTCATCGAGGTGGGGAATGTGTGCAGATGGACAGTGTCAAGGCGACATCTAAATCCTAAACTACCAGAGAAAAAAGGTGAACACTGCTTTATTCATTGTTCTGACTGAATTTAATCATCTAGTCTGTTTGTTTTTGAGAGGATGACACCTGTGTGGATAACATGGCTCCTGGTAAAAACTTTCAGGACAATTAACACTGAGGGAAGTCTAACCAGGAGAAGTTTCAGCTGGTTGCAATCCGCAGTCCTCACCACTAGATGACACTAAATCCTACACGCTGCTCCTTAACACTTTACTTTTTTTTGCACTTCAGCAATTTTTGTGTATAACTTTTTACAGTTCTGAACTAAGTTACTGAACCTATTTTGCTCTGGTGTGTGAGTTTTTGTACCACTTACATAGCCTGCCTCCCCTGACATCCCTCTGTCCATCACTCCACAGCCGTCTTTGTGTTTTCTGAATCAGGCATCAATGAGTAGAGAGGCAGAGAGATGAAGGAGGGGTGGGATTGGATAGGGAAGTGTGGGTTGGTAGCTGTGTGTGTGTGTGTGTGTGTGTGTGTGTGTGTGTGTGTGTGAGAGAGAGAGAGAGAGTGGAGGAGGGGAGGGGGGAGGGTGCACCTAAGGGAGCTGTCTGTCACAGCCCTGTCATGTTGATAGACATGTCAATCGTGACTGTGCGGGAGGTGGAGAGAGAGGGTGGGGAACGTAAGAGATGAGAAAAGTGAAATTAAGAAAAATGAAAATGAGACAAGGGGGGAGGTCTGTCATGCTTTTTTGTCTTGTGTAATCACTCAAGACTCTCAACAATATGTGTTACCTCTATTGTAATCACATAGCAACCATGGGCCCTGTCCCTGACGATGGTTAAATTCTTTAACACCATAAACCTGGTGTCAGTTGGCGAGCTGTGAGTCAGCATACTTTTCCATACTTAAAGTAACTATTATGGTAAATACGTATGTGTACAGTGTCAAACAGCCATCAATGTGTTGTACATGAAGTTTTAATGCATTTATAAAAAAATGGGTCCCACTTCCTAATATCGAGCACTCTTCAAGATTAACAGTGTGTTCAAGTTCGACATATGTTTTCCAGAATACCACTTGAGATTGAGTGCAGGCTGTGCAGAGCTGCTGTCCATGGTGCTGAATTAAATGATGAATTCATTCAGAGCTTTGACTTACTTAGTGCTTCTAGGTCAAGTGATGTTCAAAAATATATAAGCTTGCATCATGCAAATTAACATTCCTGTGCGTCCATCCGCAACAAATATGTAATAAAAATTAAAATAATAGAAAATAAAATAGCGGCACAGTGGAGCAGTGGTTAGCACTGTCACCCCACAGCAAGAAGGTTCCTGTTTCAAACTCAGGGTGGGAAGTTTGAACCCAGGGTGGGGGAGCCCTTCTGTGCGGAGTTTGCATGTTCTCCTTCTGTAAGCATGGGCTTCAGGGTACTCCAGCTTCCTCCAACAGTCCAAAGACATGCAGGTTAATTGGTGACTCTAAATTGTCCGTAGGTGTGAATGTGAGTGTGAATGGTTGTCTCTCTCTATGTGTCAGCCCTGTGATAGTCTGGTGACCTGTCCAGGGTGTACCCCGCCTCTCACCCAATGTCAGCTGGGATAGGCTCCAGCCCCACCGCAACCCCTATCAGGGTGAGCCGTTATGGAAAATGAATGAATGAATAAAAAAACAATGAACAAGACTAAGGGCCTTTCCAAAACAGCCCCTACACCGTCTCCTTACCCACTTTCACTCTGTTTCCAACTTCAGGCGAAGGGTACAGCACATTAAGGGCCACCCCAGACCAACTAGTGAGGAGTGACAGTATAAATAAACCCTCCAACTGTAGCCTGCACTGATGCCAACTTAATGACCACGTGCAAAAAGAAACTGCTCTGAACAAATACCCTTACAAACGTAAACTGCTCAAACTAAGATATACATTAAATATTGCCATACAGACATTAACACCTTAAATGCTACATGGTATTTAGGATGAAATATACCCTAAGGCACACCTGTGCAATAATCATGCTGTCTAATCAGCATCTTGATATGCCACACCTGTGAGGTGGGATGGATTATTTCGGCAAAGGAGAAGTGCTCACTAACACAGATTTAGACAGATTTGTGAACAATAATTGAGGGAAATGGTCTTTTGTGTGTATAGAAGATGTTTTAGATCTTTGAGTTCAGCTCATGAAAAATGGGAGCAAAAACAAAAGTGTTGCGTTTATATTTTTGTTCAGTGTATGTGATACAAATACATATTGAACATAAAATTGGAGTAAGTTTTATTTTTCTCCATGGTTACAAAGAACTACAACACTTCCCTTTACTGCCACAAAGAAAGGTTTCTTCCAGAGCATGCTGCTGTATTTCTATCCTTTCATGAATCTACACTTAAATGAATGGTGCTTCCTTTAGCTGTGAAGGTGACTACAAATGCAGTTACAATCCGTGACAGTGTGAGTAAGGAGGCTGCAGTTGGGGAAAATAAAAAGAATACAGTTTTGTTCGTGCTTTTGTGAGGCTGTAGGCAAAGTAGCTCTTTAAACTTGATGCAGACGTCAGTATGCTAACATGCTAACAATATGAATGCTAAGATGCTTATGATAATCATAATGTTGACCATGTTCACCATTTTAGTTTAGTTTGTTAGCACCCTAGCATGATATCACACTAGTATGCTAACATTTGCTAATAAGCATCCAGAGCACCGCTGCGGCTGTCATTAGTTTTGCAGGTATTCATTGAAATTGTGACCCGATGATGTCACTAGATGAAAAGTTAAAGAGCATCAAAGTTTTTACAGTTCAACCTCAGGGGAACACAAATGGCTGAACAAAAATTGAATTGTCGTCCATACAACAGTTTCCCTAAAAACCTACATGTCAACCTCATGGTGGCGCTGGAGGAAGAGTCAGAGTATCACCAAAATCATTTGACGAAGCTTCTGGGGAACATGAATGCCTGTTTTCTGACTTGAGCACTTCTTTGTGGTTGTTGTCTCACAGCAGCATTTCTAAGTGCCTGTAGTTAGCACACTTGTTCTATCTTACTGGATAGTGATGAAGAGGATGAGTCTTTTCACCATGGCCTTTCAGCAAGGTCACTTTACCCCTAAATAAATACTGTATCCAGTCACAATTTTAAGATTCCTGTCTGGAACAGTGTTGAATGTTTGGTGTCTCAGGTAATCATCTTTATTTCCATCCCCACTATTTCCTAAAATTCACATATTCATATTCAATCTCAATTGTTGGAAGCCTTAAGCTTTTATTTTTAGGGGCCATTATTAGATTTCTCATTAAAGTGGATGTATTTTGCAGTGCAGCACATCGTCAACAATGTCCTGTGTCTCTGTGGCACATCAGTCATTGGCCGCCGCCGCTGCTGCCTCCTGGAGAGTGAGCATGAATTTAAAAGCTCTTTCTACTCCTCTAGGCGATAAAACGGCACTATTTGTCTGTGGTGCATTACACCCTGCAACGAAGGCATTTCGTGCCCCATCCTTCTCCCTCTCGTCTCTCGCCATTGCTTCCCCTCCCACTATATTATACTTAAATACATCTCTGTATTTGACACTGGGTATCACAGAGATGATATCGAGTGGGTGCAGCTCCCTCTCTAACACGCCTGTCATGGTCTTCTTAACATATGGTTTCAGACGACATGGGGGAGTAATGTGCAAATGAGCAGCAGGGATCTAAGCACAACCGTCAAATGTTCCTTTTTCTATTCTTGTTCTCTCATCCGTTCTCTTTTCAAAGTAACAACATGTGCCTGCTGTGTTTGTGTGTGACTTTGTTTGGTCTCGATTCAAAGTGTCCCCATTCACCCTCCTCAATTTTCTTGGTCATTAGGTGCACTAAATCAATGTGATGCGTGCCTCCGGTCTGTAATTTGTGTACATATTGTAATTTGAGCAGCCTAAAAACAAGTAGGCATCTCACTCCTTCCTTTGTTTTTGTTATCCTTTTTTTATCCTTCACTCTCCCCTCCATCTCTCTCTTTCTTTTTTATCCCCTCCCCTTTTCCTGTATTCATCAAGTGTTGAAGATTAAAGGAAGAAGCTGCAAAGCTCCGAGGCCTAAATTAGATTCACGCTTCCTTGAAAGAACAGAGAAATTGGTGGGATGGAAACCGAAGGTCAGATTCTATGGTCCTCTACCTCTCTGGACAAAAATAGATTAATAATTAACCCCCTCCGTGCACGTGCACACCTCTCTGTCACACACACACACACACACACGCCTTTTTCCTTGTTTCATCTTTTTCTTGGCTATCATGCCCCTACCCTCTGTCATTCTCTTCTCTCTCATCTTTCAGCACGTCTTCAGTTTTTCTGTCTTCCCTCAGTCTTGTTCCTCTTCTTCAACCTAATCCACTTTCTCTTTACAGTGTGTTTAGAGGAAGAGTTGGGTCACTGATACATTATTAACTTCATTAGGTACATTAGCCGGTCAGCAATATAATTATACCAATTCAGGAAAAAATAATTCACTTGTTATGAAAAAATGGGGCAGACTATAAATCTGGTGCCTCTCTAATGGTCCACTACTGACCACAGAAAATGGACGAAGCCACCATGACATCAGTCATTTGTTTGTAGACTCCTGTTTTTAAGCCCAGAAATTTGGCTGTTGCCATTTTGTTTTTTGGAGCCATAAGTTACTGTATTGGAGCGGTGGAGGAGTGAGGGGTGAATGGAAACAGATAAGATACTGTACATAGAAATCCATCCTCCCCCAACAGTAGGGATGAATTTAGAAGTCAGCCATAGAGACCAAAACTGTTTTAAACATGTTTGTTTCTGCTGTCAGTTTGGATGTCTTAACATGGGGGTCTATGGGGAATTTCACAGCCTGGCTCAGGCTGGCTCGCTTTTGGAGCCAGTCTCAAGTTACCATTCAAGGAACTGCAGTTTTTGGCACTTCTGCATTGGCTTCATTTTTCAGCCCCTGAGGTTTTTTACTTGCTACTGACCTAAATGGACGGTAAAATTTGCCTGAAAAAAAAAAAAAAAAAAAAAAATAGCAATATAATATAGCAAATCAAATAACATTTAAAAAAAAAACACTTTTAGTTTTCTACTTAGGTATGACACTTGATAGTTGTTTTTTCCTAAGCCAAGGGACTTACTTAAGTGTGTTGCACAGAATTCCTGAAAAGGTTTTCTTAGTTAAGTAAAAATGTTAAGACATTTACTGAATTGAAAGATTTTACAGTGATGAAGTACTACAGTTTCCATCTAAACCTGATGATGTCTGTTGTGCAATGACTGAACTAACTTTAATGGATTCCTTAAGTATAAGACCAAGATAAGGAGAAAACCTTAAATTCTTCAGTAAACATTTTAAGGAAACCTGAAAAAGAAGACATGTTTTGTGCATCCATCCATCCATTTTCTAACCACTTATCCTCTTGAGGGTCGCAGGGGGGCTGGAGCCTATCCCAGCTGACACTGGGTGAGAGGCGGGGTACACCCTGGACAGGTCGCCAGAATATCACATGAAGACAGACAACCATTCACACCAACAGACAATTTAGAGTCGCCAATTAACCTGCATGTCTTTGGACTGTGGGAGGAAGCTGGAATACCTGGAGAAAACCCACGCTGACACGGGGAGAACATGCAAACTCCGCACCCGGGATCAAACCAGGAACCCTCTTCCTGTGAGGTGATAGTGCTAACCACTACACCACCGTGCCACCCTATGTTTTGTGCAAATGATTTTATTTAAGAAAGCCTCAACATGGACTTTAAGGAAAATCTGACCTTAAGGTGTTTTGTGCAACCGGCCCCTGCATTCTTAGTTTACTAGGTTCCTCCATCCTTTCCGTGGTGTATGCTGCTGCTGTGACACCCAGTCATACATGGTATAACATGTATATATAATATGGCAGCTGATGAAGACAGCTGATGAGACTCCACTCAAATAAGGCTGCAGGCCCTGATGGTGTCAGCCCCAGGGTGCTCAAAGCTTGTGCCCCCCAGCTATGTAGAGTACTTCAGCATGTCTTCAACATGAGCCTGAGTCTCCAGAGGGTCCCCTTGCTGTGGAAGACATCCTGCCTCGTTCCTATGCCAAAGACGTTGCGTCCCAGTGGCTCCAAGGACTACAGACCCGTGGCACTGACCTCCCACATCATGAAGACCCTGGAGAGAAGCTCCGGCCCATGGTCAAGCCACTTTTGGACCCCCTCCAGTTCGCCTATCAGCCCCGACTTGGAGTTGAGGACGCCATCATCTACCTGCTCAACCGTGTCTACGCCCATTTGGATAAGCCGGCGAGCACTGTGAGGGTCATGTTTTTTGACTTCTCTAGTGCGTTCAACACCATCCGTCCAGCTCTACTGGGTGACAAGCTGACAGCAATGCAGGTGGATGCCCCCCTGCTGTCCTGGATTGTAGACTACTTGACTGGCAGACCACAGTATGTGCGCTTGCAACGCTGTGTGTCAGACAGAGTGGTCAGTAATACCGGGGCCCCGCAGGGGACTGTCCTCTCTCCCTTCCTCTTCACCCTCTACACCACGGACTTCAGCTATTGCACTGACACCTGCCATCTTCAGAAGTTTTCTGATGACTCTGCTATAGTTGGATGTATCAGCAAGGGTGATGAGGATGAGTACAGGGCAGTTGTGGATAACTTTGTCACATGGTATGAGCAGAACCATCTGCAGCTCAACGTGGCAAAGACAAAGGAACTGGCTGTGGATCTGAGGAGGACCAAGACACCGGTGACCCCTGTTTCCATCCAAGGGGTCAGTGTGGACATTGTAGAGGACTATAAGTACCTGGGGGTACACATTGACAATAAACTGGACTGGGTTAAGAACACTAACGCTCTCTACAGGAAGGGCCAGAGCTGTCTCTATTTTCTGAGGCGACTGAGGTCCTTCAACATCTGCCGCACTATGCTCAGGATTTTCTATGAGTCTGTGGTGGCCAGTGCTATCCTCTATGCTGCTGTGTGCTGGGGCAGCAGGCTGAGGGTGGCAGACGCCACCAGACTCAACAAACTGATCCGCAAGGCCAGTGACGTTGTGGGAACAGAGTGTGACTCTCTGATGGTGGTGTCAGAGAGGAGGATGCTGTCTAAGCTACGAACTTTCTTGGACAATGTCTCACACCCACTCCACCATGTGCTGGTCAGGCACAAGAGTACTTTCAGTGGGAGACTCATACCACCAAGATGTACCACTGAGCGCCACAGGAAATCATTCCTGCCTGTGGCCATCAAACTGTACAACTCCTCCCTCTGAGTGGCCCTGAGACTTTTTCACACACTGCAATAATCTAATTTAACTGCAATAACCCCATTCACCCTGACTGTATATATTCTGTTTGTGTAAATAATCTTGTTCAGTTTACAATATTATATTTATTTATGTTTATGTTTGTTTATAATTTCTGTTTATTTAACTATATATTTGTAAATACTATTGTTTAAATTTCTTATATTTTCACGTATCTTTCCTCTCTTGCAAGGAGCACCTGTAACATAAATAATTTCCCCTCGGGGATCAATAAAGTATTTCTGATTCTGATTCTGTATACCCATTAAGACAGCTCCAGGATTTCCATACACCAACTTACCTATCGCCATAGTTATGTGACACAACTTTCACTTCAGCTTTTTGTTTTCTCCAAATACATGGTCGAAAGATGTGACAAGAAACTGAACAAACAGAACATGCAGAGTGTTGCCTCGCCCCCAACCCCACTGAGCTAAGTGCATAATGTGTTTTTGGATGAGCAAGTGATGGGGGATGAGCTGAAGGCAGACAGCTGTTGGCGATGGGAGTAGAGAGAAAATTAGTAGTGAAGATATCAATTAGTGGTAAATGATTTAGGTACAGTTTGTCCGTGAATAAACACTTCAGCTCTTCAAGACCAAAGTAAAGTCCCCGTGTCTTGCTTTTCAACTTCTGGGTCAATTGAAAACGGTTTGCATAAACTTTAAGCCACAAGCAGTAGCACCCCCAGGATGGAGGAGCCCTTCTATGGGGAGTTTGCATTGTCTTGTTGTGTCATCGTGGGATTTCTTGGGGTACTCCGGCTTCCTCCCACAGTCCAAAGACATGCAGGTTAATTGGTGACTCTAGATTGTCCATAGGTGTGAATGTGAGTGTGAATGGTTGTCTGTCTCTATGTGTCAGCCCTGAGATAGTCTGCTGACCTGTCCAGGGTGTACCCTGCCTCTCGCCCAGTGTCAGCTGAGATAGGCGCTCTTGACCCCTAACAGGATAAGTGGTTATGGAAAATGAGTGAATGAGTGAACAAGGATAAGAATGTGCTCGTATAACATTTTCACTTTCATAACAATCCTGTTTTAATGTTATGCATCTGTGTATGTGTTTGGGGTCATCGTTTCTCAAATAAGCTGCTGTCCTTGTTGTTAAAAAGACAAACATGCATCTTTAATTTGAAAGAGTATATTCATTGCAAGAACAAAACATCTATTGGAAATCTACTCAAGTTTAAGAACACCACGCAGAGGCCTCAGACTATTTGATTATTTTTGTGAGAGGGGGGCCAGTGATTGTATCATGGTGGCCGTGGCCCCACCACCCCTTGGCAATCACAGTATACCCACTGCATTAACTACGCTACACCACCGCTTTCATCATATGTAAAAATCACAATGCTCTGTGCTTTGGTGAGTTCAAAGACTCTTGTATGGCTGGGAGAGGAGTGCCTCTGTGATGCAGGCATCTGGGAGTGCAGGACAATCTCTGACGCTGCAACAATTTTGATTTTTTTTGATCATCAGAGCGCATGCTTGCTCTGATTCAACTCCTCTTATGGTCTGAAAAATGAAAAAAGGCTAACTTCAGTTTGCTTTAATGACTGAATATATTTGTTTATGGTTATTTCAATTCAAATGGTTGAAGAGAGTCTGAAATTGACCCAATTCAGATGCACATGAATGATGCACAAGAGTCAGAAGAAAAAGCTTTTGATCGCTGATGGCAGAGTGACAATGTCTTGTTTGGAGATTGCTCAGATTTTTTAGTCTTTTGGATGAAAGTTCACCTGTTCTTCCCTTACTGAGTGTTCTTTTAACAAATTAATGATGCATTTATTGTTCATGGCAGGATGACAAATGTTGAAAACATTTTGATTTCCTTGTAGTCACCACACGTCAATGGGCAAATCCAACTTTGCTTTCTACTACATTGGGCAAGGATTATCAAGGATTATCAATGCTCAGCCTTGTACCTTGTTGAGAATTTTTTAAAATAAAAGCTAGCATTGTACACGTGAATGAAAATGTAACATTTGTACGTTGGCAGATATGCCAGTGAATGGTGTTAAGCCTAATCTGGCTATCACTCATGCACTGAATAAATCATCAGGCAGAGTAAAGTCAGAACAGGAACTGATGGTGTTTGGTGAGGGGAAAAAATATGAATAGTGCATTATTATTATTATTTGGAGCTCACTCTCTGATTTCCCAACCTTTTGAGTTAAAATTCACTGATATCAACTGCTTTTAGCTCGCTGCCTGTATTTTCAATTGTCTGATTGACAAAAAATGACTAAATATTTCAAGATCCCTTCATAAAAATACAAAATAAAAAAAGCCCAAGGTCAAGCTTGGGAGTGTAAGGTATTATGACGGGTTCTGTTTGAGATTTTCATAACTGATCAAGTGGTTATTGCTGCTTTCCACAAAAGCAGTGGATTCACCTTCCCCTCAGAAGGCTGACATTATCAGACATTGTATAAGAAGCTGTTGATGCAAAGCATGTCTGTGAAATGATAACTCTGTTAAATTACACATGGGAACCTGCAATTAGAAATTAAAATTCAAACTCCGTGGGGTGCTAATTTCCATAAAAACTTCATGTGGCGAAGTGCTGTGCTGAGAATTAAGATTCAGAATGCAAAATACTTTATTTACATGCCATTTGTTGTAAATAACATTAAAATAGTGTTTACAGTAAAGTCATTTGTAACATGAAGCACCTCACTGGACAGCAGGGGTTCTATTACTGATGCAAAACAGTATCAATAAACCTTACAGCATTTGGTTGAGATGAGCCAAAGCATTCGTGCAGAACGTCTTAGTGTGAGGTACTCATAGGTGGGTTTTTAAAAATGAATAGGGGTTTATTTAAATAAAAAAAAATGAACAAACTATTTACAAAATTGGCATCAAAGTTCTGGGCCCATAAAAAAAAAAAAAACTTTACATAGATTGAACAGACAAAACTGACCTAACAAACTTAAGATATAAGGTTAATATATGGGTCATCAGACCATTTCTGAAACTAAGGGGTAACAAAGACAAACGCTATCTAAAAAAAAACAAAAAACAAAA
Source organism: Epinephelus fuscoguttatus (assembly GCF_011397635.1). NCBI lineage: Eukaryota > Metazoa > Chordata > Actinopteri > Perciformes > Serranidae > Epinephelus > Epinephelus fuscoguttatus. The sequence goes on from NC_064761.1 coordinate 20,532,889, forward strand.
AAAAAAACAAGACATTTGTTGATTAACATATTTCAGTAATTAAACATATGACACCAACAAAACTAATGTAGCGTACTCCTAAAAAAATCCCTAAACTGTAACTCCTAATCCCTCCATGATGTGGTGCAATCAAATTCTATGTACAAGAGCTCTGCTTTAAGATAAGTTTACGCTACACAGCTTTCAAAGTGAGATTCAGATTGTTGTACTGTTTTCACTACACAACTTGCTGTCTTGTAATCAGGAGTCTTGACGTCATTATGGTGTTCACATTACATGACCAAATGGTGACAGGGGGTCACACACTTCAAGATCTTTCACTAAAAGGAATCGATGATGAGTGCGTCTGGTCCCCAAACTATGTTTTGTAATGATGTGACACCGGAAATGTGAAACCATGCAGGAAGCAGGACTCTTCATTGTCATTGGCATGCATGTTCACAAAACAGCACGTTCTGTCTCACACAAGCTAAGCCCTCTACTGGAGCCTATGTGTAATACTCATGTAATCACGAAAATTACCGCCATTAGACATCCTTTTTCTCTTCAGTGGACGGTGAGTAGCACACTGTCTTTCCTCATGTATTTGGGGAGGTTCCTATTGGCCGGCTATGTTTATGCTTTACTTAGTGTGTGAATGTGAACTTGTGATTAGAGGACTAGGGTTACGCACGTAACCTTCATTTCCATTCGTCTTTACTATTTAAGTATAAGTATAGAAAGTAAGTATAGAAGTATAGAAGTAAGTATAGAAACTATATAACCCTTGTTTTGTGAATTTCATTGGCAGCGTCTACATGCCCTTGGATGTGGAGCTTGTCTGTTTTTTGCAGAGATTTCTTTGAGTGGGTCTTGGCGAGGAAAGTAGTGGGATCCATGATAATGTGTAAATTCATCAAATTCAGTGCTCCGTATTGCTATTTTCCAAGCTACTGTAGTCATATCCCGTAGAGATGGACTGTACTGCACCTGTTGGTCCCTCCATCTCACTCCCGCCTATGAGACTACTTAGCTGGCAGGAGAGCAGACAGCAGCTTTGGAGAAGGACTGTCAGTTAGCAGCTGTAGTAACCCGAATTCAGCCAGCAGGAACCCCAACTTTCTGCTAAATCTGCAACCTTCTGTTTCTATCATGATACAGGTTAGACTCAGCACTGCCGCTGGCCACCAGCTGGCTATGACTCCTGGCGCTAGGTTAGCAAGTTAGCTCTGGCTGAATTTGAGTTGCTACAGCAAATCTGTCTCGGCCTCTCTGTAGGTGCCAGCCACTCTCCTAACAGAGTGAGACAGAGGGTAAAAGCAGCTAGCTGACAAGCACAGCTAACCCAGTCGGCATTGCTAGAACAGAGTGGCGCTCAACGTTTGACTCCACAATGAGCACACTGCAGTGAGGGGCTTCCCATCAAAGTCTGAATATGTGTCAATTCCTTGATTGTTCCTTCTAGTCCACAAGGGTCCACCATTCAAAAAAATCAAAAGGCTTTAACATTATACTGATCCAAGCTGTGACTATTTTGGGGCTCACGATCAGTCTCTCCTCCATCACGCTGCTGCGGCTGCGGCTCTCTGTTATTTTCAGCTGAGTGTTGCTCTTGTAATCTGATCCTAACTGAGCCTGTTCATCACACTAGTTACACACCAGCACGTATGAATTTTTCTAATGATCCTCTCAGACCCACTTGAATATTACACATAATGAGTGGGACCCAACCAGGACCTGACAGACCATAACAGAAGTTGAAACCAAACCTGTTTGGGTGCTGAGTCAAGTCCTGGGTCCTAGGGTCTGGGTAGACCCGTGAAACCTCTAATAAATACACATGACATCCCATCAGAGCACCTCATTCTGCCTAAGTGAGATGTTATAGACTTATAAAACCAAATTTATGATTCTTAGCCCACATAAAATGACTGTAATATAAACTCCCTGTCTTCAACTGCCTGCCTGACAGTGTGCTGTCAGACTGATCCCCCTCATTGTTTGTTTGGACCTTCAACATACAAAGTTTCAAAAGAGCAGTTTTAATATTTAAAACAGACTGAACTGTGACTACAGGGTCAATCCTTGCAGCATCAACTGTTTCAATAAACAGCAGTTCATTGTGTCAAATTGTCCTTGAGCGAGACATTGAACCCCTGACTGCACAAATAAAAACACACATACACAGACACATAAATCACCGACGTGGAAATAGTGCTGAAAAACACTTTGCTCAAATGTGAAGCCAACAATCGAGAAATGCAGGTGCACAATTAGAACATCACAATGATTTGCAGCAATTATCTTTGATTACCTTTCCCCTTCTCACTGACGAGATGGAGTATCACTAATCACTGTGCAAGATCCAAACTTTTCCAAGTGCCGACAATTACAGTGATTGTATGAGCAAGACGAGGTGCTTACTGGCTCGTTATTTGTCCACTTTTATTTATCCAAGAAGATCAGATATGGAAAGACAATAGCTTTATTTCGATGAGCAAGCTGTTGAAAAAGAAATTTGACCTGGTTAGCGTAAACTGTAAAGTAGACAAGATGTACTGTGTGAAATTTCACTGAACAATATCAGCTGCACTAAGATGCTGTTAGTAGTCTGTTTAGTAGAGTGTGTTATTACTGGGTGCTCTGCAAGAGATGAACAGCTTAAGGTGCAGAGCAGTATCTTTCTGACCTTCGGAAATTCAATAGCTAAGTGTTCATGTTTATATTGCCATTTATTGTGGCCACAACAGCAGCTTTATTCAGTGAAAATGAGCAGTGTGATAGAAGTCAAATTATTGAATGAGCCAATGCCATGGCTCTGGTATTAACTAAAGGAGAATAGATTAGTATCTCTCAAATAAGCATTATTTCCAAACACATAAAAAAACTTTTTTTTCCTGTCAGGTGCAATAAGGTTAGCTGGTATTCGTTCATACAATATCACATTTAAAATCGACTCTCAATTCACTGAAACAGCATGTAGACCAGTGAACATGTACCAACGCAGTTTCCTTTAACAATCCAGGATGAACCCATTAACACTTTCTTGTGTATTTCTCTTCCCCATTTTACCGCTACACCAACCTCAACACTTTAGTTTTTTTTACATACAGATGGCACTGGATAGACCAATATTCCTCATACAGTAAACATAACTGTATTTTTACACTTGCAAATCTTGCCCGAGTCCTGCATAATCACCGTGAGCCCATTTCCAAAGTGTAATTGTTGACACAGCTGATGAAATAGTAACAGGAGTGATTCATCACTGTCGTGGCATCATTACTGCAATAATTTAACTGAACATGGGTCATCAAAACAAGCCCCAGCAAACTAGAAACTATTCATCGTTTCACTGTCACTCTCTTGCCTGCTAATTTAGAGTGAGAGGAGAGTGGCACTAATGTTTTTGTGTGAGCATCATCAGCTTCTGGATAACCATATCTGATTGGCTGCGTGATTAATTGATTAGTGTACTGGGGGAATGGATTGTTTGCATGATTGACTGAGTGATGTGTCACAGGCAGGATCAGTTGTTTAGTGTTATGAGGCATAACATGAAAGCATCAGTAGTCAAATGTCATGCAGGGTCCTGTATAAAAACTACATTTTCAGCTTTTTAAATCAGAAAAGACCTTAAGTATTGACCAGTTGAGGATTCATAAGATGGTTTATTAAAATGAAATGCCATGTTATGGTGACTTTAAAGGTCCAGTGTGTAAGATTTAGAAGGATTAAGATCTCTAGTGGTGAGGATTACAGCTAACTTAAACATCTCCAGGTTAGAATTCCTTCAGCATTCATTGTTCAGGAGGTTTTTACCGTGAGCTGAATTATCTGCAGAGGTCTCGTCCTCTCAAAATCTCAAAATAAACAGACTTGGTGATTCAAACCTGTAAAAACGCAGAGTAAAGCAGTTTCATGTTACAAATCAGTGTTTCCCCTGTGCTGTTTGGCACATAACAGGTGGGCTGCTATCCCAGCACCTGCTAATGTGTGCTCACATTTTATCTCTAAGATCCAGATGTTTAGGAGGTTTTTACTGGGAGCTGAATTTTTCCACAGAGGTGTCATCATCTCCAAAACAGACTGTGTGATTAAAATTGGTAGAATCACCAAATAAAGTGTTTCTCATATAAAAAATCGGGGTTTCTCCAAAACATCCTTTGTGGAAGGGCTTCGAACCACAGTGGCCAACATGAAAACATAAATCTAGAGCTGGTGTTTGGTTTGTCCATTCTGGGCTACTGTAAAAACATGGTTGTGCAACATGGCCACCTCCATAGACAAAGACCCCCTCCCTATGTAGATATAAACAACTTATTATAAGGTAACAAATCCATAACAGTTCCTATTTCCAGGTGATATTCAATTCCAATATATCTTCCTAAATCTTACACACTGGACCTTTAAGTTTTAACAATACTTTCCTGCTTCCGTATTCAAAGTTGTATTCCAGATAGTAGAAAACGTTCCTTAAACTAGGACTATTGTCTCAAACTGCCTGGGAAAAAAATAGGCTATTATTTGTTTTCTCACGGAGAGTTAGCTGAAAATGATACCACTCTCATATCTGTACGGTAAATATCAGTGTTGGGCAGTAGCGTCGCTACAAGTAATGACATCACAAATGTAACCGTGTTTTTCAGTAGTGTGGCAGTAACGTCACTTACATTGTCACTTACTAATCCATAAACTTCTGCTTACTGCTTCGCTCTTGGCTTTTCTTGGCAGGACCTGCCCCACTCTGCCTCTGATTGGCTACAATGCATGTCTTGGCTAATCGCTCATGTGTCTTGGCCATAGTTTGCATTTGTTGATTTGCAGTGGAAACAAGGGCCACAACAAGGGCCAAGAAAAGAGCTAGAGTGACAGAGAACAGAGGAGACAGAGAGTGCCATACTGATGTCACATGTTATTGCAGGACATGTTCATGTTCCCAAAAAAAAAAAGAAAAAGTCATCATTTAGGTCTGTTATTTTTATTGTTTCTATAATTGTCTTTCATTTATTGTGGTTTTATTGACCAAAAAATGTATTTTTGAATTCTGTTTTTGAATGACTGAAAGAGGCCAGATAGCTGACTGAAAGAGGCCAAGACAAAGAAATGCATTAGGTAGGAAGAGGAGAGAGAAAGAGTGAGAGCAATAGGTTGACTGATGATGTCATGTTATAGGAGGACATGTTCAAATGTCAAAAAGTCTTCCAAAAAAGAAGAAAGTGATAATTTAAGTCTGTTTAACTGAACAATGTTTGCCTGCCTATTTGTCATGACATTTTTTCTTATCACTGAGATAACACTGATTTGACATGAAGTAAATAAAGATAAAAGTAGCTTTGCAAGTAGCAAGGTACTTTGCCATTTTCTGGTAGCTCAGCTTGCTACATCTCTCTTGGGGTAGCTTCAGTGTAGTGAAACTTCATTTTAATGTAGAGTAACTGGTAGCTTAGCTCACTACATATTCCAAGTAGCTTACCCAACACTGGTAAATATAAGGCTATAGCTACTAGCAGACACTTGGCTAGGCATCGCATAAAGACTGGAATCAACGGTAAACAACTAGCCTTGCATTGTCCAGAGTGACTAAATACACCTCCAGCATCAGAGTCCACAAATTAAACCATTAATTAGCCAAGAAAAATTGCAGCAATAATTCCAGTAAAACCGCAGCTCTTTGTTTTTACGTATTCATGTTTGTTCTACATCAAGCGAGAGCAGATATGTATGCTGATGATACAATACTGTATTTACCAGCAGCATCTATTGAGGAACTTTGTCTAGTGCTTTGGACAGGGAATTACAATCAGTGCCAGTGTGGGCATGGAGTAATAAGTTAGTTCATAAACAAAAAGTATAGTATTTGGATTATCTTTTAAGACTTAAACCTAAACCACAGTTAAACCTGTCGGTACAGGTACAGGAAGAGGAAACCAAATTCCTTGAGGTGATATTAGACAGCAGACTGAAGTGGTCAAAACAGATAGAAAAAACTGTTGCAGGTCTGGCAGTTATTGAGAGATGTGCTAAATTCTTACCACAGGAATGTATCTCTCACATTGTTCAATCATTAGTTGTTACACATTTACATTACTGTCCAGCAATGTGGTTGAGTGCATCCAATAAAGACCTAGAAAAACTTCAGTTACTCCAGAATAGAGCTGCACGACTTGCCCTGAACTGTAGTAGAAGAGCTAACAGCAACAGAATGTATACAACCTTAGGTTGGCCATTAGTTAAGGACAAGATGGTTATTTCTCTGCTGTTTTATGAGAAATATTTTATTGTATAAAACCCCAGATATCCTTTACCATCAATTTTTTTATAGTAGCAACGACCTTAATATTAATACTAGGCATCCAGCAAGAGGTTGTTTTTTACTTCTGTTTCAAAAACAAATGTAATGCAATGTACTCTAATATTGAGTGAAATTATATGCTGTTTTAGTAGTACTGCAATTACCTTTGAGCTGTAATGTTTTCTGACTATTTTGTGGTTAATCTATTGGTTTGTTTTTGTTTAGTTTAGTTGGTTTATTTGTTTGTTTTCTTAAATTTTGTTTTGTAGTTTTCCTGTTTTTTTGGTTGTATTTTGCTTCTTTTTGCCTTGGATTTTTAATCATATATTAGTATTACTCTATGAAGTAATATTTGCTTATGTGGGCCCCAGGAAGAGTAGTTGCTACCTTAGTGGTGACTAATGGGAACCCAAATGAATAAGTTAATAAATAAAGATATGAGAAATATCGTCTAACTCTCAGTTAGAAAGCATCATAAGTGATCATATGATGTTCTGCATGTGAAGAAACTATATGAGATAGCCTTTATCCTCCACACTATCTCATTCATGGCATTCAGGGATGATTTACAATACATGAGCAGGTTTGACTTTTACCTTCAAAAGGAAACATGGCTTTTGGTGGAAACATGTCTGCAGCTGCAGGGATCAGACCTGCTAACTTTCTGTATCCATCAGAACAGCTTCCACAGCATGTCACCCACTTTTAGTCCGATGCAAAACAAAACAACAACATGTGTGTTTCTCTCTCCCATAATGCCTCCCCCAGATAAGTAAACAACATAGACGCAAACACTCAGCCCACCTCCTTGGACACAGCACCCTGTTGGCTGACTTGCCATTTTCTAGCTACTAAATGTCAAAAGGAATGCTGTGGTTTATGAGCACCTGGATGGCGAACAAAGAAGTAAAAAAAAACCTGGCTGGGAGAGAGGGAGAAGAAGAAGAAGAAAAAAAAAAACATTAAATTAATCCTCTAAAAGCCTTTTAGCAATATTGCCCTCCCACAGCGATCTGGTAGCACACACAGAAACCACTTCCCATCATTTAATTCCAGCTGAAATTTAATTTAGTCCGAGAGCTATTCATTCTGTTAAATGAATGCGCCGCCCACCTCCAAACCACCACCACCCCAACATGCATACATATGCTGCACACACACCTTGTGTTTCGCACATACACACTTCTTCAGATGACTCAGTGGCAACCCTGTGTCCATTTTATTTTTGGACTAATGTATTTAACGCGGCGAATCACAAGTTTTACCAACACCCACCAATAGCAGCCCCTCCACTATCACACAAACACACACACACACACACACACACACACATACAAAACACGACTTTCGTGACAAGGAGTATATGCTGAGTCACTCTGCCTTTTTTCCTAAGTGCACTTCTAGGAAGGCTCTCCACATCTTCCCCGACCGATCCAGTTGCATTCAATGCATCATAACCTTGAGGTGCGTGCTAGTAAGTGTGTGATTGTGTGTGGTGTTGGGAGGCATGATGATGCAGAAAGAGGAATTCTCAGCTGCTACGGTTTGACTTCAAGGTTCTTTCACCTTTACTGTGTCCTTGGCATAAAAACTTCATTCTTTCCTTTTCCAGACGTTCACAATGATACCCACATTCATTATTCTCTCTGTATAGAATATGGGTGCAAAACCAGGGCTTGTGATGTCATTACAAGAAAAAAACATGTGACTCACTGTAACGTCACTGATAAGGAAAAAAAAAAAAAACTTGGCTTGGTTGAAGAGATTTTTTCCAGTCATGCTTTAAATCTGAGCTGCAGCTCTAAAGCAATTGTCCACCCAAAGTGGAAATTATTTCCATCAAGATAAGTCCTTTCTGTAGCCTGTAACACGCAGACTCATACAGATGTGAATGAGCAGCCTGCCATTAAAACTACTACTCATGTGCAGCATACACTGCATAATATGTTAGGCAAACAGGCATTCTCCAACCCAAACAGCCCCTTGATATGAAAAATTATTTGATTGGCTGTAAGCCATATTTCTGCTAAGCACATCTGTGACAGACAGGAGTTTGTAATACTTTAGGAGCCCTGGCCTTTTTATAGACCACCTGGTGAGGAAATCTCCACATCAAACACTTCTCTTGATGCCTCAAGAGGCAGGGGCTTGCAGCTGCCCCCCCAAAACACACACACACACACACACACACACACACACACACACACACATGCGTGCAGACATCCTACCCACCACACCAGCTGATCAAAGCCCCTGTTTGAAGCTCACCCATTTGGAATCCCTGGCAGCTCCAAGACCCAAGATTCTAGTGCATTCTGTTGTACAATATCCTGCACCACCTCACCTCAGATGGTCAGAAGAAGCTGTGCTTACAGACACAGGGTCACACCTCTTCCACACATGTTAAGGAACAAAAGTTTAGGGGCCAATGTGTAACAACTAACATGTTTTTAATATTGTCATACTTTAAGTCAGAAGAAGTTATTTATGCTCTGAAACATAAACAGGACTTGTGATATTTGTCAAGAGATCTGAATGCGAAAAGTAGACTTGACTTGTAATTAATAAAGCTTACAGTATTTATTAACATTACATTCTTCTGTGATGTACAGTGTGCACGTCAGTAAGTCTGCAATGACAACCGTGTCGACTAGAATTTACCTCTGTATATTACTAAATTGCATTTAAAATTAGGTTGTGATAAAGCCATAATCGCCTCCTGGATTATGTTCAGAGACAACATTTCTTTGACTGAATAAAACGTTACATTTATGCTGGATTGCTGAGAAGGGCTGGGGTTGATGGTGGACACACAAGAGGAGGGTATGTGACACCTCAGTCCCAGGATCATGTTGAGACCCCTGTATGTGGTTCGGTTTGGGCAACAAAGGCACTTTGGTTAAGATTATAGAAAGGTCATAATCTTGGTTAAATGTTACTAAAAGAGGGAACAACATGAAAAACAACAGTGTATGTATGTCAGAGCATGTAGAGAATGTCGTCAGCAGTGAATGGTGTATTCCAAGATTGTCTGTTTCGGTGGAGTAACAAATAAAATATGTCATCATTGAACATTTTGCTGATATGTTGGGTATCAGTATTTTTGCAACTTGCTGGGTACATTTATCAACATTTCCTCAGTACACTGATAGAAAACATAATTCACGTGACATTATTTTTGCCCTCAAAAAAGTATTGGCTGTTTCCAATTAGCTGAAAATGAATACATTTCTAGGAGACAGAGCTGGCAATAAAATAATAATAATACAACTTTTTGAAGGCAACAAAAATTGCAATATCTTGGAAAGTAAATATTGTGTTCTCTTGAACTGCGGGGGACATGTCCTGTTTCTCCTGCCATACTTCTGTAGAAAATTTGGTCGACCTAGTGGCTTTCCTTGGTATTGAAAATTTAGTTTGAAAAATTTAATTTCAAACTAAATTTAATCTGGCCCTGATAAATCAATGTTTGGGGAGGTCATTTAAAAAGTTTAGAACTGTTCCCCACACTCCCCTGGACCTCTGTGCCACATTTGGTGCCATTGCACCACTTTATAAGAAAGTGAGTTATGCACTTTTGAATAACTAAGGAAACTAGAACTGAAGTAAAATACCAGATAATACAGTTAGCTGAATTTCATTTTGTGCTTGCTTGTGCTTTTAATGCTTTTCTTTCTCGATAAAACTGTCAAAGGCAATATCTAAAAAAAACATTGTGAGTTCCTCAGTAATGTTTTTTCCTCCTTTTTTTACATCCTGCAGAATAATTTAGGATCCTTTCTAAAACATCACACATTCCTAGAAAAACATAAACTGTGACAGCAGAGCAGCATAGTGAGTGGGCAGACGTACTAAGGGGGAGCCTTCAGCCCCCACACTAGCAAGTGTTCACTTGCTAAAGTGTCTATAAGCAAGGCACTAAATCCTAAACAGCCCCAGGATCGTTGTTCTCTAACGGATTCTGTGTGTGGGGTCAAGCAAAGAAATGTGCCTACAGTGTTGAAATGAAATATTCTGTTTCCATTACATTTTTAACTCTCCTCACCGATGGATAACTGGCTGCTTGTGGGCTGAATCTGGCAGCAGACCGACAACAGGACTGAAGTTGTCACAGCTTTTTACTGTCATGCATTGCTGGTAAACTGCCTGTAAAGGCTTTTGCAATAATTATTTGATTTTCCTTCCTGCCTGAGTTGTTTGACTTGTGATTAATTTCTCTTACACCATAACATTTGTTATTAATACCTAAAAATGTGTCCTGTGTGTTAAGCTAATCTGATATTCTGCATCAAAATGTTATGAATTCTCATGTCTGAACACTAACTGCCTTTGGAGGAAACCTGTCAGATCTGATGCACAGATCTTTCACAGTGTTTATTATGTAACATCGAATCGGTTACGCAGCTGTACTCAGCTCAATGCCGAGATTGAGCCAAGAGTGCCACTTTTTACCCTAGTGCTGAGCTCTGAGGTCTTTGCTAACTGGGTTGGAAAATGCACTAATGGCAAGTGCAAAGAGGAGAGGGCCAACACTGGGCCCAATATCTACGGCTGTTGCAGGAGCTAGAGGTGTGTGTGTGTGTATAAGGCTTACTACTGCTGTCAAGCTTCAGAGGCGCCTTGTCTCCCTTTTCCTCTTTTGACCCCATTACAGTAGATGTCTAACCTTTGCTTTCCATACAGGAGAAGCACTACTTATCACCAAGCTGAACTGTCAGTGACTTGCTTTCACTGTAAAAGTGTTTTTACACCTGAGTTGTTTGGTCCATTTTAACTTAACCCCGGAGCATTTCCGCAAATAGTCTGGTTGGTTTGGGGCGATGTGAAAGCTCATTCAAACTCCGGTGTGGACCAAATGACCGAACCCTGGTCTGCCTGAAAGCGATACAACCCAAACACAGGAAGTGAACCAAAAAACGGTGCATTGTGGGTTGAAGGGGAGTGGAAATTTTTATTGTGCAGTGGGAATCAACATCGAGTCCTTTCCTTCAGTACCATCCTACTTGTCTCATCCTAAGAAACAAATACTTGACAAGTCGATGTCTTATCAGTTGCTCATAGTGTTCACCTTCCTCTAAAATATTTGATTTATTAAGACACCAAATCAAAACCAGAAAACCCAAGCCTGCTTACATTTGGTGTTGTTCCAATATTTCTGAGACCAGGAAATGTCATGTGTTTTCTAAAAGTGTGACAACATAAGACATGTATGTCTACACAGCTACAGATTGATGAGAGGAAAAAAATCCCTCAAAGTGATGGCATGATGTTGCTTTTACCAAGAGGATTTGGATCAGGTAGCAACGATTTGATTTAGATTAGGTCAATGGTTCATTTTAGTTCAGTCAGGAACACTTCAGTCAAAGAAAACTTTTTTTTCAATTTGCAGTATTATATTTGGTGGTATGGCTCCGTTCTGGGGCCTCTCTGTCTTTCCACGGGCCTGCACAGAAAGCCTCTTACACTCACCTATGTGGAAAATCCTAATGCAGAGAGAGCACACCTCTCTGCCCTTCCACGTGCAACCAAGAAAAGCCTGAGGCAGAGACAGCAGCAATGACCCCCCTGGAAACATAACAGAGCAGCATCAGTGACAAACATTAATGGAACTTTTAAGTCAGACACAGCATGAAAAGGAGGAGCTGGGGTGGAGGCGGGTTGCAAAGTGGCTTGCAGCGGAAGCAGCAACAGTAGGCAGGCCAGAGCAGTTTAAATAGGGCGCCCTGAATGAGATTTTTCAACTGGTGGCATAGAAAGGAATCATGTGATCTATCAGCTGACTCCCTTCCATCAATCAGCTGCTCCATCAGTTGACTGGCTGTTGAGATCAGCTGATGTAGCTGGGATGTGAGCTGAGCTTGACATCATGTCCTGCCTGAAATAACGCTATGCTCAATATAAGGGATTAGGTGCAGGGTTCTGATTATAGTTAGTCTAAGGTTTAGGTTGAAATGAGGTATTTATAGGCAAGAGTGATAGGATACTCTGAGTGTGCTCTAAGAATGTCCACTCAAGCATAGTATAATACATCTGCTTTGCATGTATGGAAGTCTTTAATTGCAGAGTTTGGTCAGTGAGGTTCACCACCTGTGCGTTAATCATGGTTGATTCCCTCCAAAGTGCTAGGTGATGCATTAAGAGCCTTTAAGTTTATGGAGTCGTTGGCAATTTAAGCCATGTCTGCACAAATAAATTGCAAATACCTTTTAAAATGCTGTTTACGGGTCATAAGTTTTCCTGTCTCCTTCAGGTGTGGTTGAATGGGTGAGCAATTCTGACATACTTTGCTTGGTCCTCTGTGTTTTCAGGTATTGTGTTTCATTATAGTCAAACACGTTGTTATTGAAATCTCCCCAAGTATACAAATTATCATTTGATGTACAGTCATGAGTTCTACCTTTGAAACAAGACTTTTAGTCCTGGGGTCATGATTTATCTGTAGTGATTGCTTTCTTGAACCTGGAGGCCCAGGAGAGTGCAGGAGATGCCATGGAATAGTTATGATTCCCCTTAGCTTTAGTGACGATAGAGTAAATTAGTCACTCTTGGCCATTTTTTTTAAATTTTCACTACCAAAAACTGTACTTGCTACCCTGACAAAATATTCTCTATAGAAAAGATCAGGTCAGCTACTGTTCTGCTTTTGAAAATTGGTGCAACAAGCATTTACATAATACACCAACAAGAATATGTGCTTATGTGCAACAGAATCACTGTTTTTTTTTTTTTTTTTTTATTCTGTCATGAAAATTAATAAAAAAAAGTGGTTCAGAACTTAAGTGATTAAATTTACTTTCGGCCACGTATCGCTGACATGAGAGAGATCGGGTAGGCTCGCCACCAGACAATCAGAGATCTCCGCCTTCTGATAGTCTGGGGACACTCCTTTCTAAAGTGTGTTTAACACACCGGCGAAAACGGCCGGCAACAAAGCAACGCCTCTTGCATTTTTGAAAAGGACACACCTCCTCGGAAATATGCGCTCCCGCTTTTCTCGTCCGCAAGGAAACAAACACACAGAAAGCTTGAAAATGGATGCCGAGAGATTTAACTCCGTTTTATTAAACGTGTGCTCATCTGTGAAGAAAATATTTTTTCCAGCGGATGTCTTAGTTACAACATTATTGAGCTAACTGGAGTAGTTTCATGTCGTATCCGACAACGGGAGGCTTTTAACAGATGACGTCCTGATGTTACCTTTGCTGCTGCTGTTAGCTGCCCCTGTCAGCTGCAGCCACTGATGCTTTCTAGACATCGTGATTTCCCAAAACTGAATAAATACCACACATAGCAACACAAAACTGCTTTGCTAGCTCAATCATGTCGTAACTAAGATATCCGCTGGAAAAGATATTTTTTTCACGGACCGTTTAATGAGTTATTACCTATTACAGACACTGCTAACAGCTAACAGGGCTAACAGCTAACGGTTAACCCAGCTAAATGTGCACACAGAAATAGTAATGTTTGTTCAATCATCGTGTTTATAGACTTTACAAACATCGGATTAGTCCAAACGATGATATATAGGCTATATATATATATATAGTTAAAAGCTCTGCTGGTTTTCTGCCCGGAAGTATTTGTAAACAACAAGACAATTCCCTCTAACGTTATAGTCCGTCCGGACGGATGAGGCGAGAATGTGTCGCCGCAAACATGACAAACATCCACTGAACTTTGACGGCATGTTCTGCGAGCACAGCTGAGCCATTTTGTACCGCTACACGTGTTTCTAGTGGGACTATGTTTACAAGCACAAGAGTTCAGCGAGCCACCGAAGGACCACCCTGCAGATTTACTATTGGTTCTACAATGTAGTGAGTTTTTTTAAACTCTGAAATTGTATCCGCCCATCTAAACACAAAATCAGGGAGAAAGTCATCAGTCTTTAGTTAAGCGAAGCATCTAAAGACTGACTTGTGAGTCAAGAGACTGGGTAAAAAAAAAAATTCTGAATCCTCAGTGAGGTCAGGACTTTCAGTCTATAGAACAGAAGAGTGCTGCCATGCCCCCAGACTAAAATACATCATCTGACATCAGAGAGAGAGCTTATGGGCCTGTCTTGAAAACCCCCGCTGAATTGTTCACTTCTACAACTACTACAGCAGAGTTTTATGTCGGGTGGATATTGGTGTTTTTTTAATAGGATGTGCCCAGAGGAATTATTCTAAAACATTTGTGTGAGCAAGTGCTTTGGTACTATTATGACTACAGAGCTCCTAATTCTAAGAAAACCCCAAGCACTACAGTACCACAGTGTCATAATACTACAGCTAATATTTCATAGTATATTTTTTTTCAAATGTATGGTGTAAAACTTTGTGTAGTACATGGTTTAAAAGCAGAATTTTATTAAACTTAGTTATGATTCCTTCAGTGGTCATTGTTCAGGAGGTCTTTAGCAGGACCTGAATTATCCGCAGAGGTCTCCTCCTCTCCAAAACAAATGGACCTGGTGATTCTAACTGGTAAAAACGCCAAATAAAGCAGTTTCATGGTACAAATCTGTGTGTGTGTGTGTGTGTGTGTGTTTCCACACTCTCGCTGCAGAGGGGCTGCTAACTATAGCGGCCAATGCCAAAACACGAAAAGCCCTATCTAGAGCCAGTGTTTTTGGTTTGTCCATTCTGGGCTACTGTAGAAACAGCAGTGTGACATGGCGATCTCCATGGACAAGGGCCCGCTCCCTATATAAATAGTTTATTCTAAGGTGACAAAAAAAGTATGACTCTTACCTTTCAGGTTATGACCAGGTAAATGTCATGTCATGCGGGTGCTGTTATATTGCACATAAATGAAGCTCAGCGTAACTTTAATCAGGAAGACTTTCTTTATGCTACATCCATTCACAACCCTCTCTCAACTCCACTCCCACCCTCTCCCTTCAGCCATTCATGTATACTGCCAAACATTAAATCTGTTCTCCTCTCTGCTCCTGTCAGCTGTCATTTTAGGCAAAATCACTGCACCCTCCTCCACCCCATTCACCTCCAGTCGCCTTATCCAGAGCCCAGGACAAACTCATCAAAAGCCCATTCCTCTTCACATCCAGATCCTTGGCTCCCTTTTCATCTCATCTCATCATCACCACCAGTGTCTAGACTCCACAGTGGGGGGTTCCCTGATCTACTATGTTTTTTACCACCTTCCTGGAATATATGACATCAAGATGGGGTCTAAACACCAAAGACTTTTCATATTTCACATACTTATGTGCACGTATGAATAAATATTTCTCTAGATGATTCTCTCCTGATTAAAAAATAAATGCATCCTGTAGTTAAAATGAGGGAAGCCGCGGCTGGTCAGTCCCTCGGCGATTCTCTCGTAAGTCGGCCTGTCCTTCACCGTTCCCGTCATTTGACGGTTAATGGCCTCTTCGTTTGTGAGGGCAAGGAGGGCGTGCAATTCCTTGTCTCCCCAGTTGCTCATCTTTACAGTGTCTTTCAGGTTTGCATTTCCTTCTTGCTACTTTCTGCTCATTCCTGCTATCAGCTGTTTCCGGTTAGTCCACCGCCAGCGGGTTGCACTTGCCTCATCATCAACAGCTCCTCCCACAAGTCATCAACAGCCCCTCCCGTGGCGGAAGAACGCCTTGTTCTTTTTAAACCAAAAAGGTTCCGCCAATACGTCTACCCTATGAGGCGGGCACCTCGGATCAACTTGCCAATCCGGCTCTGTGTGTCTAAAAGCTCGCAGCTTGCCTGCATAATGGCCCAACATTCTAGAGTCTGTGTAGCAGGTAAAAAAAACCCTGCTCCGCCCCTCACATGTTGTGCTGCATCCATGGCCCATGTATTTCAGCCTTCAGGCTCTAATAATAAGGTCATAACCACGAGGTAAATTACAAAGCCCTTTTGAAAATGTTTTAAAACTAAACATCCACACCCTTTGTCACGTCAAATCTAATCAAAAGGTATTTCCCATTTAACATAGTTATTTAGGTTTTGTAGACCTTTTAAATTTCTTATACACTGTTGTTTGATGAAGTATTCTGGGAGCTGTCATTAGTGTAAACTTTGCTTTATGGCACAAATGGGGGATTGCTTTACCAGAAAAATCCCAAAGAGGGTGTTGTTTGTTTCAGTGCAAATGAAGGCAACTGCACATTCTGCTTTGCAACAGGAGCCACCAGAAATACTGGAAATGCGATCGTTACTGCAGTACCAATGTTACGAAACAGCACCCAGCACTTGCGATATTTGTTTACAGTACAGTGATCATAATCTAATGATGATATATGGTGTTGAGAAACAGTACCTGTAACACCTTTAAAATCACTTCACACATAAATTGCTCTTGACTCAATTTAACAGTGTCTGCACATAGTGGCAGCATCACGAGCAGCTTGCCAAGCTGACACTGGTATTTGAGCTCAGCCCATATAGAGTATACTGCCTATTGATTTACCTACTCATCTGCTAACTGCCCCTGTGGTCCCGACAGTCTCTGAACCCAAATGAAGGTCATCCACTCTCTTACTGGCTGACTTGCCACACAGCCAGCCGGTATCGGCCTGGCCCAATGCCTGCCTTGGGGCCTCCAACCCCTCCTCCTTGCTGGGATGAGGCCAGACAGAGGTGTGATGGCTGTGGGCTACTTGCCCCTGTTCCCCCCCACAGTTTGTCAGAGCGTGTCTCCGAAAGGGTCGAAGAGTGTCAACATTTTTGTGACGGCACGGAGGAGTGCAAGACTGTGTGCGAGTTGGTGTGTGTGTATGAGCAAAGTTGGAAAAGAGCACAAGATTGTGTTTTGAGTCATCTTGTTTGATTATAAAGAGCCTCTCACAAAAAAGTGTGCCTGTGTGTCGGAAGGAGCTATTGTTATTCAGCGCCTCTCCCAGCATGGAGAGTAAGGTGATGAGTCTCACAAAAGGTGAAGACTGTGTTCTCAGTTGGAGGTCAGGGTGAAAGTGGTGTTTGTGCGATACATGTTGGCACCTCAGAGACCTGAGTTGTGAAAACAAGCTCTGTTGACTGAGGACCAAGTCAAGTCAATTGTATTTACATCAGAAAGTGGAGCATCTTTCTTACAAAGTGCTTTACTGTGACCAGAGGCCACAGGTGCAGATAAAAACAAAAGATACCTGATATTGCTGCTGTAAATGATACAGCATGCTGTTCACCAGCTGACGCTCAACTTTTGGATGTTCTGAGCTTTGCGCAAGTGAACACACAACACACACACACACACAGCCAGACAGCAGACTAGCACTGGGACTCACACTGAAAACAGCATTATAATTTCCAAAGCAAGGTGGTATGTTGCATGTTGCCACAGGTACAGGTAACAAGATGGGGGAAAAAAACATGGTGTCGAGTTTAAAGGCTTATTATCAGACACAAAGACATTGATGTTTATCCTCCTTTGAGGCCAGATTTCAGAGCTGTGGAAAAGTAAACTGCGGTAATATTCTAGTGTCTGTATTGAAGCTTGATGACAGTACAATTAGTATGATGCTCCACTTTACACACTGGAAGGTATCTACTTGTAGTGTGCGGCTGCATGTAGATAAGTGGGCACTGCTTTTCTGCAAAAGTTAAAACTGGATAAACTGGTCTGCTGTTTTTTATTCATTTCGGAGCCCCCTGTGGCAGCACTCCTGCTGCCCACACTGTGCTTTCATTGAAAAGAATGAGGACACTGCATTTTCTGACACAGTGCAATCGAGCACTTGAACGCAGCCAAATCTGCTCAGACCAGCATGAAAGCTGATTCACTCAGTTGTAAATAAATCGGTTAACAGGTAAGTTGCATGTCTAAAGAGCCTACTGAGATCCTGTTCCTGCTGTGAAGCAATTACACTTTAAATGTAGTTAATGTTGGTATGTGTTGTCACCTTTAAACGAGTTGTAACCGTGTCTTGAAAACACAAATTAGTCATTGCGTGTTCCTTTTCAATTTGTGTCAAATGACCCCTATAGTAAACAAGCCAGGTATGAACACTGTGTCACCACTGTGAAACTTGGAATCTGATGCAGTATAAGATTACAAAATATTTTCCCTGCAACGGCATGTTGAGCATATTGAGCTGTTGGAAACTGAGGGTAAAATGAAACGGCAAATGCCAGAGAGCATCTTACTCGATTTGTATTGACAAGGTTTCAGCCGTAGGCTACTTCAAAGCTTTACTGTATGATGTTTGCGTTGTGAGCAGCAATGGCCTTGGGGTATTCCCTTTGGTGTGAAAGAAGGGATACCACTGGAATGATAACACCCCAACAGCAATATGTAGCCTCTGGGACTTGTCCTTGGAACAGACGATTGACCACATTTGCTTTCTCTGCATACACTAATGGTACACTTACCAGAACTGACCCACAATGGCATGCATTCACAATGAAACAATTGTAACAACACAACCATAAATATGCATGTGGATAAAAAAAAGTAATCATAGATAGATAGATAGATAGATAGATAGAGCTGTGTTAGATGAACAAGTTCATTTTAATTATACAGACTCACTTGACAATCAACACAGGCAACTGAATTGAAGGAAATAGTCTGTTAGCTAGTTAGCAGCCTGTTAGCTAAGCTAGCACACTGTCATATGGTCTCTCCGGAATCAGGCATAAAAGTTCAATTTTTTTTTTATTTTTTATTTTTTAACATACTCGCAGCAAATTCTGGACTGAAATATTGCAGAGGGGATTCCCATAGGAATGAATGAACTTCGATTGCCTCGACTCCGTACACACACATAAGTGGAAACAAGGCGTTGTCTGGTTGGGTGGCTGGCTGCATTGTCCATCTGTAAAAGACACACACACACACACACACACACACACACACACACACACCCCTCAACATTTCATTTCATGATAATAATTGCAAAAGTAAGTTTACATGCTTTATGCAAGTTTTGCAACTTCGTGAAATGATGCCAGCGCTCACCTGGGTTACAAACTCACATATTTTCCCTACATTCATCGCTGTCGCTATTTTTTTTTTTTTTATCTTATTTTTTGTGAACTGCATTGTGAATCTTCACTTCAGTCAGGTGTTAATATTTATCGTATTGATTGCTGGCTCCAAGGCAGTGAACATTTTTTTTTGCCAACTTCTCCACTACTCACACCCCCTCTTGAGTTCTAACAGCTTTGTACCTCTGAGTGACTTTCTCTGAGTTTCACTCTATGGAAACACACCATTTATCTCCAGGCTCTCTTCTCCAAGGCCATTCTTTAAACTGGAGTGTCAGTCTCCCAGGCCTCTCAGAGGAGACCCGGGTGTCCTCAGCCAGCCACTCACGGCTCTGCCACTTTCCTACTCCCTTTCTACTTACCAACTTTGGGAAGATTTGGTTTCAGAAGCCAGATCAAAGAGCCAACATTACCCCATCTGCCATGTTTTTGCCGCTCATTGCTTTCCAGAATCATTGATTCAGGCCTTCCTTGACAGCCAGACTGCTGAGGATTCACATCATCAGCATATACGTCATCTGAGTTATTTTTCATGGCCATAGCACCATATCTTCTTTTAAATCAATGGAACAATGGAATCAAACCATCCCCAAGAAAGAGGGAAAGGGAGGACGAGGGATGAATGGTTAAGTTACTGGCACATAAGTAGATTCTTCTTTATTTTTTCTTATTCCAGGAGTGTTGCCCGTATTAAGCTTTCAAGGCAGTTTGTTTGTTTCACTTCAAATGGAACAAACTGCTACTTCAGAGGAGACATTATGTAGTGTGTGGGTGAGAGGGTTAAGTATTTCAGATGGCGTAACCTACCTTGCATTTGCGATAGTGTATATACACTTACTCGAGAATGGGATCACAGTATGTGTGTTTGCAAATGTGTGTGTGTGTGCGCGAGTCATGAATTTTTAGACTGCCCCTGTGCTGCTCAGGTTTTCCACATTAATTCTTTGGTAGCTCAAACAGGCCAGTCAACTCTCATTTTGCAGAGCGGGCACGTAGGGGAGGGAATGTTCTTTAGTTTAACCTTGTCATAGAGGCCTATGAGATGCCAAAGACAAAAGCCTTGCAGTGCTGGCAGAGGCCACCTCCAATGTTATTGTTTTCTTTGGCAAGACTGCAGTGAAATTGGCCTGACATTACGCCTCAACCTCTTGTGTTCAAACACCTGCCCAAAGGTAAAGGATGTCAAATACAACACAGAGCTTTACTTTATTGAAAAATCACTCAGTGTAGCACAAGATTTCGGCCTGAGCTGTGTGCAATATACTTGTGTTTGTGTACACACACACACACACACACACACACACACACACACACACACACACACTTGTAAAGCACAAGTACTCAACCCACACTATTAAATACTTGAAAGTTGTATGTGATGTAAGATTTATTATTCTCTGCAACAAGTTACTAATAAAAGGGGAAAATAGTAGTTTGACAAAATAGTCTTAACTCAAGGTCCTTTTTCCAAGGTATGTAATGTTCATGATTTGCTGATGGAATCTGCCATCATGAATAAGATTTTACTTTAAATATAGTTATAGTTACTCCAAGACAACTGAGCAAACTCCTTCTGCCGATGGAGAGATGCAGCTGATAAAACAAAAAGCTTGTGTGTGGATCTTGAGTCAAAGGGTGCTGATTTTAACAGTGCACATCTATAAAGTTTGGAGACTCACGAGAGACAGATTTTTAAAAGAACAGGTAAAATCAGTTCAGCAGGAACCAATGTATCCTTACTTCAAAGGAATACTTCACCCATAAAATGACCATTTGTAAATCAATGACTCATCCTCTTTTACGTTGAATTCAGGAAGAAAACTTTTTTCTTCAGCTTTTCTCCCATGTCTCCAGGGTGAATAGAGAATCCAAAAATTTAACAACAGCAAAACTATATTAACACTTTTCCCACCAGAGTATTATTTTTAAGTTGGCACCCACCCCCAGCATTTTGGATCATACTCATTAATCTTTCAAGACCCACAGAATAATTTGTTCTGTGAATATGTGAACAATATATACATGAAAATAAAGAAGATACCTTCTGTTTTTAAAATTAAAAAATTTATTCTATCTTGTTCCATTCCTTTTTTTTAATCAACATTTGAATTTGTGCATTTTAATGAATAAAAAAATAAAACAAACGTTTCGGACAAAAAGCTGAGAAAAATGCAATTTTGTCAAAGACAGACATTTTCAAGTACAAAATCAATTTCACATTTACATTTTTTTCTCATTTCCGTTCATCAGTTTGAATTGTATAAATGAAAATAATAATACAGTAAAGCTTTGAAGTAAAGAGGAACATGTTGGCACGTTCAGTGATCGTTCAGTGTTCTGTTGTCTCCCTCTCCTCTGTGATTGTCTTGTCAGTGTGTCACTGTCACCATCATGGAGATCCTGTTTCATCCCACCAAACTCGTTTGCTTCTTCGCCCAAATCGTATTCAGAATGTTGATCAAAACAGGAATTGTTGAAGTTTGAGTCCATCAACACCTCCACAGGTTGTGCAACCGTAAACTTTTCCATCTGCGCCAGGTTTTTTTGTGCACTTTACAAGCTGCTACATTTCTCTAAACAGTTTCCAGCGGATCTACTAGTTCGTTTGTTTTCGGACAGGGCAGTGCTGACCTATTTCACAAGATGTGTAACAGCGCCCCCTATCTTATAACAATGAAAGCACAGATTACTGGAATATCTCGTCAATGGCAGGGAAGCGTTCTGTCATAAATGACGGAAAATCGTATCAATAGTGTTAAAAAGCCCATTTACAAAATCTCACACAACTCATGCAATATTATCCAAGTCTCATTCTTAACATTACGATTGAAACCATTTCCATACAAACAGTCTCACACACAAAGGAGTAGTATGTCCAGGCACATGCATGGGTTTGAACTCTGGCTTAAAGCCATGTGAATGCCCAGGTGCACAACTCATATGCAAAAATGTTTTAAATTTTAAGGTTTTACAAAAAATGCATTTGTCTGGGAAGTTCTAAGCACAGGGAAGGATAAACAAAACTTAAATTATACTGCATGAGTTGTGTGAGAATTTTTAAATGTTTAAATGTTTTAATACAATTTTACTGTTGTTAAATGAGGACCCCATTAACATCTATTCATGAAGAGTTTTTGCCTTTTTGGATTCTCTGTCACTGTGGAAGCATGTGAACCAAACAAAAATGTCTTCATGAATTCAACATTAACATGGGGTGAGTAACTGATAAACAAATGATCATTTTGCAGGTGAAGTATTCCTTTAAAGCAAGGACATGTTGGCCCCTGCTGAACTTGATTTTACCCGGTCTATAAAAAATCTCAATTTGCAGGTCCTGTTCACGAGTGAGGGTAGAATGGAGCATGAGATGGATCGGCGGGTTGGTGCGGCTTCTGCAGAAATGCAGGCACTGCACCAGTCCATCGTGGTGAAGAGGGAGCTGAGCCGGAAAGCAAAGCTTTTGATTTACTGGTCCATCTATGTCCCAACCACCTATGGTCATGAACTCTGGGTAGTGACTGAAACAATGAGATTGTGGATACAAGCGGTGGAAATGAGTTTCCTTCGTGGGGTGGCTGAGCTCAGCCTTAGAGATAGGGTGAGGAGCTCGGACATCCGGAGGGAGCTCAGAGTAGAGCCGCTGCTCCTTCGTGTCAAAAGGGGTCAGTTGAGGTGGCTCGGGCATCTGTTCAGGATGCTTCCTGGGTGCCTCCTGCTGGAGGTGTTCCGGGCACGTCCCATTGGTAGGAGGCCCCGGGGCAGACCCAGAACACGCTGGAGGGATTACATATCTCATCTGGCCTGGGAACGCCTCGGGGTCCCCCAGGAGGAGCTGGAAAGTGTTGCTGGGGAGAGGGACGTCTGGGGTGCTTTGCTTGGCCTGCTGCCCCTGCGACCCGGTCCCAGATAAGTGGATGAAAATGGATGGATGGATGGATGGATGGATGGATGGATTTGCAGGTGAAGTATTACAAGTACTTTATATTCCTAGTGTGATTGAAGCTGGGCCCAAAAAACATATTTAAGATCCACTCCAACAGTTTATAACATTGGTTTTCTGTTAAAAATCAATCCTAATTCAAGATAACTGATCACATGGGGGTTTGCTCATACTTTGAGAGCTCCCTTCAGATCCACAGAAATCATCGTACATCTGCTTTCACAAATAGGTTGTTAATTTGTGTAACAAGGAAACTGATCTTCATGTGTTAAATTGGTTGGGGCCCCCTCACAATTATTTTATCAAAGCAAAGAGTTCCTGCTGCATTGTGTAATGTCACTTGGATTCTAGCCAGCTACATACACCATGTAGCACACCAGGTGGATTATAATGAGTGAAAGCATTATTCTTCAACTGACCTTTAATTTTCTTTTTTTCCCCTATTTTCTCTGCTTTATTAATTTGACAGAACAGTTGCTTTATTGCTGCAGAAAGGTAGAGATTTGCTGAACTCAAGCAAGATGTAAAGTACTTTGTTGTGTTATATGTTGTGTAAAAACCCTCACGTTTGCTCATTTCGCCACGAGCCCCAGATACAGCCGTGATATAAACTGGGTCCACTATGCTGAATGACACCTGAACAGGGATTTTTTTTCTTATCCGTTCATGAATATATGAATATTAAGTGGTTATGATTAGTGATCAGTAAAGTAGACCTTTAAAATCCCCAGTCCTAATAATTTACCTGACGTCTGATTAAAATATCCACCAAGAGCTATAGGTTAATCATAACTATCATCTACTATATTTCCTGTAATCAGCACTTCAATCCCATAAGGGAAGTTGGACCATCTATGTTAGGTGCATATATATGAGGCAAGATGAAGAAAAATCCCTGAATCTTAGCCGAGACAATTAACATTCTGCAACAGCTCTCTGTCTTTCAGCATTAGCGCCTTTCTCCCACTCTGTACAGGAAACACAAGACTCCTCCTTGTACTAGGCAGGTCTGATTTTAGTCGCAAAAACAACAAAGCAAAATGTAATGAGCATTAGGATTCCAGTGAAAGGAGGAGTGCACTTGAGTCAGTCTTTGAAGAATATAGTATGGGGATGTTGGAGAGCTGGATAAAACAGGGAACACCTGGAACTCAAATAAAGAGCAGATCTGAGGGGACTGAGGAGCATGTTTTTTATAGTGCTTATGAGCACCGGCCCCAGGTGCTCACACTTGCACTGATTGCACAGCTCCGCCCACCAATTACCTGAAGGCAGTCAAACCAAGATGTGAATCACAAGACAGCTCAAGCACGCAAGGAGGCTGTCAGATAGATATTTACTCAAGTTAAACATTTTTAAAGACTACTCCCTTATTTATTCCCTCTCTACATGTATAACCTTTTTTTCCACTAAAATTAGTGCGTCTATGCGTTTTTTTGTTGTTGTTTTTAAAAGGAACCCTGACTAGTTAGACATGTAGGCCTTATATCATCAATATTAGTGTCCGTTATATTAATTTGATATAAACAACATTGTAGAAGTCTTTGTTCTAAAAAAAAAAAAAAGAAAATATAATTTCCCTTGTAGGTCGCCATTGTTGTTTACGTTGCAATGCAGTGTGGGTAGTGACGTCAAATGGTTGCAACCGCTGTTTCTGACAACTGGCAACTGCGCGAAAAATGTCAGCTATTCAGCCGTTTCAATTTGAACCCGAGTGACAAGCTAGCAAGGAGGACAACACAGAAAATATACAGGAAGAACACGAAGACGTAGTAGACGAACAGAGACATGAGGTGCGAGTGGGACAAAACAGCTGGTGTCAGTGCGGAAACTGCATCTCCATGACAACTGAGCAAGAGAGTGTGTGTTGTCAGGAGCTTCAATTTTTGTCAGCAGCTGTTCAAGGTACCGTAAAACGTCATCCAATATCAGTGATCTCAGAGATTAGCATCCACCACTGTCATATGCTTTATATGTTGTGACACACAGTAAAACACACTGACAAGATGCTTACCAGTTTGATCATTGTTGAAGATATCCCGTGCATCACAGCACACGACACGCTGCATCCGACGTATCTTTAACATTATCCGTCTGAGTCTCTGCATCGGACTTACTTGGAGAACACTGTACGCTTACACTTACAGATTGAACGGGTTGAACAGGTGGACTGTCAACTTCCTCCATAACCAGTGGTGTGTCCGATGGTTCACCTTCAGAAGCTACAGCAGCAGGAGCGGGTTCTTTGTGGCACAAGAGAGCATCCAGCGTCTCCTGTTTTTGGCGTTTTTTTGCGCGCATTTCACTCCTCTCCCGAGGGCGTTTAGACTCCTTATGTGAGAAAATTGTCGGCATGGCATTTTATTTAAATCGACGTTTATACCCAGCAGCACCCGTTAGCTCCTTTAGCAGCTCTGGTCGACTAAAGGCCTCAAAATCATCTGGGGAGAAGTGGCGAGAACAGAGCCGCAGGTCTTTAGGAAGTTCTGTTCGTCCACAAGCACTTTCCCACTGCTTTCTCCTCTTCTTATCACTAGGAAACATGTGTAAACTTACATCAGTTCCCTTGTTGTCTTTCGACTGGAAATTGCATCCGAATGCAGCACAATGTGGCATTTTCTCTGGTGACAGCGTCAGGTAGCAGCAGCCATCAGGTAAACAACTCACAGAGCAACCATTCTACGTCATCACCCCGGCATGCATTGCGCGAGTAAAATAATGGCGGCCTCCTGTGGTAAAAATACGTTGTAAATATTGAAGAATTTTAAAGCAATGACAACATTTCCTGTCTTTCTAACAACATATTTTAGTACAATAGAAAAACTGTGGCTTATTGAGCCCTACATATCTAACTAGTCGGGGTTCCTTTTAAATGCAGGGAAACCCGTTTAAAATAGGAAATAGACTGCTTTCTCACTTCCAGCTGTAGACAAGGACAAGTATGTATTTATTTATTTTTTTTCCCATGTGTCACATTCAACATCACAGATAGGCCAGAAAACTCGAAAACAGGTTAGTAAACAGAAGAAAGCAGCATGGAGGCTAGTGAAAAATGTTACACTGGTTACTTTTTTTTTATATATATCTCCTACATACAGCCTTCTAGTTCTTCTTGGATGAAGATATTCTGTGGTGACCCATCATTGCATCACACCGGCATAGGACTAAAATTACATGTCCACCTGTGTGTCATATTCCCTTCGCTGCCAATTGATGCTGATCGGGGCTGGAGTCGATAAATACCCATGATAACTGCAGAGTAATTTGTCATGGGAGTGAGTGACAGTTGTAACCTTTACCATTGAATACAAATGCCAGATGTCAGTAAGCGTTAGTGGGTGTTTTGCACAGTAGGAAAGGGGCTTATTTGTGCAAATTATGGTGTGTAGGTACTGGGAGTTTCTGTGAATGAACATTTGTGTATGTATTATTTGTGGGAATTATTTTTTCCTTGGGTTGAAGTTGAAGGAGGTTAAAGGGGAACTAATGTTTTTTTCAACCTGGGCCCTGTTTTATGATCTACTTTCGTCTAAATAAGTGATAGGATGTTCAATATTTGACATTTTTCCAGTACGAAGCTAGGGCTGACCTGCCTGCAGCCCATGAGCGTGCGTTATATTAAATAATAGGGCACTCAGACAGCGTCAAACAACGTCAAAATACGTCCACTAAAAGTGCATTTTTTTTTAACACAGATAGGCTAGGATTGTTGAGCTCTGTGTCCGTGTATTCCATGTTCGAATAAATATGGTGGTCATCAAATTCAAATGGCTCATCCAGATTCAGTTGGTCAAAATCAGGTCAAAATCGTGTAAGGTCACTCCAGCGGTAACTTCCTGCAACAACTCAAATCCCGCGAGACGTGAGATTTCAGAGCCAGACTTTCACTCTCTGAGTGAGTGTTTTGACTTGCCACAACAAACATATCCGGATTTTTACCCGATTTTGACCAACTGGATCTGGATGTGCCATTTGAATTTGATGACCACCCGTATGTATTTGAAAACGGAGTACACAGATGTACGCGGACATAGAGCTCATTGAAATTGAAAAGCGGACAAGGAGCGATAAGGAGCAGCAACAGGCAGAGGAACATGTCCGAATCCAGCTAAAGGTAAACACAGAAGTTCATTTTTTCACTTTTCGTTATGTTGTCGGATAATTATACTAACAATCCGAGCCTATCTGTGTGAAAAAAATGCACTTTTAGTGGACATATTTTGACATTGTTTGACGCTGTCTGAGTGCCCTATTATTAATATAGCGTCACGGGCTGCAGCCAGGTCAGCCCTACCTTCATACTGGAGAAAAGTCAAATATTGAACATCCTATCACTCATTTAGACAAAAGTAGATCAGAAAATAGGGCCCAGGTTGAAAAAAAACATTAGTTCCGCTTTAAGTTGGGTGGGAGTGGGTCTAAGGAAATGATTATTAGGAAAATATCCCAACACAGTGTGCAGAGTATCGATTGAACTATGAATATATATGACTGTCTTTCCAAGACAAATCGCAGTAAAAAAGCCCACTAGCTGTTGGAATTATGACTCATGTCCTTTTAAGGTCTGAGCTTGAGTCAGGAGATTGTTTGCTTACCCCTTCGTACCTACAGACAGCATTGCTTTTTGTGACCATGACCACAATCATTCCCTAACCTTGACCAAGGTTTTTTTTTCTGTAACTATGATGATGAAGGTAGCCTACCTTTGACAGAGTAGAAATTTTAACCCAAGCCACAGTATTTCTCTCACTGCAAATTTAGAGCACTTGTTAAAATATATCCATAGAAACCTTGCTTATCTCGACAATCCAACACCTTTCCTTTTAGTCCTGTCATGTAACCAGAACTTCCTGGCCGACTATGCTCATCTTTATTGAGGTTCACTTGAGCTCTAAATTAGCTCATTAGCTGCCTAATTGGACAAATTAAAGGTCCAATCAGGAATGCTTTGGCTTTCAGAGGTTCTGTAGGTGCCTTTTAAATCATCTGTCGACTCAGATGGTGAAAGGAGGACAAATTTGCCAAGTGGAGCGAATAATTGCTTCAATTGAGTACAAGGAAAAGCTGGCAAACAAAAGGCCAGTGCATGCAGCTAACAGGCGAGACTGTGCACCCTACCCAGCCATTGACAACCCCCAGGGCTATGATGCAGTGACTTTGTAAGGAAGGTTGGAAGACTGGAGTGTTGCAAAGCTGAAGACAACAGCTTGAGAGATAGATTTTCCTGTTCAGTTCAGTGGTGGTCCATATGACTCAGCTCTCGTCCCTGGAAGACATGAGGGCTATTATAGAGTATTACGCAGCTACTCAACAGACTGATGACATGGTTTTCTTAAATGTGATTTTCTATTTCTTGTAAGTTGGGTTTAGACAGAGTAGTTTTAATAGAATCTTTCAAGAGCAGTGTTGTTTTGATTTTTGCAAACATCTTGCCCCTGTGTAACCTCGTGTGGAAACAGCCAGACAGCGAGAGTTTTAAATTTTAATGGACAAGTCATCAGGAGCCAATGTTGTGAACGGGGTCATGGGTTTGAGGGGGATCTTGCATACTAAACAGGTAAACACCACACAGCACTTTAATATCCTTCATGTTCATTTACCTTTTATTAGGTTTTACAGATTGAAGGACTGAAAAAACTAAAATTATGTATTATTATATAGTTTCCGGTCCCGCTGATCTCCGGTGACACTGATGTTTGATATGGACTAAATCAATGTTCAAATTTTCATTATGATGTTTCAGGTTGGAGGTGTCTGCAGTTGTTGACTGCCATTTTGTTTGACAGTATATGTTCTGAAGGACCAGTATGTAGGATTTAGGGGGATTTATTGGCAGAACTGGAATATGATGTATGTTTTTTTTTAGCGTATAATCCCATGACAATAAGAAGCATTATGCTCTTGTTACCTTAAAATGAGCCATTAATATCTAAATAGGAAGTGAGTCTTTGTCTACAGAAATCGCCCAGAATGGACAAACTATACACTGGCTGTAGATAGGGTCAGTCAGAGTTTTGTTTTTTTGTGTCAGCCCCCATGCACTCCACCCCCACTTTGTAGCAAAAACGCCTAAAATGACATACCCAAATTAAAATGACTGTAGCATCTGAACCACTCTGACTACAAGCATGCATGAGGTCTTGCCAGAAAGCAAACTTTCTTGCAAAGTTTCTTGTGAAAGTATCAGAAACACTCTAGGTGATACAGAGACAGAGTAATGGGCCTCTGAAGTCAGTAAAAAGTTGAAGATAATAACATAAATAAAATAAAATAAAATAAAATAAAATAAAAAATGTGTTTCAGGATGAATAACTGTCTGTGGCTTCATCTGAGCAGGTAAATGGCACTGTGGGGCTGTAGGCACACTATCAATGAACATTTGTTTCAAATTTGAAGAAAATTGCTCAAAGTATGACCATTCTACAGTGTTTTTTCCATGAAAAGATCCACGCGGAGCTCCACATGACAAGAGCGCTCACTCGGCTTCAAAACAGTACGATCAGTGATCAAACAACACTCAGCCAGCTTAAAACATTGTACCTTGTTGAAATCAGGTGTGATTATGATAGCTGATGTTGTTTATGACACAGAAACACCATAAAATATCACCAAATAAAGCCATATGAAACGTGAAAGTTATGATCCCACTTTCTAGACGGTATATCTCAGCCAAAAATAGTGGTAGGAGTGAGACTCTTAACTTTTATAAAACAGCTATGTGCCCACTGATGGCTCCGCATAAGATCAAGAGTAATCCTTTAACTTTTCCTGTCAAAAAACGGCATGACATGACTTGTGACCCCTCATTGCAATTTTGGACTTTGTGTGTTTAGGCTGCTCTGGTGCGAAATACATAATAAGTAAAAGAAAAACGATGTTATTTTTTAAAAGTCGAGAGCTTCCTGAATCCGGCAGTACCAAACATCACATGGTTTGATGACGTAGTGTGCCTGGGAGATATCAGTTAACAGAGGAGGGAAGGAGCGAGGACGTTGGCGTCCTAGCGGAGTTAGAGAGGTTAAAAACCTCTTCATGGAGCCTGGTCTCACTCCAAAGTCATCGAAATCCGTTGCTTGGGCAGTGACTTGTGGTGTCAGACACCAATGAAAGAAGGCGTCTTTTAACATTGGCATGATACATGGCCGTTATACTTAAAGGACCCCCAGCAGCATCAGGGGAAACATGAGGGACAAGCACAAAAGTTAAGGCGAAGAATGTCTGTATGGGGCGGGCAGAAAGGGTGGTGGATAGGTCCAAAACAACACCGGTGTTACCCAAGAGAGACAGGTGTTTGCATCCAGTAAGATTCTAAAGCCAAACCCTTTTTTTTTCCTAAACCCTACCACGTCTATTGCCTAAACTAACCACGTGTTTTTTTTTTGCCTAAACCCAACCATGTGTGTTTGTTGTCGAAGGAAAAAAAAACATCAATTTGCAGTGTTCTGCCGTAGTGTGTTTATTTTGACAGAGACTGTATGTAAACCTTAAATTTCCTGTAAAAATGGAAGCGTATCTTGAGAGAAGACAATGCGTGTAACAGGCAGAACTTGACATGGTGTCCCAGAACGTCAACAACCAATGCACCCTGGGTGCCTTGCACGTCGTATGTGGACGTTGAAAGTCCATGACCAATATGTGACAAGGTCAGAGTGAGAATGTGTTGCTCCACAACAAGAGCATTGGAACACTGATTTGTAACATAAAACTGCTTTTTTTAGTGTTTAACAAGTCCATTTGTTTTAGAGAGGATCAGACCTCGGCAGATAATTTTGTTCCAGGTAAAAAAAAAAAAAAAAAAACCTTGAACGTCTGCATTAGTAATACAGTGAGCACACATTAGCAAGCGCTGGGTGAGTGACCTA
This sequence comes from Epinephelus fuscoguttatus, assembly GCF_011397635.1. Taxonomy (NCBI): domain Eukaryota; kingdom Metazoa; phylum Chordata; class Actinopteri; order Perciformes; family Serranidae; genus Epinephelus; species Epinephelus fuscoguttatus. The sequence continues at coordinate 20,563,894 of NC_064761.1, forward strand.
TCTGCAACATGCCAAACAGCGTAGAAATAAGATTAATTTGCAATGTGAAACTGTTTTATTCAGTGTTTTTACTGGTTTAATCACCTGGCCTGTTTATTGTGGAGAGGAAGAGACCTCTCGGATAATTCCGCCCCTGGTAAAAACCTCCTAAACAATGAATGCTGAAGGAACTCAAGGTGGTGGGAGCTTCAGCTGATGTCTTTAAAGGGAGTATTTCTTGATGCAAAGCTTTTTTTTCTGGTGCAAATAAGCCATTATGTATGGCTGAGCTGAAGTGATATTTCTTGGCAACTGTTCAGCATGCCATAGCTAGAGGCATTCACACCTGAGAGCATTCAGTATGACCAGAGGTTAACTTTCATCTGTCCAACAACAGTCTTCTTTGTTGAAGCCCTGCTCGCAGTAGAGCCTCTGTGATGGTGGGCACACATTTGTTTAATGCTTTTGGACCACATGTAATGGTAGCTTGGTCACAATATCGATCCACAGAGTCAAGTCTATGGGTGGAATGCGTTATTCAGCAGATAATTACATGTCTCTGTTTGGCAACATCCTTCTCTTTGTGAATGGAAGTGTCGTCAGCAATGAATGGAAGTCACTCAAGGCTCACTCAGAGAAGCTACAGCTTTCTTTGTCCATCTGCCGCAAAGTAAACACAATTTCACATCTCCTGATGGAGCATGTGGGGAAAATCCAGGCTAGCTGTGTGCTCTTGGTGACCCTGCGGCAGCCAGCTAGTCCTGAGTGCTGGAGGGGGGGGTTAGGGAACTTGAAGGGGAACGGGGTGGTACTCTGCACCAAAGCTGCAGAACTGTCAGCTAATTTTTCAGGGCTTAATTACTGCAAGCTGCAATTACCAGCCAGCTGTCTACACCCCCTCTCGTGGCAGTGCCACCAAGGAGTCTGCCCACTGACTTCCCATAACCCCCCACTCTCTATCTTACACACACACACACACACACACACACAGAAAGACAGACATACAGGCACAAACTCAACCACCAAAGAACCAGCTGTATGAGTGTGCTTGACCATTTGTCATCCCTTCTGATCCATTACATACCAGTACAAGAGAGTATGTGTAAAACATAAGCATGAATGCCTGTTTTTATCCCACATACAACTGCTGATAGTACAATTCTGAAAATGTCCCTTTTGTTATTACTCTACAGGTCTCACAAGTGCCCATACTGTACAGAAGCAAATTGAAGGATAAAGCTAACAAAGCATTTTTCCTATTGTCAACAATTCCATGAAGCCAACAAAAACAACAATGCATTAGTCTATTTCTCAATATGTTCCATCTTCTCCACTTTCCCTGTGGCGTTAAGCTTCAATTCCATACATCCCTACTGAAGACATCAATCTTTAAGAATTGGTTATGTACACAAAGTTTCATTTTCACAATAGGGCTCAGTGATTTCATTTGTCTTGGCTTATTTTCAGCAGTGTATTACTACACATTTGGTGCCCTGGTGATTTTATCAGCAGGCTATGTATGTGGGATTGAAAAAAAAAAACTGAGTGTCAGGGTGGCTCATTTATATGGTTTTGACAATATAAGGAGCTATAACAGGCTTTTGCCACACAAGCTTGTTCGTAGGATCAGTCCATTGTTGGCTTTGGTCTATTCATGGGATTTGTTGACAATACCCAATAATATAGAATCGCTTTCACCAATCTCTGTCTTCATGTATTTCTCACCCATCTCTTTTGCTTTTCCTCTGTTGCATCAGTAGTGCTCTGTCACTGGGGTGTTCTCACCATGGTTATGACACAATCAGCATCCTTTGATTTGCATTTGTGATAGTGCGCATGGCTTTATAGTGTTGAATCTGTTGTAAACGTGAACTTTAGCAGCATGCTTCTGCCATGCATATACCCCACCAAAAACTACAAAGCGAAACACAAACAAGTATAACAACACAACACTGGCAAACATGGCCTAATATGCACTTGGCACAGCGCAGTTACACAGTAGAAAAAAAACAACATGTTTCTCTCTCCCTTCCTTCCAGTTGGACATGGTGGTGGGGGCTGCTGAGCACACACTAGCGTGACATCCCCGTCTCAAGTGGACAGACACAATTAATCCCAGGGACAGTGGAGACCCGCTGACAGAGCAAGATAAGGTATTGGCCAGTGCACACCGCTCCACCTGACCTGTTGCACATGAGCATAATTTAGCCCTTATGGCATATATAATGTGCTCCTCAGCTGCGACAGACTACATGCCATTCCATACGCTCGGTCTTGCTTGATGTCCTTGCAGGGTCAGTATTTCCAACAAAAGAGCTGTGTTTAATTTCTTGCACAGAGAATTTGGTCAAATCATTTATGGGTTGTAGGATTTTATAGAGATGATGAGTCTGACAATATGACAAAGCAGATGTTCGATTTTTCGCTCAGTTGTCAGTTAATCAAACATGCAATCTTGAGGTGTGAAAAAATGACAATATAAATAGGTCACATCATCTTTAGGCTCTGGAATACCCATTTCTCTTATGTGGATGGGGGGGTGATATCATATGCTAAGGTTTCAAAGACAAATAATGCAAAAATAAAATGCAAAGGGATCACTTTAATTTTACTGTGGTACTCAGCACAGCCAAACCCTTTCTGAAAAGTGCTACCACTCTGAATATCCATTTTGGGGGTGATATTTTTAGAGGTATTGAGCATATATGTCATTCAACATATGCCATTTGATGAAAGCTTTTATCCTGAGTGCCCCATGAGTCCCGTGAGTGCACACATTTTTAGCATGGGTAGTCACAGTGGGAAGCAAACGGCTAAATCTGACAGCGTTAGTGCCATCCTTCACTTAGTGAATTCACAAGCCAAAATTACACATTTCCATAAAGTCCTTAGTGATCTGGTGTCATTGATATTCTCGTCTTGTATGGAACATCACAGGAAAATAACATTTAACATTTTGGGCATTTAGTTGAAACTCAAAACAGATTTCCTTGATAGGTTTGTGTAGTATTTAAGGTGACAGAGTCCTACCAGAAGATACATTTTAATGCCACTCTCATTAATTCCCCAAAAAATTCTGCTCCACTCAGCCATCCACACTGACCAACATGTCTGATGTAACTTGATGACCAGTGTATGTCCTGAATGTCCAGATGTTTCAGATCTCATTACTGACTCTACTCACAGGGCACCCCTCTGCACTGACCAACTACACTGCTCAAAAAGAAAATAAATAAATGAAAACATGGGAACATTTAATGGTCACAGTATAACACCAAGTCAGTAAAACTTAAGGAATATCAATCTGTCCATGTAGGAAGCACAAGTGATTGTGAATCAGGTTCACCAGCTTTGGTGCAAATCAAAGTGACAACAGGTGCAATGGAGAGGCAAATGCAAGACAACCTCCCAAAAAGAGAATGGTTTTACATGCGGTGGCCACAGACAGTTGCTCTCTCCTTATTCATCCTGACTGATTATTCTCCTGTTTTGTGTTCTGCTAGTGCCCTTGTCACAACTGGTCACATGAGGAGGTACCTACAGCCCAGTCAGGTTGCACAAGTAGTCCAGCTCCTCCGGGATGGCACGTGCATATGTGCTATCGCAAGAACGTTTGCTGTGTCTCCCAGTACAGTCTCAAGAGCATGGAAAAGATACCAGAAGATCAGCTGGTGCACGAGGAGAGCTGGACATGGTCATAGAAGGGCATCAACAGCAGCAGCAGGACCACTATCTGCTCCTTTGTTTGAAGAGGAACAGGAGGAGCACTGCCAGAGCCTTACAAAATGACCTCCAGCAGGCTACTGGTGTGTATGTTTCTGACCAGACTGTCAGAAACAGCCTCCATGAGGGTGGCATGAGGGCCTGATGTCCTCTAGTGGGACCTGTGCATACAGCTTGATTGGCATTCACCAGAGAACACCAGAATCAGCAGGTCCGCCATTGCCATCCCGTTCTCTTCACAGATGAGAGCAGTTAACACTGAGCACATGTGACAGGCATGAAAGAGTCTGGAGACACCGTGATGAACGTTATGCTGCCTGTAACATCATCCAGCATGACTGGTTTGGCAGTGGGTCAGTGATGGTCTGGGGAGTCACTCCATGCCGTAGCCAATGGGACCCTGACTGCTGTTAGGTACCGAGATGAAATCCTCAGAGCGATTGTCGGACTTTACGCTGGTGCAGTGGGCCCTGGCCCTCTTGTTCCCCTGACCTAAATCCAATTGAGCACCTATGGGATATTATGTATCGGTGCATCTGACACCACTATCAAGGTGGAATTCACTGATGCCCTGATCCAGGTCTGGAAGGAGATCCCCCAGGATACCATCTGGGCATGCCCAGATTTTGTCGGGAGTGCATACAGACATCGGGGGGCCATACACACTTCTGAGTCACATCATGCATTTTCATTATTCAACTTGAATAATTAATTCATCAAGATCTAATGTGTGTTTTCAGTGTTCTCTTAATTTTTTTAACAGTACAGTAACAGCTGCTAAAATGCCGCAAACAACCACATGGTCCCTCTCTCTGTCTTCTCAGTAAACACTACTATGTTAAAGAATTGCCCAGCCAAGAATTTGAGTTACCTTAAATGTTTTGTCTTTGTTGCCTTATACACATTTCTGTGACTGGATATTGTTGTAAAGTTTTTGATAGGGTCACATTTTCTCTAAGGATTGGAGACTTTTATGATAACATAAAACCCTCACCTTCCGTCTTTCTTTGCAGGAAACAGGTGCTTGGGAGATAGCTGTACTGAGGGAGGAGAGGAAGCAACAGAGGAGAGAGACAAAAAGAGTGTTTTTTATTCATTATGCAAAAACTATTACTCTAAAAAAAAAAAAAGTACATTGTCTTTCAGTGTATCAGTTGGTGTTGTCAAATTATGTTTCGGTTTTAGGGCAAAAGTAACTTATTTGGGACTGGCCTATAGTGTCATTAAACGGGGACAGGAGTCCTGTGGAAATGCTAAAGCAAAGGGCTTTAATTGTAATTTACTGCACACCAAATCAATATCGTCCTAAATGAATCATTAGGACTTAGCTTTTTTGGTATTTAGTGTTTCACATTGTTGCCCCTGGCAGAGCAGCCGTATAGCAGCTCTTAATATTCCACTGGCTGATTAACAATTCAGGAGGCATCAAATTGGATGTAGGGGACACTGAGGTAACAAGGAAAAAGGCCATGTAAGGACGGCAGAACTTTATACTGCATGAATGTCGCATTCTTATCGTGATTTATTTATTTATTTATTTATTTATTTTCAATTTAAACATCTGTCAGTGTGTAATCTCTATCTCTATCAAGGTATCTCTATTTAATTCAGCTTGATCAAACAGTTCCAATGCTAATAGTTTCTAGAAGTTTATCAGTTAATCAAGCTGTATTTTTGTATGATTGGTTCATGCCTCCTTTGCAGGAAATTACAGATCTTATCTGTAATTCACATATCCTGAAAAGCCCGTTTCAGACAAGTCATGAATTCAAACCAAACGTCCACTCATGTACCATTCATTGTCTCTGACCTACATGCTGCCTCTCTTTACGTATTAAAGGCATGCAGAGTCTTCTGACCTTACTAGGAATATACTATAGATAAAACTACTACTTTCACGGTAAGTCCACTGAGACCAAGGCTTCATCTGCACTGGGAGGCTATTAGCTACAGTCTGTAGTAATGTTGACAACACTGCCTTTTATCTCCCAGTGGCAGACGTTGAAGATGAGGGTGTTAAATTGGTCACTTTATTGCTTCAGATGCATCACTTCAAGGTAAAGCGTGTGTGTGTGTGTGTGTGTGTGTGTGTGTCAAGAACTGTTGAAAGGGCAGCAGTAGAGCACTTCTTGTTTTGAATGCCTGTGAAGCTGACAATAAAAAGGAAGTTGAATCATGGGGAATCCAGTTATTGTCTTCAGATCTGCTTTTGTCATGTTGCACACAAAGGCAGCTCTGCAGTGCTAATGTCACGCAGTCTGCATCACCTACTTGATACGTGCCCTCTGATGAAGGTTGAACCTTTGTGTACATAGAGACAACTCATCTTCAGGAAGACAAAAAAAGACCTTCATGTAGCAGAAAACAAAACATTTCTTACGTGTGAGAACCTTATAATTATAGATCAATCTCCACTGTAGCTGTGTTTTTGCTTTTTTCCTGTTAAGTTTGTTCATCTGTCATTTCTAGAAGTATTAAATCAAAAGCGATTTGACTTGCTTTACTTGTTTAATCTTGAAGATACTGGAGCTTCACTAGTTCTGTGGACTGGTGAGGAGTCCCAGACATTTTATCATCTGTGGGTCATTCACACTCCACAGAAAAGAAAACCTTCAACATTTTTTAGACAGCTTTGAACTGCTTCCAGGAAAACTGAAAGTCCAGAAATTGCAAGCCTGTACATTCATAGGACAGCTACATCAAGGTTGCATGAGACGGTGACTAGCTTTCTTCGACTGTGCAACTAGGTTTTTAAGATTTTCAGGAAGCCTGTTTGCACTGTTAAATCAGTTGCTTTGGAGCAGCCCACCAGCACATTCAGGGGATAATTGTGATTATTTAAGTAGCGCTGAGTCCAAAGACTAGAAGTGTAAACATCTCACGAAAGCTTTGAAAGCTTGGGGCAAAACAGCAACTAAATTTGGTGAAACACCAAACCAACAGAGAGGAAAAAAAGCCAAGAAGTGTCTGCAGAATATTTCATTAACACTGCATACTTGTTTTCGAAACCCAGAAACACAGGAAGAGGGAGTCTTATCCATTAAGAAAAAAGAAAACTGGAAGTACAATCCTCTTATATGAAGTAAACCACTGACACATATTTTCATTATCAATGTTACAAATGTCAAAAAACTTTGCTCATTAGATGCAACTGACTGTATTAATAATAACAACCTATAAACGCTTGATGAACTCACACTGTGGCTGTGCTGTGCTCACTGAAACCATCTGTGATGATGCTGTGTCTGAGAGGGCCTTAACTGGGAGCGTTCATGCCACACCTAAATTGGTGATGTTCCAAGTACAGTTACTGTCTTTAAAAATAGAGTACTTGATTATTTTCTTTGTTTTGTTTTATTTGCTCTAACACAGTGTCCTAACCGAATATAATGCAAGCGAGTGTCAGTTTGATTGCACTGTTATTATATATATATATTGGAATGTCCTAAGTGGCTACGAGCCATCCAGTGCTGCCATTTTGAGCTGAACTTTTGTCACCCTGTGTTTTTTTTATTTCAATTCCTGTCACTCACTTTGAAAGCTCTGTGATGGATGAGGAATGGCTGATTCATTCAACTGAAATGCGGAGTTATTAACACAACACCTCCTCATTTCACGAAAAAACCTTAAATAAGATGACAGCAGGCTAGAGGGAGATCACCAGGGAGCTGAAAGCTTCTGGTAAATAACCATTGCAAATAACAACCTACTTGCTGTTGGCAATATTATATGTCATTTCCAGTCTCTGTATGACCAAAGTGAGAGAGGTGTCCGTATACTTGGTGTAAAGTCAAACACGTTCTCGGTGGGTGTTGGCCTCCGCCAAGGTTGTCCCTTGTCACGAATCCTGTTTGTGACCTTCATGGACATGATTTCGAGGCGCAGCCGGGGGTAGGAAGGGGTCCGGTTTAGGGACCCCAGAATTGCATCTCTGCTTTTCGCAGATGATGTGGTTCTGTTGGCTCCATCACACCGTGACCTCCAGCATGCAGTGGGGCATTTTGCAGCCAAGTGTGAAGCAGTTGGGATGAGAGTCAGCACCTCCAAGTCTGAGGCCATAGTTCTCTGTCGGAAACCGGTGGATTGCCCTCTCCGGTTTGGGGAAGAGTTACTGCCTCAAGCGAGGGAGTTCAAGTAACTTGGGGTCTTGTTCAAGAGTGAGGGTAGAATGGAGCGTGAGATGGATCGACAGGTCGGTGTGGCTTCTGCAGTGATGCAGGAGCTGCACCGGTGCGTCGTGGTGAAGAAGGAGCTGAGCCGGAAAGCAAAGCTTTCGATTTACTGGTCCATCTAAGACCCAACCCTCACCTATGGTCATGAGCTCTGGGTAGTGACCGAAAGAATGAGATCGTGGATACAAGCGGTGGAAAAGAGTTTCCTGCGTGGGGTGGCTGGGCTCAGCCTTAGAGATAGGGTAAGGAGCTCGGACATCCGGAGGGAGCCTGGAGTAGAGCCGCTGCTCCATCACATCAAAAGGGGTCATTTGAGGTGGTTCGGGCATCTGATCACTCCTGCTGGAGGTTTCCCGGGCACGTCCCACTGGTAGGAGGCCCCGGGGCAGACCCAGAACACGCTGGAGGGATGACATATCTCGTCTGGCCTGGGAACGCTTTGGGGTCCCCCAGGAGGAGCTGGAAAGCATTGCCAGGGAGAGGGATGTCTGGGGTGCTTTGCTCGGCCTGCTGCCCCCGCGACCCAGCCCCGGATAAGCAGATGAAAATGGATGGATGGATGGCTGTCCAGTGAGTATCACAATATAAAATCTGTCTTTTCTGTTTAAAAAGTACAATGAAATGGAAGTGCGTATTTAACAGATTTAGTGTGGATATAGAGCGCCACTCATTTGCTGTTAGGACGTGGTGTAAAATTCATACAAGGCACGCATTTCCCATCAACAGATTTTTTTTTTAAAGTGTGTGCAGTGCATCTTGCCACATAACAAAGGCAGAGGAGATGCACAGCCAGGACACTGTTGTGTGTTTGTTTCTAGCATGAAAAAATAAGACACAGACACATGAGCTCAACATAACAATTCTGAAGTATTCCTAAAGTAATCCAAAGTATTTAGATTATGTTACTTAGTTTTAGCAATCTAATAGAATACGTTTTAAATTACATTTTAGGGCATGCATCCAGTAATCTGTGGTGGAATACTTTTTGAAAAGTAACCCTACCAACACTGCATATGCATTTCTCTGTCATTATGTTCATAGTTATATCCTTTTATTTTTTGTAATTTTTATGATTATTTTGTTCACTTAAACAATTCCTATTCCTAATCTCTACTCTACTTGTCACCAGTCACTTGACTGTGCTGGGATCGGTCAGTCCGGCTTCTTTCAGCTGCCAACGAGCTGTCAAATGAGCTGGCTGGATTCTGGGTCAGAGTAGCAAGAAAGGCCTGCTGGCCTGCATACTGCATAAAGTGACCTGATGCAGTAGGACAGGGGTGCCCAAACTTTGTTGAATGGGGGCCAGATGAGATAATGTGAAAATACCTGGGGGCCAGCTGCTTCTTGCATCACATGGGTGAAAAAAAAAAAACCCATACAACTTTTGTTTCCATGGGCCCAGGAGGCACTTTTTGGATATGCCTGCCATAGGACATCCTGGTATTTTTGTCATTCTGTATTGGGACATAATAAATCTTTTTCTGGCATACTTAATAGTTTGGTGGTATGGGTATTGAAATGCAAAGACTGCTTTGTATGATAGTGACAGCTTTAATAGTGATCAAATTGCTTCAGTGTGTTTTCGAATATGTTTTCAGTGTTACAGAAATGAGTAAAAGTGAATGGCACTTGAGAAGTTCAGGGGACACTACACTTCAAACTAAAAACCCCAGAGCTCCCATAAGGATATATGTAAAAGGTAGAGAAAGGGGTCCACATAGTCTGGCATAAAGCACATCTGAGTAATTGTTATTCAAGTATAATTTATAATAGACGAGGAACAAAATTTCTTGTGAGCCATGTTTGCACTGGCGTAGCTTAGGTAGTATTTTAGCCACATGCCAAACTTTCAGAAACTAGAGGATCTTGTGAAGATCATGATCATAAATGTATCATCTCAGTCTTTCTCTGATGCACAGATAAAATAAAATCAGCTTAATAAACTGCTCTGAAAGTGGCAGTTGGAGATTCTTCTCATTTTAAATCAGTCTGCAGCACAATTGTGACTCTTATCACTAAAACATTTCTGATTTTAAATTAAACAATATGGATGTTTAACAAGAATCTAAATGGAACCGTTCACACACCTTTGCATCTTTTATGCAGTGAGTCATTTACATTCTCACACTGCTCAATAAAATATTATGTTAACCACAAACATGCACTTTAGCTTGTGGTTAACAATCTCAGTCTTTCAGCATTCATACACACAAATTCCCTTCACTCTAATCAACTAGAAGAAGGGAGTCTTTTTTCCCCTCGTTTGTTAAGCAGCCTTTTTCCTCCTGTGCAGAAATTAGACTGGGCATATTCCAAATCAAGAGTGTGGGCACTCATTAGCGCTGTTCTCATATCTCACAAAAGAGCCCGGCTACAAAGAGGGAATCAAGCTCTATTTAAAGTAATGCCGCCAGGAGTCCATTGCCAGCGATAATGCGCTTTACATCATTTTGTCCTCGCCTTTATCTTGAGCTTCTTAAGGAGTAGGCAACACGCAAAGTCATTAGGGACACGATAACTCCCCATATAATTAGATGGGGAAAGATTGGATGCCTGGTGCACCACGGGGCAGACCCACTTACGACATAATCACTCATCCCACCAATGAGGGGCGTCTTGTATGCTGGCAATTAATTGAGATGATTACAATTAGCCACGACAGAGTGTTTGCTTCTGTCTGTTCTGACCAAAGAGTTGAGTGTAATTTGCCTCTGGTTGAGAATACTGGCTCTGACTCAGTCTCATTACACTAGCTGCACTGGTATTTTTAGATAGGGCTGAACTTGCCCTTAACTAATGGATTCTTGGCTTATGAATCGGCAGATACTTGAAGAGGGGGTTTGATTTGGAAATTAGGGCAAGCGAGAAAGTCCAGGCTCCAGTTCGGATCTAATTCACAACTGATTCTTCTTCTTTTTTTTACCATTATCAAGTCAGAGACTTGCTTTAAATGAACAATTTTTAAGCCATCACCAGATATTCATTTTCATCATGGTATTGTAATTAATGACTTAAATTTCCACTTGAAACATTTACCACCAGGGACTTTTTACTTTCACTTATGTGCACCTTTTATAAAGTCCAACTTGCTTTTCACCTCAAACATTTGCAAGACGTTCCCATGGTGCCCCAGCAGCTCAGTCCTCATTAAAACAATACCTGTTGATAACTCCAGACGGAAAGGCAAAAATATACCTTGAGGGATTGGTTTCTGTGGCAATCTGCAGGTGGTATGTCCAGCCATGTCCACTGTTATATCCATTATTCATGCTCCAATTACTTGTTATGGTAGATCAGATGTGAACCTATATATGTCTGCTCTTTCCAGTAAAGACAGGAAGCAGCTGAAATGACTCCTTGTCTTAAAAGACCTTTCAATTTCGTAGTGTAGCGGGATCTACACTCTTTGGAACTAACTTTTGTTTACTTTCAGTCCATAGTTTTTCATTTAAAATCTGATATGAATTAACTTTAGTTACTCCACTAAAACTGCTACAGTAAGGACAAAAGTTATTGGAAAAGGGGTGACCAAGACAGAAAAATCTAGGGGGCACATCAGTTTAGTTGAAGTTTGTAACTCAACTATTACCATATAACTGAAGATAATAATTTCATTTCTGGTTAGAGATTAAGGCCTCTATGGTAAATTCAGACACCAGCCAACTGGGATGGGCACAAGACTGGAGGTTAATGGCAGATCTGAACCAGCGTCTATGCTTCCCATCTGAGATCACCTCTACTAACCTCAGACCAGACCAACAGCGCTTTGGTCCCCTTCAATGTGCCTTGTCTACATCATTGAGCTCACTGGGAGGATGCTGTGGAGGAGGCTTATGAGTGCAATAAACTTAAGTACATCGAGCTGGCAGCTGATGCATGGCTGAAAAGTGAAGGTTTGCCCAGTTGAAGTGGGCTGAAGAGGCTTTGTAGGCAAGCGAACTACCAGGCTGATTAAAGAAATGGGAATTCAAGGCCAAAGCCAACGTCAGGCCATCAAGTCCTCTCTGGTGCGGTTGAACAGGCAAGCAGGTGACTTTGGATCAAGAGGAGAGATGCCACTTAGGCCCCGAACTACCACTAACAACAGCTGGGTTCAAGGGAGTAAAAGCAGAGGGGGGGCACACCTGGGATGCCAAGTGTTGCCAAAGAGCCCTCTGGAGGTGTTGTGGGTCTATCATCAAAACACCAGTGAAGGAAGGTACCCACTTGATGACTCCATAAACCCCCAACCCCCTTCCCTAGCATGGCTCCAACTGTCTCTCACAATTGCAAGATTGATTGAACTCCACCTTGATTAAAGTTAGGTAAGTAATTCTCTCTTCTCCACTTTGTTCCCTCATCAAAATTAGCGCTGTGGGGAGGTAGTGTATGGCCTGGTCCAGTGGGGGAGAGTTCAGTCCGCACAGACATCTCTTCTTGGCTCTGCTTGCCCTATGCTCCTTCTACTTTTCTATCTACATTTGCTCTCTCCTATTTTTCTATCCATCGAACCTTTACCCTTTGGCTCCCACTCGGAAACCCCCAGGTGGCCCTATTCATCCCATTCATAGTCCAAGTATGTGCATCTAGGGATTGTAGCATCTAGTCCTAAACTGAACTGAACTGATTACAGATTAATGTAGCCCAGAAGGAACCTTTATTACATAATGGATAAACAGCAGTTAGCGGATGATATATTTAAGGGATCCGCACACAGTACACAGGTGTATTCAATTTTTCTGGTTGATTAGACCCCTACTCAGGTTGAAGGTGGGTGGAGCTATGTCGGAATTATGTGAGGAGTCCATTACCAACAAGATTGATAGAGGTTTTAATTTGTCCCACCCGCACAGTACAGAGAAAAGGTTTAATCAGGCACAGTAATTAAAATCACCTGCGTGGGTTTAATGTAGGTGTGCAGAAGCCCAGTATATTCTTTAAAACTTCCACATCACCCCTAGTTGGAATAATTACATATTACTACCAATTAGAAGATTCTGCTTAACGCTTAAGAATGAAAAACTAAATTAAAATATTTTGCTGCCATTTGCCTTTTGTGTAAAGCATCTCAATGCCAAGGCAATTTATTATGCAGTATGAGACATTGCTACGATTTCTGGTGTGTCTCCACAGTGTCTGAGCACTGTCACCCTCTAGCCATCTTAAACTACATATGCAAGAGCCAAGCAAACCAGACGCTTGTACTGCTCCAGAGTGGGTTTTCTTTTTTTTTTCATCCACTTGCAGTTGCAGTCCACCCCAAGGCCAAGCAGGCTGAAAGCGTAAGGACATGTCAGTACTACATTTAGGTTTCCTCCAAGACTCAGTAAGCCCATTCGCCCTAATGGATTCAGGAAGTGGGCGCCTGGCTCAAGATGCAGGGTATTAAGTGCTCTCTCTGTGTCTTTCTATACATGCCCTCACCTTTGTTGCTGGCCCAAGGATGCTCTTACAGTGGGGTGATTTCGAAGTGTCATTCAACCTGAAAGAAGAGAAGGGAAGGGTCATGGACAAGAAAATTATACAAATGGCTATAAGAGGAGAAAGCAATAGAGAATGGCACTGCCCTCGAAGTGTCCTCTTCCATGGCTGTGAGTTCTCTATTGATCTGTTAAAAAAAAATAAATGAAATAAAATTAAATTAAATTTTTAAAAAAAAGGATATTCACAACCCTACGTCATGTTGGCAGCTGAGAGGCAACAGCTGGAAATTGAACTGCAGAATTAAGAAACCGTGCAAGGTCACCCACCTGCAAACTGCATGCTCATGTTTACAAACCTAGGCATCCCATGATTGCTTTACATTAAGGATATTGAGATATGTCCAATTACTTCCTGTACCCACACACGTTAAGAAATACTTCATGGGGTTTGTGGAAAATGCTTACAATAAACACCTTTTTCTGGCATAAAAAATATGTTTGTTACATTAAAGTGTTTTAATCAGTTGACAACTTATTTTTAAGAAGTTGTTCAAAATCAAAGGATTTTTGACATTTTTGATTTGGATGAAATTAAAATAAATTGAAATATCTCAAACAAAATAATTTGACCAATACATATCAACACATTCTCACTCCAACCTCTTCACATATTGACGTTTGGTCATGGACTTTCCACGTCCACATACAACATGCAAGGTACTCTAGATACGTTGGTTGTTGATGTTCTGGGACACCGTGTCAAGTTCTGCCTGTTACATGCATTGTCTTCTTTCAAAATACACTTCTGTTTTCACAGGAAATTTAATGTTTACACAAAGTATATTTCAAAATAAACACACTACGTCAGTACAATACCACAAATTGACTTTTTTTTTTTTCTTTAACAACTAACACCCATGGATGGGTTTAGGCAACAAAAACATGTGGTTAGGTTTAGGAAAAAAAAACAGGGTTTAGCTTTAGAATCTTATGGGACACAAACACAGCTGTCTCGGGTGAAAGTTTGTGTTTCTTGGACCAATCCACCACAACTCCCACCCACCCCAGTCGGACTATCGCCATCTTAACTTTAATCCTTTTCCAGACGCTTTTCACCCTGGCGCCAGCCGAGCAATATTAAACTATACCGGCAACCTACCTTTTTTTGTTGGTTTCTGATGCTGCAAGTCACTGCCCAAAGTTTCGACGATTATGGAGTGAGACTGGGCTCACTTTAAAGTTTTTTGAGGTCAAAGCAAACCATGTTGGTTGTACTAATATAATTGAGTTTGTCAGATCATAAAAAAAGACTCATTGGATTAACGCGTTGAGTTGAAACTTTTTTAAAAAGATGCATGCAATTGTTACCTTAATTTTTAAAAGTTTAACCACTGGGTTATTTTGTAGAGTGCGGAAGTGTCAGGGTTCCAGGATAATTTTCATATGTTTTAAGAAAAACAAATCTGTGGAAAATAAAAACGTTAACCACAGAAAAGATACATCCACAATGTACAAAACAACAAATGTCAAATTCAAAACTGTTCCTGCTGCTGCCACAGTAAAAAAAAAAAAATGCAAAAGAAAATATGAAAAAATCAAGTTCACTTTTATTTAAAAAGTGACATAAATGGAGATCGAAAGGATCAATATGTAAAGAAATGACAACAGCCCCCATGATGTTAACTTGTTAATAAATAAGTCATGTTACTGAGTAGCACTGTAAATTATTACCCAACATTATTTACATAAATTATGGCATTCTTTTGAGTTGCTTGCATGCTCAAACATAAAAAGCATGCTGCCCATACATGAATAATGATAAATAACAAGGGACATACACAAGTATAATAATTTCCAGCACTTTAGAGTAATGGTTATGCAGCATAAATGGAATAAGCCTTTGCTGAATAGATTGCACATCTTCCACCACATTTTCTCATTTGTCAGTCTCTGTAGTCGCCTTTTTACTCGGCTTATTATCATTAACACCTTGCAGTGGCTTTTCCAGCTGTCCAGTTCACATGATATATGGACATGTGACAAACAGCACTAAAATATTATGAAATATGATGTGGTGAAGTGATATTTCTAAATAATATGAGTTGATCAAGACCACACTTGACTGTGAAATAACATCCATTTTGAAAGTTATGACTTGATTAAATGGGTAGTATCAGCGGTTATCAACATCATAGATATGGGTTAGAAGGGTCCTGCTACACCAACAAGTATGTTCAGAATCCCATGAAATGCTCACTGGCATCGGGAGCAATTTTGTTCGAAAGGTTACAGCAGTTGTGTCCCTCAGACAGCCATATTACATAGCCAAATTGGGTGAGCCTTTGGAACTGGACAGCCCTGTCAAACTTATTTGATGTTTGCAAGCCTCAAATGCAGACTTCAAAGGATGATGACCCGCCGGAGAAACAGCACGCAGAGCATAACTGAGCGGTAGAGTGATAATTATGGGTAATTTGTGGATGACTGCATTACCAGAGCTTCTTAACTAGTTACTAATGGTTGATGCTTAAGCTCCTCCCACAGTTAGTAAGACTTCAGTGGCTCATCAGCCAAGCTGATGTTTGAGTGATGATGTATTGTCACAGGCTTTCATCCTGCTCTCCAATTAATGCCACTCAAACTTCATCCTGTTACATTTGTTTGCAGATCCTGTTCTAGTATTGCATACAAACACTCCATATCCCATTGCCTTAGCGCAATCAGATCAGTGGATATAAAACTCTTTGGTGCTCCAGCCAGGCTGCATTTCAGAGGGACTGCAACCCTATTGATCAAAGCGCTCAGACGTGTCCAGGCCCTTTCCCCCAGTGCATCATGGTACTGCTTGTTGAAGCCAAAAGAGCCTAACAACAACAAACATCTCTGCTGCTACTGCCTGTCTCTCTCTGATTAGCTGCCGGGGAGATATTTTTAGAGTATCCCAGCCCCTTTGAAGAGATAGAAAAGCGGAGCCCATCCCCCCCGCCCCATCTCCCACCCCCTTCCAAACTACAGTCCAACATGCTTTGTTCATTTTCGCTTATTCTTGCTGTACTGTCAGCTGACTTTTAATGGTTTCTCACACTATCTGTACGCTTGACTTTCCCTCTCTTATAGACTTCTTTACAGAGCGCACATACAAGCTACTGTATGTAACTAAAATCCACATATAAAGTGGAACATGGTTATATTTACAGTATCCTCATCTTAATTAGAAATTCTTGGGTCACAGTCATGGCAGTGAGCTGTTGGGAGAAACAGAAGCAAAATGTGACATGATGCCCGCAATTATTTTAATAATCAAGGACTGGTGATTAAATATCCATTTTTCAGCTGGTTGACTCATATAAGTGGCAACTCTCCTTTTCTTGGCTGGAAAAAATCCTTTAAGTACTGAATATATCATTTGCAAAGTACATACTATACACTGTAATCACAGACGCATTCATACAGCAGCTATTCATCCAGGGATGTATTTGTTAAGATAAGGCTTGTACTCAGTGGTATTAAGGGGTGGATTTGTGTATTGATTTATCAGTATATACTGAATGTAACATTAAAAGAACATGTACATTGTTACCCTTTTATCTTGTAACAATTATAAATACAATCTAAAGTAAATATGGAGAATATTGATCAGAAAATCAGTATGCAGTTACACAGTGGTTTAGCCCTGTTGCCATGCAATTGGTTAGAGAATGATGGTTACGATATTATAACCCTACTTCAGTTGGTAAGGCATATCCTTCTACTGTACTCTATGGGTAATAGTCCAAACAGGACATGCTTGAATATGTGCAGACACCGCAGTATATAAGAAAGCACAGCTGCTGGCTGTTATCCTACACCTTCTTCAGCAAGCAGCGTATGAGTGACAGGGCCACTGGATAAAGGGCTCCATCAGGAGATGAACTCACAAAGCCATCCCTCAAGGCGTTTGTTTGATAGGGTTGTAGTGCCCCACCGTCGCCACAAAATGGGAAAAGCAGATGCAATTTGGCCTAACTGCCCCCCACATGGGGTGGAAGACAAAAGTATGTAACTGTATAAATCTTGAGCCAAGAGAATTCCTGAAGATCTTGGGAATGACGAAGGGATATGGTCGGAGAGTAGCCTCACTGCAGTCACCAGGAAGCAGCAAGCAACTGGGGTGCACTGACAGGGCGGTTAGTTTGCACACTCTCTAAGCTGCGGTCAACACAAGCAGCAAAGCTGTCTTGAATGACAATGCCTTCAGAGAGGAGGGCTCCAGAGGCTCAAAGCAATCCTTCACCATGGCCTGGAGCAACAGTGACAGATCCCAATGTGGGGAGGAGGCATGCACCACCGAATCTTGTTTCCTGACCCACCCATAAGAACCACTTTAAAAGAAGGTGGGCAAGGAATGGTCTGTCGTCAAAACCTTCATCGCAGGAAGAGATGGCTACTGCATACACTTCCACTTTTCTGAACTGGGTATAAATCTGCTTCACCATCTCGGGGTGAAGCCTTCATTTGTCTGGCAATGGTCCACCCCTAAACATGACACTGACACCCATGTTCTCTGAACCCCACAACTACAGGCTCTCCACCATCCATCCTCATCAGGGCAGTGGATCAAACTGTTGATGTAGGCCACCGTGTTGCTCTTGTCGGTCCTCACCAGCACGTGCATCCCCTATGTCAGGAGTGTGAAAACACTGTTTGGAGCTTCAGGAGGTTGATCTGTTGACTCTCAATCAGAGGCCACATACTACCTACCATTCTCCCCAAGTCGGTCCCTCTCCACCCTGTCAGGGACTCATCAGTGAATACCATGACATAGGAGCTCACGTGTCCCAGCGGTGTTCCATGCAATAGGTGTTGTGGGGACCCCGGTATCCTGTACTGAGGGGGGAATGGTACCAAGTGTGACTTTTGCTTCTTGGCATCTTGTGCTTTCAACCAAGGTCAGTAAATCAACTCTACAGGCGCTGCATGTGCAGTAGCCTCAGCAGTACCACTAGGTGGACAACTGCCATGAACCCCAGTGCCTGCAGTGGGATTGTGATCAAGGAGGAGTGGAAGGCAAACTTCTGCATATCCAGAGCATCACTCATATCTTTGAGTGACCTCCCTTATCTTTATATTGAAGGGAAATCAACAAGCAAGAGATCTAGGTGTTTTGAAAAAGGTGACGTTAGCCTGTACTCTTTACCACCTTTGCGAGGGAGGAAAGACTGCAGTAGATGGCTAATGCTGGCAAGCCACTGATGTAGTTTTTGCATTCTAGTATGGATGCAGATATTTTGTAAATTGAATATCTTGTGGACGGAGGGGGGACAATATCCATTTATATCCGGTCTTAGTAGGACATAGTTGCAAGATTTGAATGAACACAGATACAAAGATGAAGATGATGTTCTACACTGGATGGAGGGTTTTCTGTTGCTTAATGTCACAGTATCTTCAGTTTTTTTCCCATCTCATTTTATGTGGGTGGAAATTTGAATGGAATAGTATTATAAGCACCAAATTTAAAAAGCTTAATTAGAAAGCTTCAGTTTTTCGAATAAGGTCAGTAGTTGATAATTACAGTACAGTAGACTGCTGCATGTGAAAGAGTGACAGCAAACTGCAGAAAACATTGTGTAAATTAAGCTAGTTTTCTGTGGCCAACATTGTGTTGACACAAACCTCCAAGAGGAGTTTAAAAATGGAGAGAGGTGTGAAAAACACAACCTGTCTATCATACCTCCGCCTTAATTGACAGATCAACTCTGAGCGTGCCCACACAATCAGCAGCTGGCCCCGGTGATGCCATTCAAATTAGCTGGATATTAAAGAATCCCTCGGCTGAAACTACATAAATTATACATAATGAAATGCAATTAACATTTTTACTCTGACAATTAAATACATTAAAGAGCCAGGCCTTTGGAAAGAGAGTGGTAGAGGAAAGGAGGTGGGTGGGTAAGGGGGGGCATTGAATGAAACAGCTAGCTACCTTTAACGTTCACCAATACACTCTGTGAGTGTCTGCTCAAATGTTTACAGACCAATTAGCGCTGGTGGACAGCCTCTCAATCAAACCAAATGCCAGGTTTGCATGGAATATTAAGTGGCTTATAATGGAGTGAGAAGTGAATGAATGTTATCTTTTGAGCCTCTTAGAAAATAAGGCCACACAGGCTTGGGGGATAGTAAAAGTTTCATTGTAATGTTCCACTGTATTAAACACAAGTAAATTCAGTTTATTTTAATGGTATAAACTCGATATTTTTTCTGGACAATAATGGCAGAAGTTACACTTGAAAACAAGTGTTTGAAAGGCACATGAATGCTAAGTGGATGCTATCCTAGAGGGTAGAAAAGTGGAACATTGCCAGGACTAATACCCCGTTCATCTAAGGGAATTTGTGTGGCAAAAGTGAATAAGCATTTTTCTCTTGTATATACCAGCTGCTGTTCAGCTGCCTTTAACACCAGATATTTCAGTCCGTTCTCACTCCCAGCTTGTCAAATACCACTGCTTTGTCAGTGATTTTGGCATCAGAGATGGACGCACAAATGCACCTTTCATGGCAGTATTATATGCACCAGGCATATCAGTTTCAGAGGCAGCAGGCAACAACCCAAGAGTGACAGCCACTGTGTGAGTGACAGTGTCCAACATTGTCGCAGAGAGGCACCTGTTCCAGCCGCATGATGCACACCGGTCAGCAACAGTTTATGATGCTGTCGGCAACTACCATGATATAAACAGCGAAATTGTCCATATGTGGATGGGTCCAACATCTTTGGACTTTCACCCAGGAGCGCGCTGTTTGGTTCCTGTGTTAATTTTTAGCCAAACCATTATGGTTTTTTCTAAACCTAACCACATACCTTTGTTACCTAAACCTAACCACGTGCTTTTGTTGCCTAAACCTAAGGAATCAACCTAAAAACACCCATATTGTAAGAACAAAGGTTACAATGTTGTAACCCTAGTTCTATTAGGGTCTCAGTGTGCAATTGCGCACTCTTGATTAGAGAAATATAACCCAAAAAGTTCAGCAGAGGGCGGAGCCTGTGTGAGATAGAACTATACATTTCCTGCGACAATCTAAGTGTATTTTGAAAAAAACACAATGCATGTAACAAGTGTACATTGACCAGCCATCCATCACGGACTGCCGAACAGACGCAGTAGGGGTACCTAGTTCGTCATTAGCGCGTCAGCGGTATTTGATGGGTTGGGATGAGAATGTGTTGGATATTTCCAGTAAAGCTGCCACATACCAATGTGTAACAGTATGAAGGCAAATCACTGCAAGTGTTTCTAAAAGTTATGTGTCCACTGTCTCTAGATAAATCAGGCAAAATAAAACTTGTAGACTACAACAGCTCTGACCTGACCTTGAGCATAATTTGCCCTGTAGCCTCTGGAAAGGCCATGTTTCTTTTTTTTCCCCTTCAGCTGATACTGGACAGGCCGTTCAGGAGCTGATCATTAAAATAAAGCAAGATCATTTATGTAGTCTTCCTCCATATAGGATAAAACTGAGGCCCTAAAAAGAGAACAGGAATGTGGCCTGAGGTGCAGTGGTACAGGAACTACTTTTTCATTCCTCCTTGAAATGAAAGCAAGCCAGCAGTGTGGTCCAACCTGCCAGCAGCCTCTGGCTATCTTCCTCCATCAGGTCAACTACATCTTTCTGATTACATCTGCTAAAAGCTACCAGTTTATTTAGTGTCCACATCAGCAAAGCAGCGATGGTCCAAGATATGGATGCTACAGGAGTCTGTCGCTTATCTTGGCTCCTCAGCGGGAAAAGGAAGGAAGGGAGAAAGGAGGGGTGTAAGTGAGGATCCTGAGGTGCTTTCAGCACCCATTGTGAGGGAATTAGCATTCACTGCGTGGACTTGTAACAAAAGTTCATAATTGAAGTAAAAATATGTTCCATTACTGAGATAATTGGATGAGAGACGAGAAATCAGTTAATTAATATCAAAATCAGATGAGCCCACACTATCATGTTTCTTTCTGCTCATCTAAGGTGATTCAATTACAACAAGAGACACCTTTAACTCTGCCCACCGGCTTTCCCTCATCTGCCACCTGAATAGGTTGCTAATAAAATCCCTGCTGAGCTGTCACAATTATCTCATCACAAGGTAACAAAAAGTGATTTATTTCTATTTTTAGACCTCCTGAGGGTAACCAGTGGGGGTCATGGCAGGAACAATGTGAGAAAAGTGCATTAGACGATCTAACATTTTTACTTAAATCAGAATTGTCTGTAAACTAACAGCCTGTCTTATACAAAAGAGCGACATTGGAGGGCAATGGAACAGATTTGGTAGAGCAAGAATATTAGGGCTGTAGTCTCCTGGTCAACTAGTCGATTATTTGGTCGCTATCTCATCCGACCAAATTCTCATTAGTCAAATAATCGCTGTGTTACTTTCATAAGGAGAAAAGTGCTACATCAGTAGCTTTCCAGGATTAATCCGTTATTTCCTGCAGCGGGGGGACAGGCTAAGTTACCTGTGAAAACCTTTGTTGACAGAAAGTTGGACTCACCCACACACAGCATCGCGGTGACGCAGACCTCCTGTCAGGTTCTGTAAGCTGACACCATTTCCCTCAGTGGAAACAAAGCTTGTATTTACTTGTATTTCACAGGTAAGAAACAATAAATTGTGAAGACAATAAAGCCTCCACTAAAATAGCATTTTAAGCCTTGTGTGTGATTTATCCTTCAGGGATTTATACTTCAGGATTTATCCTGGCTTCATATGAGCAGAGGAAGTCTCTGCTAGTCACTAGGCTAATGTATACCATGTAAAATGCCATAGGCTGGCACTAATAACATTAGCACGTTGAATTTGCTTGGAAAACGTATTTAGTATAAGACAGTTGTTTTGTTGGTGAATGTTGTGAGTTGTAATGCCAAACTGTGTGCTGGTTACCTTTGTTACATGTTGCTGTTGCCCCTGGTTTTATATGAGAAGAGGAAAAGATCGCCAGATGCTAGGCTAGTTTATACAACATAAAATGCCATGGACTTGTGCTAATAACGTTAGCATGTTGTATTGGTGGGGGAAATGTGTCCAGATAAAGACAAGTGTTTGTCTGTCAGTTCTGGGATTTATAGTGAAGCCAATTTGCGTACTTGTGTTTGAAATTGTCTCTATTACGTCATGTTTAATGTGTGTTTTGTATAACCTACAAAAATAAAGTTTGATTTTAACTAAACTTTACAGCACTTAACACAGTCCCCCCCCGCAGAGTGACACAGATGCACCACCACAGATGTAAAAATAATGTGCAGGTTTTTTTTTTTCCTCACGAGTAATCGATTAGGTGAACATTATGTGCTACTTTAGTCGACCAAGATTTTCTTTGGTTGACTACAGCCCTAAAGAATATGTATATTTTAAACCTTAACTGATGTTGATCCTCCATCAAATTCCCAAAAAGTCGCAAAAAACAAGTAAACTCCAAAAATGTCAGTGTATTGCCGCATTACAGGGATTACTAACTGTAATGCAATTACTTAATTTTAGTTATCATTTTCTCTTGCACTACTTAATACAGAAAAAACTGTTTAGGCTACAATAATGCATTACTAAATACTACTGACCCTACTCAACACTGATAATAACAGATTACAACATGTATCGATATAAAAAAGCATGACTGAGATGCTGGGTTTTCTTGTATTGTACAAATTTAAGAGAAAAAATATTTGTTGAATAATAATAATTGGTGAATGAGAGCCAAGACTGTATGCTACAGTGTGAATTCCTCTGCTTCCCATGCAGTAAATAAGTTTAGCGAATCATCCTTCAGCATGAAAGATCCTTTATCAGCATGATAGTTGGCAAAATAAACAGGCCCAGAGCCCATTTCTTTTATACTGTAAGCCACTGAGTTCCCTCAACAGCAAAACGACATACACTGTAATCATTGTGGAAGATGCAGTGTGGTCCAAATCACACATGCATGTTAGCAAAAGCCGCTACAGCTGTATGCAAGCCAGTGTTTGCTAGTTCCTGCACGTCTGATCAGCTGTGAGCGAATGACATTTGTGGGGAATAATGTGACAATCAAAAAAACTACAGTATGTTCGTACAAAATAGTGCATGGTAGAAAAGGTACGTAGTAAAGAACTTAGTATGTAAGGTAGTTTTGAACCCTGTTGTTCACATATTTCTGCCAAAGCTATTTCTTCACACCATAAAATATACTGCAGTGCTACTCAATAGCACATTGATATGGCATTAACTTTTCTCATGCATCCATATTGACTCAGTTTTGTCTTAGCTTATTGATGTCTTTTATAGACTGCATTACATTTTTACTGACTCCATACTTCCTCGCCCTGTTGTTCCACTGTCATTGTTAACTTTCACAGAAACAAAAAAGTCAGCTCTATCTCATAGAGGGGTACTTTCCCTATTATGTGTTCCTGTTTAACATGAGTGGGACTGAACTGTAGGTAAGGAGGTAAATGATAAAAATTGGTTTGCTCGGCATCCATTAATAGACATACTCAAATTTTCTGTTTTGCATATTCTCTGCAGCTTTCTCACTAGCAATGCTCTCTTTGTTCTGCCGCTTCCTCCTCTTATTTCTGAAGTCACAAGGACAGTTTGTTCCCTCGTCCCTGCTCCTTTTTGCTCCTCATCAAAATTGCTGTGCTTTGTATGCTTGAGTATCACTGGGCCCTTGTTGGTGAATATTACAAGCTCTCCACACGATGACTGTCAATCATGCCACCGTTTTTACTGTGTTGAATGTTTCATTAGGTTTCTTGGTGTCTCTTCAAAACTTTTCTTACTTGTGAGTGCATAGAGAGCTGTAGTTACACTGGTTGGTGGTCTGAATGCTTCTAAGGAATAGAAATAACCACATAAATACGCTTTGAAAATTCACATCTGCATGCTGATAAAAACTACTAATCTTTTCAAGTGCTAAATATTTTGCCAGTGTAGGGAAACTGTTTATTTCCATTTACCCTTCTTCGCCGATGTAATTTTTCTTATGTAGAAATATCTGCTCAGATAATTCTTCATATTGTTTATGTCATGTTTCTTTTTATCATCATTGTATTGTTTTGAGGATATCATTTTATTTGTAGTCAATGTAAGAATTAGTAATATGAAAGATTTATACATTTATTTTCTATAAAGATAATAAAAGACATTACAATAACTTCTTTAATATTTAATATTATTTAATTTATTTTAAATGACACACGGGGCTCTAGTTTCCCGGCACGGTGCAGGGTGGCGCATGGTGGCGAACCCCGCGCAGAGCTAGTTTTGAGCAGCGCAACCCGAGGCGCGCTCAGTTTGGTAGTTTGCCAGACCGAGGTGCGCTGAGATGGGTGTGGCAGCGCAGCAGAGGGAGGTGTCGACAGATCCAGCTTTGTGAAGTGACAGTTTCGTGCCAAAAGGCTTCACCGAAGGTGCACTAAAAGCTCGCCAGCTGAAACCAGGTCTACTGTCAGTGCAGGCGGAGCGCAGCCGGTGTAAGTGGAAGTTTGGCTGACCAGCGGACAGTGCGAACACGTCACCAAAACCTCACCGGCAGGTTTCCAGAATATCAGGCACATTAACGATGCAATAAATAGCCAAAAAAACACTATTCAATGCAACTATCTGCAATCAGCACATAAATGTATCTCTATATCGACTGTCCCGTCACATCTGATGTCAGATCAAAGGGGATTGGCACCGTTTGGCACGCGTAATGGAAACCCAACCTGATTTGATTAACACAGCTGCAAACTAATGAGTTCACATCCCTCTCAGCCAACCACAAACAGCCACAGCATCAGATAGGGAGTATATATTCAGCATCTGTCATCTTAGAAAAGTCAAAAGAAAAGAAACAGAGTGAGACTGCGAGAGAGAAAGAGAGAGTGCATGAGCGCACGAGAGAAACACAACACTGATTTACAATTGTGGTGACCTTCCGTATATTGGGACACTGCAAGCTTGGACCTCCCGGACCAAAACATCAGTTTCCTCCTGGGAGAAGTTTGGCCATCTGGCGCTGCTGCTCTCTTCTGCCATGGCGAACTGAGTAAACTCTCATTACGCCTTCGTGCAGCGCATTTAAGGGTGAGGAGAGGTATGAGGGACGGAGGTGGGAAAGAGGAGTAGCTACACAAACTTGCAAAATCCGCCTGGCCATACCCAGTTGGTGAAGTGCAGGTGCACTGCGCCTCCGCCTCGCCCGGTCTGCGAAACTAGAGGCCATGATGTCAAAAATAAATACTGACCAATCTAATGATCAACTTAGCTCTTTAATCTGCTCCGTGAAAATAGCATTGCTGCTGGCCAGTTGAGGAAGCTAATACCATGTTGGTTTCTTTGCCAAGTCCCGCCTTACAGAAGTCCCGAAAAAACAGACAAAAGTCCACACCCCGCCACCCTCCCTTTGGCTTTCTGGCAGAGGAGCAGGGCACAGCCTGGGTCAGAGGGGCTTGCTGAAGGTCAGAGGAGAGCCAGGGCCTGCAGAGCATGTTGGAGAACCACAGACCACAAGAGTCCACAGACCCCTAGATGTGGAGCCTCCAACATGCTCTGCAGGCCTTGGCTCTCGTCTCACCCGCTATGACTGCCCTGGTCAAACCTTCAGCATGCTCTGTGGGCCCTGGCTTGACTCTCAGCCTCCTGGCTCTAACTCACGGCAACACTTTCCAGCTCCTCCTGGGGGACCCCACGGCATTCCCAGGCCAGATGAGATATGTAATCCCTCCAGTGTGTTCTGGGTCTGCCCCAAAGTCATTTTGTTGGTGGGGGTTGATGGTCAAAACAATTTATCCACTGCTTCAACAGAAGCAACAGAGTAGGCTACACTGAGGCCTATGATGTTACCACAAATTTAACCAACTTTGTTGTAACTGGCCTGTAACATGCACGCAGCACATTCTCATGGGTACCCACAATAACAGGTAAACAGTGAGGGCCAGTAAAGAGACAGACAGGGCTGGATGGCCAGTAAAAACTTCATTTTTTAACTTGATTTTTTTCACAGTTTACCGGCCCACCTATGTGGTGGCCCAGCAGGATTTGTTTTGGGTATGCCAGATGGCCTGCACCACTGATTACATGCATGTACCAATGGACTTTGCTGAAACAGAGCTTATATCTCGGTAATCAGCAATCACTTAAAGTGTGGATGAGTAGTAAGGCTGTGGTAATACTAATAATGAAAAAACATAAGGGAGTTTTTTTTAATGTATTGTCATATATTGTCAAGCTAACATACTGATAAATGATTATATGGGCCCATTTGCTGATCCGAATTGTAATTTAAAGGTGCAGTTTTAGTAGTTGCTTCGTAATTTGACAGTCTTTGACTCAAGCTAAAAGCCAACTCGCCCACAACGGACAGCAGTTCAGCAGCAGTGTTTTGTTTTGAAGGTTATTTGCCCAAGATGTCAAAGGAAATCAGATGTTTCCCACATCTCTCTGCCCTCTATGGCCCTCTCTGGTATCCCCTCTCCCTCTCAATACTTCACCCAACCTCCAACCCCACAGAGCTGGAAGGAGGTTTGTTGATGGATGTTGAAGGCTGCTCCGGTCCCACAGCAATTAACTCTTCTCCTGCAAGAAGCAGCCTGTCAGGTTGATGGAATCTCCCCACCGCTGCTGCCTGTCACACAATCCAGGAGGGGCTGCAGACAAATGCTTCATCTATGTGTTTGCTTTACTGTTTTGCCTGCGGTCGAGAGCTAGCACAAGCAAAGAGCTACGAGGTGCATTGCAAGCCATCAAGTGCTCCAGTGTCAGTTTCCAGTCAATGGCTACGCAGTATAGCAGGTCTGTGGGATTAAAGGGAGTCAAAGGAGGGAAGGGTCAAAGAACATACACTTTGCTGCTTGAGTTATGCTTTATCATGGTCAAGTAAGATTATCTGCACTTAGAGGACTGCTCAGCTGACAGTAAGGTTAACTAGTACGCACATCTTTTCATTATAAAGAATTTAATTTAGTTGTAACTTCTTTTCTTATTGCAAAAACATAAATATTGACTTAAATATACAGTACATTCTTGTTTTGCAAGCAGGAGTTCACCAAAGTATGCATAAACATGCAAATTGGAGGAGATGAAGGTTTACAGTTCACTTCAGTTTGGCCTGCAGAGTGGAAAAGGTATGATATCACCACTGTGGGTCAATCTGGTCGGCCAGGGAAAGGGGAACATATCCATCCAGGTGTGAAATCGAGTGGACATTCTGACAGCCTGTGTCAACATCTCCTTTTCCACTTCTGCTCCACTTTCACGTTCTCTCTAAATTTCGAAACCTCATAAAATCAGCATAGCTCCTTAACCAGCCACAGATAAAAACACTGTTCCTTTCCTCTAACATTTCAAACAGCAACGTGCAACCTTCCACTTCAGGGTTGCAGCACTTTTGCCAGTCGTGCCTTCCTCCTGCTTTAGTTGGTCAAGTTCACACCATGGCATGTAACACTCATATTGATGAGATGAAGTATGTAGCCTGAGGCCAAGGTAAGTGGAGGAAGTGTTATCATAGGTGTAAAAAAGCTGATAGTGGATAATAACTACATTTCCTTATATGATAGAACTAAACAATGCAGATAATCATCATGTTTTTGCACAGATCTTGTCCACCACACACTCACTTTAACTGCATGTTTGTTTCTTCTTCTTCCTGACATTGTTGACCCACTTCTCTGATATGACTTTGCTGTGCTATAGCCGCTAACCTCCTCTTAAGAGCCACAACCTCGCACACTACTGCCAAGTGTACTGCATTACATATAGACATAAACATATAGAATATGACCCAAAGCACTTATTGAAAATTTTTTAAGGCATGAACACGCAGGGTCACAGACTACTTCACACTACTGTCAAATATTCCCCTCCTTCGCTATTTCTAACGCAACACTTGAAAGATACAATCTCTAATGCTTGTTTTATGATATACTCATTTTATAAGCAATGCTGGAGTATGGTAAAAATGTTTACTGGGATATCAGGTTGAATGCTACTTGAATGACAATGTCAACATACTGTAGTGAATCCTGCAGCTGCTTTAGGGTTAGCTGTATGGTCGATGACATTTCACCCCTTTCAGCTCAATAATAACAACCTTGTGGTGAGATGACTCACTCCACTGTCTTTACAAGAGTTTATGCGTGACAAGATGTAAAAAGATTTTGGATGTCTTTCCCCATTCCCCACCTTACCCCTTTAACTTCATCTTACCTCCACCCTCATTGCTTTGACTCCTTGTCCCTCCCATCTGCCCCCACATCCAAGGCACAGTACCATCTTAGTTATCTGTAGGTCCTGCGTTCTTGTATTAGCAGGCCCAGAGGGTAGGTAAGCCACTTAACCTGTCATCTCAAATTGTGTGCACAACAGCAGATAGGTGGCTCGGCTCTCCCTTCATGCAGGACAGAGCAAAGCACTCAGACTGCGTAGGAGCAGCAGTTGAGACTGCAGCTGAGTGAGGGCCATGGGGATGTTCAGATGCTTACGGGTCAGATGGGGATGCACAAGTGTGTGTTTGAGATGAGTGGAGGGGAGATAAGACTGATGGTTGGTACCGAAGGGACTATGGTTATTGTAGGTTCTGAGGGTGTGCAGATGTGGAAAATGTCAGTAGATATCTCACAAAGGGATGACATCTCAATTTTCCCTCGGTGTCCCCTGAAATGTGCAGCAGAGTGGAATCTTTTGCAGTTTGATTTGGTTAAGCTAACGCACTATATCTGACGGCTCGGAAAAAAATTATGTTTCACTTAAACAGTAAGTCAAACTCATTTACAACCATGCCCTGCTTCACATATATTCACACACACGACCAGCTTACTGCAACAGTTTGGAGTGTGTCAATCAAAATTGCATATGAAATGCTTTATCACATGATCATAACATAATTTTGACTACCATGAAAGCAGCAATGTGATGGATTGTCTGACTCAATCAAGTGTCAAGTCTGTGAGTTGATGTTCATTCAAATAAATTAACTGAAATCAGTGGTTGCCTGCAGGGGAGGAAAACATATTCAGAAGTCTAAAGCACTATGTTTTGCATGCTTCGAGGGAAACTGTAAAGTATAGATTAAGAAACATTAAAAAGATAGAGAATAAAGATAAGTATATGTGATGTGTTATTAATGGATGGAAACACAAAAAAATGTAATGTGCCTTTAAGAATATGAAATTATGTTTATTCCAGTCGGGAACACGTCAGTCTTGGTGGTATGGCTCTGTTCTGGGGCCTCTCTGCTTTTCCTCAGGCCTCTTCCAAGTGTCCACATTGAAAGCAGCATGGAGAGAGCCTTAAAGGCATAGTTCGACATTTTGGCAAATTCGCCTATTGCCGTAATCCCTATAGTCATACGGGTAGGTACATTACCTTTAATTATCAGTGCCTGTTGTTCTGAGATCGGTGGGGCAGAGCTGCCTACTGCTCAGTGCACTAAATGGAGATGAACGGTACGGCCCCCTTTCTCCATCAAAACTAATCAAATACACCATCAAATGACTCCAAAACGCTCTAGTGGACAACTTGTAGCTTACACATTCACCACGCTATGAAATAATAATGTAATATTAAGAGACAGAGTTGTTTTGAAGCCAAATGCACAGCCGGAACTACATTCCAGACATACAGTACTTGATGGGCGGAGTGATTTCAAACAGCGTATGTTTAGTGCAGTTACTCCCGTCATCAAAACAACAAGTTTGTTGAGAAGAAGCTGACTGCTGATCATGGCGGACTTTCTGGTGGATGACGATGATGATTTCTTTCATATTACGTACTCCTCAAAATAATCACCGGCAGCTCTGCCCCACCGATCTCAGAACAGCAGGCACTGACAATTAAAGGTAATGTACCTACTCATAGGACTATAGGGATTACGGCAATTTTGCCAAAATGTCGAACTATCCCTTTAAGACAGAGAGAACACACCTCTCTGCCCTTCCATGCACCTGCGTGGAAAGCCTCAAGGCAGAGAGAGCACACCTCCCTGCCCTACCACGTGCAAACAAGGAAAGCCTGAGGCAGTGAGAACAAACCTCCCTGCCCTTCCATGTGCCTACATGGAAAGCCTAAGGTGGGGAGAGCAGCAGCAAAAACCCATAGAAACAGAACAGAGCAAGCATCAATGACGAACAGAGATGACATTAAGTCAGACACAGCATGAAAAGGAGGAGCTGGGGTGGAGGTGGGTTGCAAAGCAGCTTGCAGAGGAAGCAGCAACAATAGGCATGCCAGAGCAGTTTAAATAGGGTGCCCTGAATGAGATTTTCCAAATGGTTGCATAGAAAGAAATCATGTGATCTATCAACTGACTCCCATCCATCAATCAGCTGCTCCATCAGTTCATTGGGCTGTTTGAGATCAGCTGATGTAGCTGGGATGTGAGCTGAGCTTGACATCCTGTCCTGCCTGAACTAACGCTATGCTCAATTTTAAGGTAGATTTCAGTGTCAAGTGCAAAATGGTTTCTTTTGCTAGTGTTGATTGACATTACTAGAAAACTGTATTGTTGTGTTACCTTGCCCTGCACTTCCTCTGCAAAACTTACAAATGTATTTCTACAAGGTCATATTGAAGTATCTGTTTTGTTTCACAAGCTGAAGGATTTGTGTTTCTCTTGTCTTTGCACATTTTTACCAAGGCAGCACACTATGAAGTGACTGTGAGTTGACATATAAACTTCATGCATTCTGAATTGCTCACCCACTATAAAACTCTCCTCTTTTACTTACATTTAAAGGAATGAGGACACATGACTTTGGGTTTTGGATCGAAGGAAAGTGAATAAGGAATCCCAGGAACACATTTGACTAAGCATTTTTTAAAGTGCTTTCCATCACCTGGCTTTAAAGAAATGATGTTGTAAGGCTTAGCAGACTTCATCAGTCTGGGACATTTTAATATTTACTGCCTCTTGACAATGGGCTTTTCTTCTTCTTCTTATATTCTTATTCTCATGTCAGGCCCCTGAACCTCTCAATTTCCCTCACTCCCACCGCTGCCTTTCATTCTATGGCTTTACAACTTAACTTGACATATCTATTTATTGATTGGGTCTGCAGCACAGAGCTGTTTGAAGTAGCGTCCTGTCTGACTATCGACTACCCTTCCCCTCCACCCATTCTCTTTCTCCTCCCACTTCAGCTCCACCACATCTGTACTTGACAGGCACACTCACTCTCCTTCCTCCATCCCTCTCTCCTTCCCTTCACTCTGTCAGTCTTATCTGCATGGCAGAGGAAGTGAAAGGGGGTCACTATCCGCCGTCCAATCAGATGAGTAAACGCCGACACTCCTTCACTGTGGTAAAAATCAATAGCCAACAGGTTTTATAATAGACATGATCATCTAAAGCTGAACGCGAGATTAGCAGCATTAAGTAGATGTTGCGTGATACATCCTGCACACACAAAACAAAGAGAAAGATCCCATTATACATTAGAGTAATAACTTCTGTTACACATTTCAAACATACATAAACACTATTTGATGGAAGAATATACCTGCAACCACTGATTCAAATCTCATATACCATCTTGCTTGGTATTTTGGCCATCACCATCTTGTTTTTTTAGGTAAGAAGTGATCATATTTGAACAAGACGATGGAGGCTGAGGATACCTGTTATATTTCACTTTCAAAAACAAGACCCAAAGGCATGACACTGGGCAGGCTGGCTTAAGACACAAAAGGCGAGATTTATAACTGATACCAAAACAAAAACAAACATGCAGGCAACAAAAACTGGGAGAGCAGGATCAGGTAAAGTCAAACTACACATGAAAAAAAAACCCATCAAATCTAAATTGAGAACAAACCAGAATGACGGGAGGAACACAGGCAGTGACAAGGAAGTGACAAACACAGAAGACCTGACAGCTGACAAGAGGGAAAGCACACAGACTAAATACACAAGGTACTGATTAGCTGATGTAACACAGGTGTGAAAGAAAACAGGTGGGGGAAGGACAGAGGCTGTCATTACTCGGGTGACTACACCATTTTGTAGTGCTGTCTGAACGTATAGTGGGAATTATTATACCCTAAGAACCCTCAAAGTATCCCACAATGACTCCTAAAAAGTAGTGTGCAACAGCTGATCATTAACCAAGCACTATATCCCATCATGCTTTGCGCTGAAGGATCAGATGGATTGCATGGGACGGACAGAAAGATGGACAAGAGATTTAATGTCTAGTCGTTGGTCCCCAAAGAGACTAAAATAAATTGCCAATTCATTTTTCTTTAGCACTTAACGTTATTGTACAGAGGAGAGCTAACGCTAGCTAACGTTAGCTGTGATTTGTGCCATGATGGCCTTATGCACAACGTTACACATCATATCCACAAGGTATTACATGAGAAATTGGTAAAACAAACCTCAACATCTCCGATATAAAAGGTAAAATTAATTACATTAGTGGGACAGTTTGCAGTCGTGTTGCTCTCTTTCCTCTTGTCTTTCTGTCAGTGTGACATTATTAATAGGCCTATGTTAAATGTGAGCAGAGCAGCGCATCACAACACATCACAAATGGCCACAAAGTACTCTGTAACGTTATTTATTAATTCGAGGAAAATCCACTCAGTACATTATCATGCATTTATCACAAATATGCATGTCCATGTTTGTTATAGATGGTTCAGCAGCGGATGTTGACATGACACATTTTAATTGTTTGATGGCAATGACGTAATTAATAGCGCAGAGAAGAGAGAAAACTACCAGAGTAATGTATGAAAGTGGGGTTTTTTTTCATCTAGCAAGTGAGCTCACTATTTAGTCCTCTGCATAGAACTCCCTATATAGTGAGAAGGGAGTAGAGAATGAGTTAAAGATTTCAGACACAGTCAAGGACATTACATAAACAGAACATTACACAAGGAGAGAGACTTTAAAAAATAAAACAGGAAACAAACAACAAGAAAAACCCCAAGACCATGACAACACCCATATCCTGTCTGACAGGTCAACATGGTTGTCAATCAAAGGATAGCCACACCCTACATCATACATAACCAGGTGTTAAATGAATGACAGCAGACACACAATTATTTTCACGGATCAGAAACAGTGGTTAACACTATCACCTCACAGCAAGAGGGTTCCTGGTTCGATCCCAGGAGGGAGCCCTCCTGTGCGGAGTTTGCACAGGAGGGTTTCTCTTAGTACTCCGGCTTCCTCCCACAGTCCAAAGACATGCAGGTTAATTGGTGACTTTAAAATTGTCTGTAGGTGTGAATGTGAGTGTGAATGGTTGTCTGTCTCTATGTGTCAGCCCTGTGATAGTCAGGTGATCTATCCAGGGTGTACTCTGCCTCTCGTCCAATGTCAGCTGGGATAGGCTCCAGCCCCCCCGCGACCCTCAAGAGGATAAGCGGTTATGGAAATGGATGGATGGATGGAATTTGTGTTCAACAAAATTGAGTTTACTTATCAAAATGTAACTCACTATTCAAACATCCAAAAGTTTCCACAATTCTTGGTTACTAACATACAAAGTGCATTTACCAGTCTGATAAACATCTTGAAACCTATACTGACTTAAAGATTCTCAGTCATCCAGGTCATGGTAATCCTAAATGCTATGTTGGAGGCAACTAGACTTCTAAAGTTCAGTTCAGAACTGAAGAAGCCTTTAGAAACGTCTTCAAGAAACTCAAGCAAGTCCAGTTGCCTACAATAGAGCACTTAGGACCAACTTAAAGTGCCTAAAGTTGATAAATCAGTTCAGTTCAGCACACAAGTAATTGTAGGGGTAGGTCTTCTGTTTGTTCAAAACAAAATAAACAAATATCACATAGTTAATTTTAATACAGCGTGAAACATTCTGTAAATTATTATCAAGTAAAATAGTGCAGTACATCTCAATAGATTCACTACATTCTATCTTTTTGCGCTAACGCAAGTACACATACGGTGGTAGCGGCAGCTGCCATTGACGTTATACAGCACTATACAACAAAAATAAACATTATATTTGGGTGCTGCGATGTACTTACACTACAGTCCTCTCATGAATTACTCAGGCACATGTGGAAAGAAAATGTAAACACTAGACCAACTTAATCACACAGCAGCAGCAGGTATTACATTTCATACTTCTATACAATCAGATTTATGAACACCTTTCAATTGTTTGGACAGAAATAACATTTTAAACATATTTACCTGCTGGGGTAACAGCAAAGGCCCCACAGTACAACAAGTGAGTCCCAAGAAAGGGAAGCTCTTCACTTCCTGTTTCCTCTTGTAGTACTTCTTTGGAGCCCCTTTCGATTTTGGCATACCCAAAATGGCACAATGCCATCTAATAGCTTTAGTGTAAATACAGTATTTTTTACTACCCCTCTCGTGCATGAATTATCATTACCTCAGTCGATATTTTCTTGTCTTTAGTGTTTTTATTCCTCTTTTGGCATGAAAACAACCCCAAATTTTTTAAACATGCATTTTTAAAGTAGTTTTCACATGTCCACTCAGGTTAATTTAAACTAAAAAAAAATACATATAAACCAATCAAAACAATGATATATATTATGTGAAACTATATAAAATATATTTTAATGCTGTTAAACTAGTGTTCACATTTTCTAACAAATTCTAATACTGTTCAATTATCTTGCAGAAGCCCCCTAACCACCTCCTCCTGGTGAACTATATCATTTTTCCAATGAACATTTTCTGCAAAAGTAACAAAAAATATTGTCAAAATATTGTTTCTGTTAGAAAAACTGTACATTACCTTCTAATAACATGGATCAATTGATTTACAGCCAAAAAAATCACTGCAGATGAAGTTTTTTCCAACAACAAAGTTGCATTAATACCATTAAATGTAGCTGAAATATAGCCAGCGATGTATGATGCCGGGAGCGCATCTATGTTTCCCGGGTTCTATGTTCCCCACTTAACCCTGCAAAAAAGGTTCTATGTTCCTCACTTACACAAAAAAGGTTCTATGTTTCCCAGGTTCTTTTAGTAAGCGGGGAACATAGAACCCTTTTTGGTTGAGCAGGGAACATAGAACCCGGGAAACATAGAACCTTTTTGGGTGGTAAGCGGGGAACATAGAACCCAGGGATGACCCCATGATGCCCAGTTTAGTGGACAGATGATTATTGCAATTCCTCACAACTGTATTATTCCTTAGATGGTACTTCATTTTTACAAATGCTATTTATCTGCCACGGTCTCCTATTATAGAAGACTCGGCCATCTTGGTTTTGAGAGATTTCTGTTGCAGTGACAACACCTGGCCAGTGGGTGGCAGTATATAGCATGAAGCACTAGGGTCCACTCACACAAGAAAATGGCTTTTAAATAGCTGCCCACTGTAGTGACCACTATACGTGAAAGGGCTAGGCTACACATATCCTGTTTTATTGTCTATTTTACCCTCAATGGGTCCATAATTTACAAAATGAACATCACACTGTATTAAAGAAGCCTCAAAGCTAGTGATTAAGAACATAAACGCATAAGCAAAATGTTTATTCAGGTAGTAAATTAAGTGAGAAGTGGGGTCATTTTCTCAGACTTCTATACAAACGGACTTCTTTTGCAATCAGCAGAGTCGCCCTCTGATGGCCATTAGAAAGAATGCAGGTTTGAGGGACTTTCACATAGGCTTCACTTTAAAGACCTGCAGGCTACACTCACTTCTTTTACACAGTCTGTGAAAGAGACAGATATGACATGTTGTTTCTGTGTTTTTAACAAAAAGCTCATGTGGTATATGGAATTAAATTTTAATCTACCTTTAGATGTTTACTACTTTCCTCTCCCTTACAGTCTTTAATATTCAATCTGAAATCACCTCTATCTCCAGTTCCACTGAAAATACCCATCAGCCCACTCTCTATTACCGACAGCATCTGTCTTGAAGCAGCACGTCCAATGCATCTGGGCAGAAGCCCTTTCCTAATTACAAAATGTAATTATGTTGGAAGTCAGCTTTTCTAGAGTTCATGTGCACGCTTATTAAAGGACCATGACTTTCATTTTTCTATATTTCTCAAAACAACCTTCAATTTAATTACTGCCGTGCCACCGTTCTGCTAGTCCTGAACTTCAGATTGTTATCAAACTTTTATTTTTTATTACTTGGCATGACAAATGAGTGGGCTCCGTAAAACTCGTTAAATATAGATTCATATCATGGACAATATTTTCATAATATCACACATGCTCGGTGCGATGATTAAGTATTAGGTTACTTATCAGAATAAGATCTGTTAAAGGTTAGAAGAAAGACCTTGAAGTGTACCTACTGACGCATGTGTCCATGGACCCTGCACTGGTCATATACAGCATCCCATGGTTAACAGTATATTAGCCTACCCTTGGACCATGTTTGCTTTTTCCAGTATTGACATAGTGTCCAGGTGCCTCAAGTCATTTCCCCTTCTGTAGCTACAAGGCTTTAACTCACACCTCAGGGCTTGATAAGGCCTCTTTGCTCCACTGCACTTCATAACAACATATAGACACACAACCCAACCAGTGTGTGTGTGTGTGTGTGTGTGTGTGTGTGTGTGTGTACACCTACTGTACACACAAAGGCCCACTCTAAGCTTATAGCAATCTGTGGGCATTCTTTTAAGCTTCCCTGGCTGCAGTGGAACTACTGATGCTGTACATCAGGTAAAGGAAGAAAGCTTTTTATAGTTGGTGTTTGGCCTTAAGCTGTGCTATGTGCATAAACTTGTCAGAGCTGGAGTGAGGCGCTGTCCCTGAGGCGCCTGCTGTGTCCAGTCTCATGTTCGTATTTAGAAATAAGTTCTACAAAGTTGTTCTGCATGCAATAAAAGCTATTCTTTAGTGGCTATTAACTTATTATGCACTGTGCTCGAGATTGCTGAGAGAAAATGAGGGGTTTTAAAGTGCACCCAGTGTTTGGTCCTTTGTGTAGGACTTTGAAAACAAAAATCAAATTAATTGTGATGTTGTGGTATAAATGTCATAAGTAAAACTACTGAGGCAGTTGGTAGTCTCAACTTCCAACACAAGAGCTATAAACCTAGGAATCAGGAAATAACTCAAACGTAATAAACACAGCAAATGAATAATGATCTTCTAACGGCTGGTCCACATGACTGCCACCTGTGAGCTGCTGCTACATATAGACTCTGGGCTCCGTGGGAGATAGGCAGGAGTGGAGGATGGGTGCTTGAGGATTTTCCACATGTGGAGAATCTAAGCGAGTTAATTATGTAGCATATTCATTCATTCATTTTCCGTAACCATTTATCCCCTTGGGGATCGCAAGGGGGCTGGAGCCTATCCCAGCTGACACTGGGTGAGAGGCGGGGTACACCCTGGACAGGTCACCATACTATCGCAGGGCTGACACATAGAGACAGACAACCATTCATGCTCACATTCACACCTACGGCCAATTTAGAGTCACCAATTAACCTGCATGTCTTTGGATTGTGGGAGGAAGCTGGAGTACCCGGAGAGAACCTGCACACTCTGCACAGACGGGCTCCTGCACCCTGGGTTCCAACCCCCCCCCACCCTGGGTTTGAACCAGGAACTATGAGGCAACAGTGCTAACCACTGTAACACCGTGCCGCCTGTAGCATATTGATACTGACAAAAGTTTAAACATTTAACATTAGTGCACGATGCTAAGCCACAGAGATCTACGCAACCTCAAGCAGATTGCAGGTCATCATGGAGACACAGAAGGAGGGAGTCATAGTGGCACTTAGTAGGGCTAGAGTGCAGTTGACAAGTGTTTGCAATAGTGTTTTTGTCAATAAGAGATTCATATTTTGAAATCCAAGACTCCAAAACCCAAAAATTACCAAAAATCAAGATGTTGACATAAATCCATGTTTATCTAGAAATGAGCAGTTGCGACATCTGACTGACTGTTGTTATGGAGAACATGTTAGCAACCAGTTGTCTATTAACATGTTCAGCAGACATGCAGCAACATTAGCGTTCATTCAGAGTTTTAATTCCGAACACCGGATGAATGTAAGTTCAATAATGCGCCCCTCTTAAAGCTCTTTTTTGGTGTCCACCAGCTCTGGAGTGGAATGTCTCGCTTTTTTGCAGCTAAACACTTACAGGCTAGTTGCTAAACATGGTTAATGGGAGCGGAGAGACATTAATCACTCCTTTTTTTCCCCTCTCTTTTCCTCTTTTCTTCAGGTCTTTTTTGATTTTCCTTTCTGCATCCCTCTTTTTGTTACTCTGACTTTCACTCACTGTCTTTATGATGTCTCATTTAGAGTCTGAGACAAAACCTAAACACCCTCAGGAGGCAGCAGGTCTACTCTTTGAAGACAGAGAGGTGCACCATGGGTAGCCCTCTAAACACTGTAAACACTACATCCTAGACTGACGCGAGGTGCGGTGAGAGCATTCATGATGTATGGCAACGCTGTAACAACATCGCAAGTAATTACCATCTCTTGGAAATTATACCCCCGCCAATATAACAATGTAATTACTGGAAGGTAGCGTGGGCTTTTGTTAACTTAAGTATGGTGCATGACAAAAAGAAAGTTAATGAGTGTTTGTGTGTCTCCTGTCTGATTCCAGTTACTGACCTGAGCTTAAAATGCTGGCACCCACAAAGCAATCAGGAGAGTGTCTAATTGTAATCACTGTTGGCTCATACATTATGATACGTATGTAATTATGTTGACAAGCTACATATAAATTCCACCTCTATGTGAAAAATGACTGTCTAGCTCGATGCTTCACTTCGGCTTGAGCCACTCTGAGCAGCATTAAACAGAAATTTAGGAGTCACCAAGAGATGCTGTCTGCTGTGACAAACATGTCCACTTGAGCATTGCAATACAGCCATTATGAAAAATCTGGTCTAAAGCCATGCTCCACTTTGCCAAATGTAATGTATCCCTTGACATCAGAATCATGCGGCATTACATTTTATAATCATTACATTAGATGCAGTTTGTGCTGGGATCCATGTGCTTATTCCAAAAGCCTGTTTATTTTGGTTAAAATGTGCTCTGTGCATTAAAAAATGAGCCAGAAAAAAGGAGAGCAAACGAGAGTGGGTGTCCAGAGACACAATTGTGGTGCATTAGATTTATCAAGCATGTTTGATGCAGATGAGACTCCCTCCAGACACAGCTGCATCACTTGGGAGTAATGTACGCTGATCTACTCACAGCAGGTTGCTGACAGGGCCACCAAATGTGTATTCTGACAATTTGTGCTTATCTCCCTGCAGACAATTCAGTTTATGAAGTTAATACTTCAGATGTTAATCATTTACTCTCTCCTCTGGAGGGTCCTGCACAGTAAGTGATTTCATTATTAAATGTGGAAGTCCATTAACAATAAATAAAACCTCTATTGAGAGCACATCGGTAACCTCTTTACTTGAGACAGCTTTCACATCAGGGACCCAGGCCTGAGTACACTTGTCCCAAAAATCCAGTTTGTTTGATAAGTGTGTTCACAGTTCATGTATCCTCTGCTACAGCACACAGGTGTGACCATCAACCGACTGTACCAAAACACAGAAGTGGACTGCTACTTAACGTGTCCAAAAGGAGTTTTTAACCAGTGATGAAAACATCTTCATTTAATATTAATGCCTCTGTGTTAGACGGTAGCCCAGCCCACCTCAGACAGACCCAGATCTTGCTTGCTGCTGTCTTTGACCTGCAGTCAGACTACAGCAAGGCAAGGCAAGGCAAGGCAAATTTATTCATATAGCACATTTCATACCCAAAGTGCTTTACAGATTAGCAGGAGACAGCAGCAGCTCCTCCTCTGGCCAGGAGCACAGCTTCGCCTCACTGCTCTGCCAGTCCCCACTGACGACAGTCCCTGGGACAGCAGTGTCCATCTGTGGCGGCCTTTTCTCTAGCAAACATGTCACGTAGAAGATGACGTAAGAGTACTTGGGTATTGGAACACCACTGCTAATGTGAAAGCCAAGTGGTGGGGTAGTGGGGAGGGGGGGCAATCGTACTCGAGCACAGTATGAATCACTCGTTCGTAATATAAAAGCACCTTTACACTGTGTGCCACAGTGAGTCAGATTTGATGGTTGTTGCAGCACAAAAGTAACAGAATATTAAATGTAAATGTGCTAATAACACCACTGACATTAGTTTAAATGACCTTTGTTGGATTATTAATTATTCCAAATTAGGAATCATGATGCTTTGTTTGACATTCTTCATTCATTTCTTCTGTTGTTTAGACAAACCAGCTCAAACTGCCTTACAATAAATGACTGAAATGGAAGC
The DNA here is from genome assembly GCF_011397635.1 of Epinephelus fuscoguttatus. Lineage (NCBI taxonomy): Eukaryota > Metazoa > Chordata > Actinopteri > Perciformes > Serranidae > Epinephelus > Epinephelus fuscoguttatus. The sequence goes on from NC_064761.1 coordinate 20,604,410, forward strand.
TGCATGTGCTCATCCGTCTGAACCGACACACCATTGGGTTGATGAAGTCCTTGAACCAGCGTATCCCAAATTCCCAAATATTCTGGATTATGGAAGCTACGAGCACCAAAGAATAGTTCATTCAGATTTACCACCATGGGAAACAAGAGAGACAGGAAAAAAAAAAATGTTGACTCCCCCATCTCTGAAGATGGAGCAAGTCACATTTATGTTTCATGTACTGCTAATTGTGCTGTCCCAGAGTGGCCAATAAATGAATAAATAAACAAATAAACACATTTATCTGTGTTCTTTTAAATGTAACAGCTGAGAATATTTCACCTTAAGAAAAAAAATAATTTTACATGTGGCACAATAAACATTTCCAGCTGGTTATCTGCAAACAATTACCATTAGTTATTAATGACTATCTTTGTTTTGGGAGTGTCACCTCAAAGCATGTTAGGAATCATGTTAATTGCACCAGAATATCAATATTAAATTTCCCCCATGACCACTATACAATTTGAAGAAAAATAAAATGCAGTTATCCTGACAAGTTCATGAATAATCTTTCAAAATGGCATTTAATCAAATCTACAGGAGCTCACAGAAGACAACCTTGGCGAAACCAACTGAAGAAACCCACTCAATTCAAACTGCAGTGGAGCATCAATGGTTCTTAGGCCAAGTGGATAAAATTCATTGCATGCCAGCTCTATAAAATGAGCACAATTTGCCAGGTACTTCTGCCAAAACATGGAGGGATTCTATTTTGGCCTTTGTGTCCCATGGTAATGAGAACATTGTTTTGGACAAGTACTAAAAACAGCAGCGCCTCATGCAGCCTTTCACTGGGGCTCTTTGTAACCAGGGAAATTAGCTGACATGTTGGCCTTATTTAAACTGTACTCTCCGGGCCGGCCGTTTAGTATTCCCTGCGTTATCACCATACCAAAGGAGTCGGACACTCCTCTGCAAATGTAAAACATCCTGTTTCAAATGTCAAATTTGAATATTTCCGCCTGTATCTGATGAACAAGCTGCTTTATTGTCTCTGTAATCGTCCACTCAGGAGTTGAGAATTAAATTTTTCCACACTCTACCGCCGCCTGCTCTCACAAAGGTCAGGCTGATAGGATTTTATTTGTTGCACACTGTTCAGATGTGAGTGAAGTATGGTCCTCTTGATCAGTCTCATAATTCTGTTATCGGCACTCGTAAAGGTTGTATCGAAGCTGCTTTAAACCTGCACCTGTTTGTCTTGATAAAGGAGTCATGACTGCCACATCACTTTGGACACTGGAAATGAAGTAAGAATCACGACCAGCTGTAGTAACTTAAAGTTAACAGTAAGTTCTTGACCGACAGATACAGTAGACTTGTTTTGTGAATGTATCATATGCTAAGAAAATTTGAATGGAAGAACAGAAAAAAAAATATTTTGATGGAGATTGCAGGTGGCTGTTTGGATGTTGTTGGACCTGCTTGTGGGAGAAATTAATAACAACTTAATAAGCCTATTTATGTAGTTGGCTAATATCTGTTTGCAGTCTTGCAGGTCCCCTGAAGACGTGTCTGACAACTGTACCCATAGGCTCCTGACCCTCAGGGACCCTTAAAGCCCCAGGTTCACTGTGAGGACATTGTGGTATTATCAGTGATTCCTTAGTTCAGTGGTTTTCAAACTCTTTGTGCCCAAGGCTCACCAAAGGGCAGGCCAAAATCTCAAGGCACACCTGTACTTATATCTGTGCACAATAGCATCTATAACATGTGTTATCTCTGTTATCCCAACATAAATGTTATGATGATTTAGGAATTCATTTTAAACTTTTTAAAAGCACCAATAACGCATCTATTTAAACAGGTAGAGTTTGCCTCCTTATTAGGAATCAGGTGTGCACAACAGACTACTACAGTCAATTGAAAATCCATTCATAACTTTTTGTATAGGCCCAGTTGTATATTGCAATAGTATTGTGTGGTTATCACAAAATCCCACCGCACATCTGGATTCACATCAGGGCACACCAGTGTGCCGCAGTACACCATTTGAGAACCACTGAGTCTTACTTTCAAAATTTGCACAACTGGTTTTCCACTGTAAACAAAAAGACACAGGATGCAGACAAAGACATGGAAACAATTCACACTCTAGATCAGACCACGCAGAGGCATTGGATGGAGGTATATAGTACGCTTCCTTCTGGTTCTCTGCTCTGTTATGATCTCCAGAGGATTTCAAGTGAAGACTACCACACCACAGGAATCCCGCGACCCACAGTATTCCCAAAGAAATGTCAGCCTCTAACAGGGAGCTCCAGGATCTTCAAGAGGTGCACAGTCCCCACACCGCAGTGAAGAGTACCCCTTTAAATACTGAGAAGACCGAAACCATTTAACCATTGTTCCAGCTTCCACTGTCAAATATTATCTATCATTCTGGGATACTGAGAAAGTTACTCAAAACATTAACAATCACTCAGACCACTGAAATTGACTTTGTTTTATGTGCAGCTCAGTCACATCCCGAGATATTGACACAACAAAGGCCTGATGTTTAAAGACATGGTTACACGTAGCCTGAGTGTCAGACTGAAGCTCCCAGAACCTTCAGTCTGACATGGCTTCTATAGAAGGCGATTTACAAGGGGGAGGGAATTTGATTTTTCCCTAACCAATCAATAGAGATCAACGACTCACCCAGAATCTGACGTCATTAGTATCCATGCCTCGGGGGTGCCGAAAACAAGCGAGCATTGCCCGTTTAAAATGTCTCCGTCGTCGTGCACGCCCAGCTGCATCGCCGTTAAATCCAGTTTAGCAGCTTCCTTAATTTGGTCCTCCATTAACACGAGTAGTGGCGAAATACCTCGATAGCATCGTTAATGTGGTCTGTAGGATCTGTAGCGGTCGCCATTGTTGCTATCCTCGACATCAGCGTGGCGCTGATTGGCTAATCGCTAGACCCCCGGCGTTCATTGGTCCGTCCATCGTTTGGACGAGATAAATCGCAAATTCACTGAAGTATGCCAGACCAGTAATGCAAGCCTACTTAGTTGAGTGGGCGGGGTCTATGGTCTGGAACCAGGCTAGGTCACACATGTTATTCATACTAAATGTCAGCAGTGCCTGATGTGAAGGACACACAAAGTTAGCTTGCTTGATAATGTCAGCTAGGTTAAATACATTATTAGTGTAACTGGTACATTTTCCATTCTCTAATGTTCCATGCCTGCCTCCTGACTCGCTGACTGACAGGCAGCATCTCTCATGTGAGGCAGTTTGTATTTTTCAAGGCCAATATCATACAATATCAGCTGTTTAAACACGGCAACAATCAATGTCTCCTGCACACAAACTTTCTGCTACTGGTCGAGGCTGCGACCTCACCCTCCAAAGCTCACAAAAATTGAACTCCACATGATGTGAATTTGTGAATTTGCTTTGCCACCGGAGGCAAATGTTTTATTCGCCCCTGTGCTCACACTGAAAGGAAGAAAGCAGGTGGCAAATATTTGTAAATGTCTATTTCGCTCATGTGTGACCGTGCCCTAACTCTGTACCCAATGCACTGCTTAGAAGATGGCGAGAGTGCAGCAATGCTCCGCTCCTCATAGCATCCTGAGTCACCACACATAAAGTCAGCCAAAATAACTCCCACACCCCACCTATCCTCGCTGCTATACAGGAGGTGGTGAAGAACCCCGCTGACACGGGGCTGGTGTCAGTGCACTATCACTGTAAGACAAAAACAAGAGTCTCTCACACTCGCAGTTCTCTTGCCAGTACAGTGCATGGACCCAGCGAAAGACCTGACACACAGCCACACACAAAATACTAGACCTCCTACACTTGCTCTGAACTTTCTAAACAAGAATTCAGGTGGGAGGAAGCTGCCACTCTCACCCTCAGCACAGGGATGTGGTAGGACATCAGGCAGGGAGAGACGACACATAGAGGGAGAGCCAGTTCTTTAAGAGGACAGGAAACACGGTTGGGGGGGGCAGGTGAAGCAGAAATGATGCCCCTTTAGATAGGAAACTTCTTTGTGAGAGGCTGCCACTGCTGTACCCAATGTCCAGGAGGACATGATATATTTTCCCAGTGCTGCTGTGTCCAGGTGGAGGGGACATGCAAAGATACTTCAGTGAGTGATGCTGATACAGTATGATCAAAAGCAAAGGTACAAAGGTTTGTATGATATTTTAAGAAAATGCACATTCAAGGGTTCATTTGATATCAAACCAATTTGTGCTTTGTCTTTTGTGAGTGTGTGCATACATGAAAATCTAAGTTGTTCTCTTATGTTGTGTTTAGCTGTGAGTAGATTACAGGGATTAATGGTTTAGTTTAGTTTTTCGCCTATTTAACTGATGTGTTTCAATTGATGGGATTCTAGTTTATTGGTAGCCTGTAATATTTTGTCTAAATTGACCCTTCGCTAAGTCCGGCTCCTCAAATGCAGACTGGCCAATCATAGTGTAGCATAGGCCAGCTCTGACAAGGGTTCAACAACTCCACCAGTATACTCCATAGACCATAATGCAATTGTTTTTGTTTTTTTTTAATTCATTCATTTTCTGTAACTGCTAATCCTGTTAGGGGTCTAAAATCGGTTTTTTTTGTTTTGTTTTGCCAAAAAAAATTACTAGTACTTCTTCACAGAGTGCAGTTAGTGACAGTGTGGGCTCGATGCTAGCTCCGACAACTTAACGAACCATCATAAAGGGGCGAGGCTTAGCAAAGGGTCAATTGTACTGTATTCTGCTAGCTACTGTTTCTATGCATTTCACTTCCTATTTCTATTGTTTATGCCCCTGCAGACCTGCCAACCTTGAAGAAAGGTTATGAGTACCACCTTACCAGAGACTCGTGCGTGGTCATGAACATATGTGGACACGGCGACACTTTTTTTTTTTTTTTACCATAAAAGTCAATATGCACATGTGGCAAACAGAAGAAACGAGCGTACGTTTACATATTCATATCTATAGGCCTAAGCCCCACATACGTCCATAGATGCCCAATATTTGTTTTATGGCGCAGATCACGGTCAATTTCATCAATCTGATGGTAGTATTGATCATCTGCTTAAAAAAATACAGTAATATGTCCTGTTGTGACAAAAAGAAAGATTTCAAGTGGGATTCGGGGGGTTCTCCCCCGAGAAAATTTTGAAAGATCACATGGCATTTAGTTTTATTTTCTATATAGCGCCAGATCACAAAGAAGTCACTTAAGGTAACCTTTCCTATAGAACAGGTCTATACCTTGTCCTTTTATGAAACAAACTAAATAGCCTTACGTTATTTATCTTATTTACAGACCGTGTGTCATTTCTGTCTCAACATGGTCGCGCGTTTACAATCCTTCCCTGCTCTCTGTATCGCGCACGGCGGAGTTTGGCCCCGTTGGGCACGCACACACACACACACACACACACACGCACACAAGTGAACACAGTAAAGAGCGTAAAAAAATAAATAAAAAAAGGACTCGGTGGTGGAGTGAGAAATCGAAATCTTTTCGTTCCGCCTACGTGCCTATATTCACCGGGTATGAACTTGAGTGACATCTTGCATAGACAAATACACTGAAACCGGCGAAATGCGCGATCGAGTGTACTTTTAGAGCATCAAATCGTACCAGCGTACTTTGATGTCAAAATGCGTGCCTGGTACGCAAAATGCGTACAGGTTGGCAGGCCTGCCCCTGTATACTTGATGCTTGTTGGTTAGTGAGTGACATTGTCAGTGACAATGTCATTATATGCTGCATGGTTTGAGTGCTTATTATTTCTTGCTAATTGTTTATGGAAAGCTATTACATTCATTAGCCGTTAGCTCTGTATGCAAGCTGTTATATAGATGCGTGTGTCTAGCTTAGGTTTGCCTTTTGCTGTCTGCTAGATTATCCATTCTTAATTGGTCTGTAGTGTTGAGCTTTATTGTCACAGAACCACACACCCACACAACTGTGATGGACCTTTGCATCTGACACTTTAATTTTACATTAGGCTCATTTCAGACACACCATTTTTTGTAACTGCTCTGAACTGCATCTAGATAAACAGTCTAAATTCTAAACCTGGGCTTTGCACTCACTCACCTGAGCACAAAATTGCCTCTTGATCCCGATTGCTGCTACACCCATAGATCCATTATATACACGCTTTCACACAGGTAGGTTAGGTTGAGAAAAAAACGAACATGGTGGTGATGATGTACTTTAAAACTCATCAAAGTTCACTTGGTTTCACAAGGGGGAAAGTCCTGTGTTTGTTTGACCCATCCACTACTCCAACCTATCGCCTTAAATGGAGTTTTGCTCTTAATACTACTGATCACATAATCACAGCCTGCCCATTACATGGTTATATACAAGTTACTGGCTCTTGATTATGTGGGTTACATACAAATTCTGGTGTATTACTTTTCATAGGTACGAACAGTGCATGAGAACAGTGTGCACCATAATATATTGTGTTAAGTATGTCTAAGCCAAAATGGCAGCAGCAAGAGCCACTGTACCCACTATGATTGCATGCCCATGCTGGGAAGACATGGAGGGCAAGCCTATGAGAAACCAAGCTCTTCAGTAAGGGCAATGCAGGGAACATTTTGTTCCTGTGGAGAGAGAACTATGTGTTGCTACCCAGAGAGATATGGTCGGAGAGCCGGTATCAGAATTCTAGCTCCTCTTTATTATCACAGGACCTGCCTTGCTAAAAGAGGATGGGATTGTGGCAGCAGAAGTCACATTTCTCTGAGGAGAAGATATGCCTACTTGTTGCCAGATACCTGTGCTACTCAAGAAACATGCAAAGGGTGTAGTGAAAACTGTTCTTTATTAGATGAAGACAAAAAAATCCAAAGCAGCTAAGCAATGGGTCTTCACAACAGGTACAAGCAGGTAAAAAAACAGTCAGAATGGCTCAAGAAACCTAGCAATGCAGTTGACAGTCAACAAAGTGAGGGTCAACAAGACGTACCATTTTATGTCCACTGAGAATTCTTAATTGTGATTGGTTGTGATCTCTCACGCAGGTATTTGTTTGAAGTCAATTAATACCTCAGTCTTAAACCTCAGCTCAAAGCTCTTTAACTAAGCCTTTAACTAAACTTTAAGAGTTTAACTCTTAAATAGATAAATAGCTTCTGTCTTTGTTGTTATTTGTTTAAATCTGGATGACCAAATCAAATAATGACAGAAGAAATAGACATAGGAGTAAAATCATTAGCTGCTGTAAGCTTGGTAGCCTGGAATGGCTGCAAAGCAAAGCTGTATAACCAAAACTGCATTGACAAAAAAACATGTGACAAACATCACAGGTAAGAGCGTGAGAGGGAAAGAGTGACAGCAAAGACAGCTAACGTGTCTGTGTGCGTCTGTGACAAAGTAAGGGAGGGGGAGATGCCGGTGTGTGCAAGGCAGTCTCTGATGGAAACAGTTTTATTAATACCATGTGACAGGATGCAGAACTCTTTCCTTTTTTTTTTTTAAGTATTTCAAATTCATAGCTTTTGGAACATTCTCCTCTTTGTGTAGCGCTCTCCTTCCTGTTTAACTAGGTATTGCCTTCAGTCAAAGATGCTCTTTAACAGATGAAAACACATTACAAGCTGCGCCAATGGTGTGAAATCCTAAGTGGGCGTGGTTTTCCCCACCACCACATACCCCAACCTTGTTTGGAAGTGTTGTAAATTTCATGTGAATGGATGAAATGAGATTCAAAACATTACATTACTATTTACGGTGTAAATGTATTGCCTTATTGCTACTTTATACAAACTTTAGCTTAGTGTCTGATATCAACAGAGTGTAAGATCACGTCAGTTGTTGCCAGATCTTCACGAGTATGTTGCTAAAACAGAGATATGTCTCCTCACTTGCCTTTTTGAAAAAAGGCCATTTCAGTGTCAGAATGTTCAGAAGGGTTGGGGCTTATGAAAAATGGGTCCAGTATTTCCTTTAGTGATTATGGGGTGAGGGGAACAGTCATAATCTGTACTCACGTTCACCTTTCTCATTGGAATGAATGGACTCGGGGCCGCCGCTTGTCTCCTAAACGGGCGAGACAGTGGCAAAACCCATGTGACGCAGATACAGGAAATTAATTTAAAGTGGGCCGTCTCATTTTATCGAGGGTCTCTTCTTTAGTAGCAATGTGAACACCAATAATTCTGAAGACTCTAACCACTTCTACAAATAAAAAAATAGCCTAAAAGCCTAAACTGATGGTCCCAACCCCATTGATAAAGCAAGAAATTCCACTAAATAACCCTGATAAGGCACACCTGTGAAGTGGAAACCATTTCAGGTGACTACCTCTTGAAGCTCATGGAGAGAATGCCAAGAGTGTGCAAAGCAGTAATCAGAGCAAAGGGTGGCTATTTTGAAGAAACTAGAATATAAAACATGTTTTCAGTTATTTCACCTTTTTTTGTTAAGTACATAACTCCACATGTGTTCATTCATAGTTTTGATGCCTTCAGTGAGAATCTACAATGTAAATAGTCATGAAAATAAAGAAAACGCATTGAATGAGAAGGTGTGTCCAAACTTTTGGCCTGTACTGTATATATATATATATATATATATATATATATGTGTGTGTGTGTGTGTGTGTGTGTGTGTGTGTGTGTGTATTTATAAATGTAATTATTTAAATTATGGTCCTTTTTGCTAAACTAACAAGCAATATATTTTTTTTTTTAAAAAAGGTGATCACTTCAGTTTTTTAATAATTCCAAAATATTCTGTCAATGAGCTAAACAAATGTTAGGAAGATTTTTTTTTTTTTTAATTTGAATTTATTAACAATCATGCGGCAGGGTAAAACACAATTCTAGCTTTTGAAACAGCACCTACTAAACAAACCAACCTCTCCACAGTGTGTTTCATGGTGTGTGTGTGTGTGTGTGTGTGTGTGTGAGTGTGTGTGTGTGTGTGTGTGTTAGAACTGCCAGTAAACATAAATCAACCTTAAGATATAAAGATGTCCTTTTCCTATTGTTTCTGGTGTAATGATATTCCACAAGGGTGTTTTGTTGTAATATAACTAAGCAAATAAGTTTCCACATCAGTTGGCGAATGCCTCCCAACACTCACATTTTAAGGCACAGTGTGATACATCAGCCTAACCCAGAGGATTTGAATTAGCAATTCAAGTGTCCTTGTTAAGTGTATTCACTGCATTCCCTTTTGTAAGGAGTTTAGACAATCAGCTTCTCAGTCAGTTTCAGATATCAAAAATAAAAGTTCCTTCCCGGTGTATATAATTTTTTTGAGCAACTTATCATCCCTTTTTTCATCCAGTGAATAAATAGGTCCATAATTGATGCACAATGAACAGTAACCGCAGCTAAAGTGAGTACATTTTATGTATTTTTCATCTCACTAAACATTCTTTACGATCACTGTCACCCTATGGCACTTCTTGAGCGACTTCCAATGAACAATAAGCCAACATCACCCTGGCTTCTGAGCCACAGACAGACGCATTGCCTGTCAGCACCCAATTAGAGCCGGGGGGTGCAAATTAACACGAAAGCCAAGAAATTCCAATTAACACTGACACATTGATTTGGTGGCAGGCTCATCATTGTCTTAAAATTAGAATTAATCAACACAGCAGAGGGTGCCAAGTCGAAGGTCTGGCTACAAAAGCGGCATTGCTTATGGGAAGCTGATGTGGGCTGCACGCTGAAGATTTGCATCTGTCAAAAATTACACAATACATTTTTCTATTAACTCTGCAGAGAGAACAATAAGCTATACAAGTTATAAATGGGAAAAAGAGAAAAGCATCTTCCACGTGCCTCTGCTACACATTAAGTGCATAATCCATATTCACATGCAGACGATGAATAAATGAAAATCTCTGTCAAGGACACACTGGTTTCCATGAGTGTGTTTTTTATAAGAGAAAGCTGGTTAAAGATGAGCTCAATGGCTGCTTCTCCGGCAAAGCCTTAAATGAGCTAAATATAGTCTACGGCTGTCGATTAGAGTCACTGTAAGAATAGCACCTGAAGGTTAGGCTGCTGTACACGCTGTCTTAACGCTTTCTGGTAGAGCAAGGAGAGAACAGCTGTTAAAAGACCTGTGTGTGTCCCTAATCACGATTCTTCATCTTAACTCATTTCAAAGAAAAATATCTGGCTCACAACACTGTTACAGTGGATGGATCACTTCATTCACCATGCATCCTTCATCCCCTTCTTTCTTCCCTCCTCCTTTATCTCTGCATCTCTCATTTTCTTCTAAAATTCCATATTTGTCTTTCTCCCACTCCATCCCCTTTCCTCATCTCTTGTTCTTTCAACCTCTTTCTCCTACTTCTTATTTTAACATGTCTCTTTCTTTCCATTCCCTTCAACGCTTTGCTCTCGTTCCCGCTGCCTCTCTGGTTTTGCCGTTCTCTGCCAACCTCCCCCTCCTATTCTCTTTATGTCTGTCATTCTCTGGGCTTGCCCTGCAGTGCTCTTGATGTTGGCTGTGGAACACATTAACACATCAAACTTTGACTCTATTAATGTGCTTGGCCTTGGCATGCAGCCACACACTCTAGATATCTGATGCTACCTGCCAGGTGGCGCACCATAAAGTGGAAGATGCAGTGGATGCTGGGAGTTCACCAGATGAGCTCAAACAACATCTGAAGCAGCTAGCCTTGAATCAGGTTCAAATGATGTGTGGCTTTATTGGGTAGGTGGATAGCTATGTTGGAATCATGAACAATATGACATGGACTTAATGTTGCAATTATTTATCCAAATAACACTGACAGAAGATAATCATTTCATTTTGTGGCTTGACTCAATTCCTATAGTTTACTCCTACTGGTCTATTCAAAGAAACTGTGGGCTGATTGGTGGGTTGGTTGAACTTAGATGTCATTAATGTTGTCACCATATTCTTGGTTTAACAATGCAAGATTCAGATAACTGTTTTCCATTGAAATTATCATTGAGTACATAGGCATACATTAATATTAGTGATTTTATCAACTGGGGTCAGGTCAAGTAAGAACAATAAGCAGGTACTGTAGGTAGATATGACTGCCACATTAGACACCGTGAGCATATTGAGTTTGCCAAGTGATAATGCAGTTGTTTATGCAGGGTTTGGAAGCATAGGCTATATTAATTGGTACTGAATTCACTGCCTTGTTTTACCTACAGGAAGCTTTGCTTTGATTTATTTATTTTATTGTGAAATATAAAAACACCCACATCATTGCTCTGCTGCTTTGCATTGCCTTTGGTACGATGAGGTATTCATCTGAATCCTTTTAAACAGACTGTACTCATTTTTCCTGCAGTTCTATGTAGTTTTTACCAGTGGTAGGGCCGCGGAGCTGCGTGCAGAGAATAAGAAATGGAGAAAAAAATAAATAAGAAAAAACTGAGAAGAGCCGTGCAATGCCTGCTCGGGCGAGTGCAGCTTCCATGGTCAGTGTGGCAGCTTCAGTTGATTAAAATGGACGACCTCTGCTATAGGCATGCTGCAGCAGGCATGTCACAGTGCATCTGCTTCCAATATATTTTAGCTGTTGAAGGTGTTTAAGCAGCACTTGGTGCCCCTTACTAAGATCAATCCATCCATTCATTCATCAGTTCCCCACCCCCACCCCACCCCCCCATCCAGGGCCAGGTTGCAGGGGTAGTAGGCTGAGCATGGTATTCCAGACATCTCTCTCCCCAGCAAGTTTTCCAGACATTCCCAGGCCAAATTACATAAATAATCCCTCCAGCATGTTCTGGATCTCACCAAGGGCCACCTACCAGTTGGACTTGCCCAGAAAACCTTTAACCGGAGGTGCCCAGAGGCATTCTGATCAGATGCCCCAACCACCTCAACTGGCCCCTTTCAAAGCAATGAAGCAGTGGGCTTCTGAGCTTCTGTTCTGAGCTTCTCACCCTATCACCAAGGCAGAGGCACTCCCAAGGAGGGGGCGGCGGGCATGGCCTCCCAATACAATTGCTGTCCTAGACATATGGCAGCATATCTGATGGTATGAGGACAAAATCAATCATCAACCTTTGACCTAGGGCGTTCTGGTACCAAGTACACTGATGAACCATCCTATGCTTTAACATGGTGTTTGTTATGGCCAATCCATGACTAGCAAATAAGGCCAATAATAACACAACACTCTGGTTTAGATCAGGCAGGTCATTCCTTCTAATCTACCCCTCCAGGTTTCTCCATTGTTGCCAAAATGAGCTAACTCTGAACTGCTGTTTGGTGCATAAGCACAAACAACAGTCACAGACTTCCTCTCAGCAACTCGCAGTTGTAAAGAGGCGACCCTTCCGTTTCCTGCGGGGAACTCTAACAAGGTGCTGCTCAGCCAGGTGCTCGTTAGTACCCCCACGCCTGTCTAGGACCTCTTACCATAGGCGTCTTCAGAAAAGGTGAGAGTCTAGCCCTTCTATAGGAGTTGAGTTCCAGAACCAGCTAGTTGGTACTAGTTCCCCTCCTGCACCATCTCCAATGTTTTTCCCACCAGAGAGGGACATCCCACATCCTTAGAGCTGTTTTGCAATGGCAGGTCTGGCTCCCGAAGGGGGGCCCAGTTTCCTTACTCTGGGCCAGGTACTCCAGCTCCTTTTTTGATGATTCTTTAGGGTATAATCAGTTTTAGTCTGGCCCCTCCTGCAGTACCACTCTGCCTTGGGAGACCCTTCCAGGAGCTATTGCTCCAGACAAGACAACTCCCAGAATCATAGGAACACTCAAACTCCTCCATCATGTTATGGTCACAATTCTTGGAGGATATTCATAAGGATCTCTCTATTAGTGTGGCCCCTTCCCTGGGACCACTTTGCTTAGAGAGACCCCACCAGGAGCAATCCTTACAAAGATAATCTCTGTAAACAGATATTTGCATACTGATGTAGGCGACAGGACAACATTTTGGTATCAGAAACCTGCTGGTTTTTTATTTCTAGTCTGTTTGTAGTTCAAGTTGTACTGACCAATCAGGCCATGTGGAGATGCATAACTCATTAGCTAAAATGCAATTTATCAGCTATTGTCCGTCCACAATTTAGCTTTTTTAAACTCTGGTTTCATGTGCAGATATTTAGATTATAACCGAAAAGGAAGTCTTGGCCTTGATATCCACTTGCTACACCATATCTCCCAAAATATTGGCCTTTGCTCCCAGAGGCTTATCTTTGTTAGACGAATAGCTTACGGTTTCCAAAACTGTTACTAATAACGTTTGTGATGGGCTTTCCTTCAATCTGTTACAAATGAACAGATGGTCAGTCAACTGTATAAATACTCAGATTCAAACTGGGGTGTTTCTTGTGTAACTTGACAGACTTTTCGTCCCCTCAGAAACAATACGGCTGTGAGACCAAGGCTTCAAACAGCAGCATAAATACAATAACACAGTGTTTCACTGATCAAAGTCGAATTATTTTAGTGGACCGCATCAAAAGGGAATAAGTAATATTGATGATGTGTGCCTTTCAAAGGAGCTGAGCTGGCAAACAGTAATTTTGAAGTGAGTTTGGGTTTATGAGCCAACAGCAGGGGTCTGCATTCAAGTGAAGTAGACGAGGAGATAGCCTGGTAATAATGCTGGGAATGCTATTAAAGCTATGAAAGTTGTATGTAATGCAGTGCGGCTGAGTGTGACGTACGCTAGCTGCCATATCTAGACTGTAGTCAAAAGCCTTCTTCAGCAACTGAAACTCAGTTGCCATCACATGACATAAGTATGAAACTGTTGAAGCATGAGTCAGCTTTGTTAAACCATTATCATGATTGTTCACCGGCCTGAAACACCTTTATCCAAACTGTGATCTTTGCCCACACCTAACCAAGTTGTTTTTCTGTCTAAATCTAACCAAACTGTACTTTGTAATTTTGTCACATTATGAAACTGATTTATTTTTCAACAATTATTTGTAGCTGATTTGGAAGGCACTGACAAATTATGTCATCCGGCTGACTGGCACTAGATCAGAAAATACTTACGTCATTCTAGAGGGCATTGACGAATGATTTATTTTGTTGTTTAATTTGGAGGACTTGATTGTTGCCTGCTCTGCCTTTTACTCAGGGTCCTTGCCATTTTACTGATTGTTTCACACAGCTGCAGCAATTGATGTTATACACAAGTCCAGACTTTCTCTCTTACAATAGGTTTTGACTCCTCGTGCCTTAAAGACTAGATGTTTCCACAGCCCAGTCACGTAAGGAAATCCTACTGGGATGCTTCCCGTGGTCCTGTCACCTTTGTCTGTTTTGGTCTCACTTTGTTATTACTGTATTAGGACTTTCTCCAACAGATTGTAGACAAGATGGGATTTCATAAAATAAAAACGTACTAAAGACAAGTTTCATCATATATGATAATTTGGAGGAAGTATTAAGATAGGCACACAAACACCTGTCAAAGAGGGGGAAAACTACACGTACAAATACTGCTCCTGCCTTAAGGTTCATTGGAGTGTTATCAGCAGAGTTACATGGAATATAAAATACAGACAGTATTGACTATAATTGAAAATGTTTAAAGAAACAATTAGGGCTGTGGGATTAATTAAAGAAGTGTGAGCAGAGCCCTCTCTGGACAGCATTAGTCTTACTAAGGGAATCTGGTGACTGATTATTTCATCCCATCTGGAATACACAAGTAAATAATTCTTTCCCCATGCTATCCAAAAAGACTGGACTTTTTGACTTTATTATGAGTTAACACTGCACAGTTCGACATCTGGTGTTTCACACAATTAGCCTAGCAACAAGCACACCCAGCATCTGGATTAGGGCCACATAAACAGCGGAGATGAGCATCACTGTTTACATTTGATTAAATGATTGATGATCCCTGTGGGTAAACTAGATATTTGCTGTTGTAAAAGTGATTCAGCAGGGGGAAAAACACTAATATTAAGCATATAATATAAAGCCCAAACAGAATATAAATGAATCAATAAAAGAAATGGCTCATTTAGGCAGAACATTGTGATTAAAAAAAAAAAAAAAAAAAAAGTGGTGAGAGAACGATGCAGGGTTTGCTGTGTCTGCAGTTTCAAATAAAGAGATAAAGAGCCACCTGAAAGGACTTTTTTGTACTGTAGGTGCAGACTGTGTAATGAGTCACTGGTTTAACTGCAACTCATATCATCATATCACTGTCAATAAGATTGCCAAAATGGGTAAATATAACCACCTCCATCTGATAACAGTAATGCCATCAGGAAGGGGAATTAGTATGTATATACTGTAGTATATTTTCTGTCTTTTTTCCTCCAAGCTGCTCCTTTACTAATCTTATCTCCTTTTCTATACTGTCCCTGACATTCTGGACTTGGAATAATGCAAAGGGCAGTTTCTTTATGTTCATTTGTAATTGTGATTTCCTTTTCCTGCCAACAGCTCCGGTTGCAATTGTATATTCTGTATACTATTATACTGGATGTGAGGTCGTGCCTTCGGACACATCACAGCAGTGCCAGCGCTGTATGCCAAAGTATACAGAAGAGCTCCTTCATACACATTGTGGCTTTATTATGGCTCTCATTCAGGTCAACATCAGCAAAAGGCTTGCTTTCTCTGGGAAATTCTCCCCTTTTTTTGTCTTTATTTTGTTCTGATTATTTACTGTCAGTGAGCAGTCATGGTAAGGTGATTTATTAATATTGTCTTTGACCATTAAAAATTGACATTCAGGTGTTGGAGTGATCCAATAATGGACAGTTCAACTTTTGCACTCATTCATAGTCTGAATAAGAGCATTAAAAAACAATTAGGTGTGTAAATACCCATAATAAAATGTAAATCCTCTCTAAACAACAAAATGCCAGATCATTTCAAGCTATTCCCCGATGAAGAGCTACCCTGCCTCTTGAGCAGGGAGGTGGTTTTGTCAGTAAGGCTGAACTTGTGCTGACCTGACTCTTTTAGGTGAGCTGTTTGACTTTGCCAGCTGCCAGATCATTCCCCGTGGACCCCGATAAATATTCTGACGCGTTTCATGTTGCCTGGTGGGAAAGCAGCCTTTCTTCCCGCTGACTCTGGGCTTTGTAGTTAACCCTAACAGCCTACAGAGGTACCAGACAACGTGACTCATACATTATTTTATGGGTTTATCATGGCACCTGCACAGACTGTACCGAATGTGGACCGACATTCAGCACCTTTTGGTTTTCCATTGAGTATGTAACAAGTGTGGTCTGCTTGTGTAGGAGAACAGCATGCAGAAAGCAGCATGTAACCCTGCCAACACTTTCTAAAAATGAGTTGGTACCAAATTGTGTGTGGATGCCAGAGTGGCATGCTTCTATTATACCAAACCAAAATGCAGCAAAACATAATCGAAGCTGGCAACTGCAGGGAATGAGCAGGAGGAAAACACATCTCAAAGGGATACCTTGACATTTTGATAGTTAGTTCGGTTTTCTTCAAATGTGTTATGCTATTAAGGGTATGTTTTTTCTTCTTTCTTTTTTTTTTTTAAGCGGTTATATCAATCATTTGAGGATGTGAGTGTCACTTTTCATGTGGACAATCTCATTCTGTAATGAAATGTAATACAAAAAGGTTATCCCAGACTGTGACTGTCTGCTGAAATATTTCAAATAGTGCTTTTAACCTTTACCCAGTTGGCTTGTATTACACATTTTCTCGGTATTCCTAGTGTGCAAACCACTTCGCAAAGGTTTAAAAAGAAATCTGACTTTAATTGGCTTCTTTACATGACAGAATTCTTTAGGTGACACTAATCCACAATAATCTACAATGTCAAACCCACAGCTCCTACATGTGCTGACATGTGGGATTAGAGAGAAGGAGAACCTCTGTAATGGGTATGGGTTCAGTGTCTTGCTCAAGGGCACATTGACAGCATGCACAGATAGAAGTACTGTATGCTGTCAAAGAGATCCCTGCACCTTCTTTCTTCGCCCTCTTCCTCCTCTTCATATTTTACAGACCCAAGTTGTATCACAGCTGCTGACTAGACGCCTTCAGCAAGTTTTCCTGTACTTCTGTGGATCATCTGACTTCTTGATCAGCCACATGCCTCCACAGTACCACCTTATTTATTTACAGTTGTGTAGAAGGTAGTGCACCTCAGCACTATTTTGCCACATTGCCTATGTCCCTGCATGTTACGGAATGTATGCCTGAACTGTTTTTAATCCTATCTGCCATTTGAAGGGTCTGCTTTCATTGCAAGCTCTCTTATTTGCTATTTAAGTTAAGACATTCTCGCTCCCAACCCGTCAAATACTAATGTTTGGTCAGTGGCCCTACATGTCACATTACGATTAAGACTACCGTATGATTTTGGATGGTCTAGGAAAGCATGTAGCGTTTCTGCTTGTTACATACAAGGCCTTCTGTCTTTTCAGAATAAACTTCCATTTTCACAGTCCGTATCAACAAATTGGGGATAAAGTGTGTTGTTTATATAGATGCTAAAGAGTGCATTGGTGTCAGATGCCAAGGGACACTGATAAGGTATTGGTATTTGACAAGTGGGAGGGAAGTCATATTGGCGGAACCCTTTTAGTTTACACAGACTGAGGTGGCCTTCCGCAACGGGAGGGGCTGTTGAAGACTTGTGGGAGGAGCTGTTGATGACGCCACACATGCGAGCTACTGGCGGTAGATAAACAGGAAACAGCTGATAGGAGGAATCAGTGAGCAGCTAGTAGCAAGAGGAAAACGCAAACCTGACACACAGTGTAAAGATGAGCAACTGGGGAGACAAGGAATTGCGCGCCCTTCTTGCCCTCGCAAACGAAGAGGCCATTAACCATCAGATGACGGGGACGGTGAAGAACGGGCCGATTTACGAGACCATTGCCGCCTGACTAGCCACGGCTTCCCTCCCACGTCACTGTTTACATCACACGTTGAGCCACACATTTTGTTACTTGCTCAAGCCCCCCCATTGCCCCGAAAAAGACACCTACAGGCAATGTAGAGTCCCCAGTTAACCTGCATGTCTTTGGACTGTGGGAGGAAGCTGGAGTACCCAGAGAAAACCCACAGACACTGGGAGAACAGGGGGGCTCTCCTTCCCTGGGGTTCAAATCCCCCACCATAGTTCAAACCAGGAACCCTCACTAGACCAGCGTGCCACCCCTAGTTTGTTGATGTCAAATATTATTTGTAATACTTCCTGATTAAGGGTATTATTGTGTCCATTGTGTAGGCTGCAGAGAGCCAAAAGTGCCTCAGGTAAGGTAAATACTCTTATATACCCTGCCCAAATAAAATATGATGAAGATGATTATTATTAGTAGTAGTAGTAGTAATAATAGTATTGATTATAAATGATAATAACTGCCCGCCAAGTATTGGCCTTGGTCGCTTTTTTTTTTTGTGCACTCTCCACGATTAACTATGTCGCTCCACCTTACTTTCCAACCCTGTCTCACTCCCAACTGTCAAATACTGATGCTTGGTCACCAGATACAGATGCACAGAGGCACCCTTTCTCAGTGGCATGAACAGCACTGGGTGGCATCATTTTTGACACTCCAAGCAACTGCCATAGTATAAAGAGCCAGAAAGTCTGAACAGGGTAGGCAGGAGGGGAAGTGCATAGGTCAAACAAACTCCAAACTTTCCCCCGGTACACCACAGCTCGTGTCTCATGTGAAACCAAAAGTTAGTGAAGCTCTTTTCAAAACAGTGTAGTTTAGGTTGCTAGTATGTTTTGCATACTACGCCAACAACGTATGTCACGTGACATATGTGATATATGTAACATGTCATGTGACGTTACATTACATTAGTAACAAACATACTTATTTTAAGCCAAACAGTGATGTGTTTTTCTAAAACTTGCCACTTGCTTCTGTAGCCTAAACCTCAGGAATTAAAGCTAAAAACTTTTTTTTTTTTTTTTACGTATGTCATAAATTTATTTTGAAAAGAGTCTATATGAATTTAGCAAGCAGCAATTTCCTTTTTTTGTTACAAATGTCTCATTCATTTGTTTGATCTCATCCAGTTTCTTTTTCAAATGACTTTTCTATCATCAGCTTCTACCTTACAGTCCCTTTGTTTCACAGTTTCACTGCTTTTGTTCTGTAAAACCTGTCTCTCTAATCCACATATTTATAGTCTCTCAACATATTTGTGTTCTACCCTCACCAGGATTCAAACTGCTAGTGTATAACATGAGTGTGTGAGTATATACACAGAGGGAGAGAGAGAGAGAGAGAGAGAGAGAGTCAACTGTGAAGATGTTAATTTCTTCGTCTAAGAAAATATTTTTCTTTCTGCGATGTTTGCCAGAAGCTGCTGTTGACCAAATCAACCTAATGCTCACTAATCCCTGAACCCCTCTTCAATCTTTCTTTCTCTGTGGGTTGCCTGTGCGCATCCACACACACACACACACACACACACACACACACACACACAAACACACATTTTTCTGAAACCCCACACCTGGCCCCTGCGTCTGCCTTGTTACTGCCTCCTCAATAATTCACTGCTCCCAAGACTTTGGAAACATTTTTTATTCATGCAGTGGAGGAATGTTCAGCTCCTGATGTCAGTGCACAAACTAAGGCTACTAATCTTGCATTTAAAGAACTAACATAAACTTTTTTTTCCCCACTTGTTGTGTCAGCAGCTTGCCACCTCCATTGTTTCACCAACCAATTGATGAGTTAATATATGTTCCTTTCTTTTATCTACTCATGGAAGATTCCCAGTCATTTGATATCTAGAGGAACAATATGAGACTCAGCTGTACTTAAAACTCAAAGTCGCTTCATACACAAAGATGTTGAGCTTACACATGAGTCATCACAGTCAGATGTCTAGTTAAAGCCAATGACCAATTACACTGGACCATATGTACTGTCTGGCACTGGTGAAAACCTTTCTAACTGTGCATCTGGCTTTAAGAAAAATAATAATTATAAATGAAAACCTGAATGCTGTGTTATTTTGATCTTCCCACTTGTAAGGAATACAGGTAATTCCCCCTTTTTATCTGTTTATGAACAGGCTGTGGCTCAGAGGTAGAGCGGGTCATCCACCAATTGGAGGATCGACAGTTCGATCCCTGGCTCCTCAAGTTCGCATATCGAAGTATCCTTTGGCATGATACTGAACCCCAAATCGCTCCCAACGGCTGTTCCTTTGGAGTGTCCATGCATGTGAATGGGTACTGAGTATTAGGTGATACTGTGTATGGTAGCCTCGGCCATCAGTGCGTGAATGTGTGTGTAAATGTTTGAATGTGACGTAGTGTAGCTAAAAAGTGCTTTCAGTGATCGGAAGACTAGAAAAGTGCTATACAAGTGCAGTCCATTTACCATTACTACTCTTATATTGTTTGTCTACAGTTAAGTGATATGATCTTTAGTGTTGTGTCGTGCGCAAACGAATCGTTCAAAAGAACGAATCTGTTGAGTGAACGTACTGAACTGAATCACTTCCGGAACTGATTTGCTCATTTCTCAGTTCAGTTGAGCCCAGCAGCGAGGGTACAGGCTGGGAGTGGAACTGCTGATTCGGTCCGTGCGAACGATGAATCACTGGCGAGTTGCAAGGCAGCCAGAGAGGGACTGCCCACCAAGTGACGAATCACTCGGTGAACGACGTAACTCCGATCCCAACCTCGAACACAATCACACACCTCCCCATTGTTTTAACAAACTTAGTTTCCAGATAAAAAAAAAACTTAAAACATTAGGCTGGCCAGTAATGAGACTCACCAGTGCAGGGCAGACGCAGCAGCAGCTCAGCCATGTATCAGTTCAGTGAGTCGGATTATGCAGTACACAGTCCACCCGCCAAGCACTTAACGATTCGGTGAACGAAACTTTTGAATGAATCTTTTTAATGAACTGATTCTAGTGGTTCAGTAACATCTAAAGAACTGCTTTACCCATCACTAATGATCTTAAGAAGCTAATTATAATTACCACCTATATATTGGAATGTATTAGACCTAATTTTGACACTAGCTACAGCTTACCTTGCACGGCAGCTAGATTACTGTTTTATCATGTGATCTCGCGAGAGTCGTGGGGTTATGAGATCACACAAATCTATTCTCTCAGGCTTAAAGTGATGCTTCCTGTGAGGGGCTAGTGGCATGGATTAGATGTGTATGATGAGAGAGGCAACTGTGGCCTCAAATCAACAATGGCAGCTCCTAAAGAGGTTAGTGTAGATGCTGCAGTAGCATCAGTTATATTAGAACTGGAGCCTATTTCTTTATTGAGAGAAGAGCAAAGATTGGCACTGATGCCTTTCCTCAATGGAAATATGTTGTCGCTCTTCTCCCAACTGGACCATGATAGACTTTGATAGACAAATGGTTCGTCTAATCGCCTGCCAAGTATTTTTTTTGAAAGTGCCTGCCCTTTGCCAAACTGTTCCCAATGACGGCCTCTCGGATGATTCTGTGTAACAAACCATCTGGCATGTCAGATTAACATATAGCATTAATATGTTAAAACTTCACATGAAGAATTGTGGGTGCTTTCATAGCAATGCAGGTGTTACTATCTTTCCAAAGATGCCCTGGATTTCCTGGATTCTGGTGAAAGCTGAAATATGTATCACTTACCTACTTGTTGCAACAAGCTCTCCAACAAAGGCTATTTACTGCTGTAAATTCACACATGCCTAAAACAGTTCCTCTGTTTTCTTACACAATTGTAGTAGATGGAATATCTATTGTTGCCTAATATGAAATCCTCTCAGAGGGAGCATGTTTGAGAAAGGGATTCCTAAAACCTTCAACAAGCGGAATTAAGTTTAAGTGTGTTCTAGTGGGTTGGGGGAATCAATAAGTAAATACTGATTAGTGAGAGTCGACGAGACACAACCTGACACAGGCACATCCACACACTCACAGGTGCATATTTAAACAGACAGAGGTTCACACATTTGCACACTTGAATGCACACTGATGCCATGTGTGTTGACGCACACGCAGAGCGATGGGCACTCCCTCGTGGTCTCATGATCAGGGACAGGTGAAGTTGCAGACACACATTCTGGTGGCATTTTTGCAATTAAAGTGGGCCCTGTGGCTATCTTTCCGCTGACTGCACAAGCCAAATATCAGGGCACGGTGCGGTGCTGCTTTGCTCCCCTAGTGGAACTAATTAGATGTTCCCAAAGGACAGCCCTGTCATCACATTGTTCTGCCCACAATACAGCCTCAGTGGCCCTGCGAGGGAAGCAGTGGGCCAAAATAACCCAGCGAATAACTTAATTATACGAAGGGCCTCATTCCAAAACTCTCTCCACTTTCAATGAAGCTGAGACAGTCAATATTTATAAACCAGACTTTCTACTAAGTCTGGCATCCACTTGTCACCTTTATAAGAAACAACACAAGAATACTGTCACTTTTTTTTTTAGATTTTCAGTTCCAAAAAGTTAATAAAAGTCATTATATGAAAACATACCATTTCCCATTCTTAATGTTTGATTTTCAAAGTATTGTTTTAAAAATATTTATGACCCTTTTTGGATTAAATAGATCCTTACCTATCAGAGGTGCTGTGCCATCTCAGGCTATCTTATTTTTTATTCTTTTTCCACATTTAATTAACATGCATATGTGTGTTTTGTCAACCCTGTTATGATACA
Organism: Epinephelus fuscoguttatus; assembly: GCF_011397635.1. Taxonomy (NCBI): domain Eukaryota; kingdom Metazoa; phylum Chordata; class Actinopteri; order Perciformes; family Serranidae; genus Epinephelus; species Epinephelus fuscoguttatus. The sequence continues at coordinate 20,627,006 of NC_064761.1, forward strand.
CCGATTAATGTTTGAAAATGTTTTAAATGCATATTTACAACAAATCTGATATAGTATGATGGATAAATCTCCCCTTGTTACACTGAGTGTGTTTGTACAGTGAGAATATTGAGGTGTTTATTTTATATCCATGGATGAATATGGTCATTTGCAATTGACGCTTCCACAGCATCTTTCTTTTTAAGAACAAAATATGGAAACAAAACAAAAATACCCACATTTCATTCTGTACATTACTGGTTTCTTTTACTTAACATATAAAATGAGTTAATTTGACATTTGTCTTTTCATTTTTTGAACTATACTAGAATATTGTACAAGTAACAGGGCTGACACCTCAGTAACAGGGTTGACAACAGTTACCATACTGCTAATTTAAGTTGCGGCTTTGGGTGTAATGGAGATAATGGGACATTTGTAAACCTTTAATTCAACATTACTAATCAAAGAATATTTTGTAGACATTTATTGAGAGGTTGTTAACACTTCATAAGTCAGCCCGCGTTTTAGAGTGTACCTCTCGCCCACTTTCCCGGGAGTTAGCGTATAACTCCTGGGAACTTACATGTACTTTCCCGGGAGTTAGAGCATAACACCTCCCGGTCACTTGCCACATACTTTCCCAGGAGTTAGAGTATCCCTCGCGGTCACTTAGCACATACTTTCCCGGGAGTTAGAGTATAACTCCTCCCAGTCACTTACCACATACTTTCCAGGGAGTTAGTGTGTAACGACGCGGTCACTTGGCATATACTTCCCTGGGAGTTAGAGTATCCCTCGCGGTCACTTAGCACATACTTTCCCAGGAGTTAGAGTATAACTCATCACTTATGTAATTTCCCAAAACTTACGGTTTAATTTCCTTATATGAATTTGTATATGAATTTGTATATGTATGAAGTTCAGTAAAAACAAATGCTTTTGCCCTTTGCTCATGGCAGTTGATTCAGTCACTTTTATGTAGCCTATGTGTCATCAGGCAATTTCACCCACACTCCAGAGTTTTAATATTTATGTTTTGTGTACATTTCATTGAATGAGTTTGAATATGAATATGTCAAGAAATGGGTCTATATTCTGAAATTGCCCAATTAACGGGCAGGCTGGAGTACAAAGCAAACTTACCCCTCTCAAGTGCACATCTCTGGAAGTCTTATAGTGCTATCCGAGGGCGAAACACAAACAATACAGTAATGTAATAATATAGCCTACATATATCTTAAAATACACAATAATGAGTCATGAAAAGTTATAAAATGTTTTTATTATTTAATTACATAGAAACCACATGGTAGGTGCTGTTCTCACATCTACAGCATACTTCCACCAAAACTTACAGGGAAACTAGGTAGTACTTTCCACCTAAATATATACTAACAAAAGAGACCGGGCTGAATTATGAAGTTTGCACTGTTTGCCCATCCTTAGTCTGAAAGTACTAGGTAATTTCCCCAAAATTTACAGGGAAACTAGGCAGTACTTTCCATCTAAGTATATACTAACAAAAGAGACCGGGCTGGATTATGAAGTGTGCACTGTTTGCCCATCCTTAGTCTGAAAGTACTGGGTAATTTCCCCAAAACTTACAGGGAAACTAGACAGTACTTTCCACCTAAGTATATACCAACAAAAGAGACCGGGCTGGATTATGAAGTTTGCACTGTTTGCCTGTCCTTAGTCTGTAGCGTGGCACTCAGATGTTAAGCCTTTAAAAACAGTTAGTTCAATGCTTCACAAGGTAACAAAATTACCAGAAAATAACACAAAGACGAATCAAAGTGTCCCTGACAAAAAATAACAGAGTTCCAATGGTTGTCTTATTCAAGTTCAGTTTTGTTCCTTCTGCTATAAACTGTTCAGTTTAGTTTTAACCCTTTATTGTGACAAATGCACTTTTTAAGTCACAAGTCAAGTGGAAAAGGTCGTCGTGATACTACTACCACACTGGAGTGTGATGCTCAAGTGATGGAGATAGAAGAATGGATGGGCTCCTGCGGATAAAAGGTGATCTTGATCCAACTCCTTGGGTCAAGGCAAAGATCAGGTTCATGGGTGGCTTGCCATCTCTCTCATCAGGTAGAATCTCAAATCCACATGTAATTTTCCATAGGATCTCAAAAACCTCACCTGTGTAGAAACAGAGCTATTACTATTTTGCATCATCAACTTCAACTTCAACCACAGTATGTGGTTTTAAAAAATGACTAAAAGAGCATTACTAATTAATTGTATTCTTTGGTGTGTAAATGTGTGTGTGTTATGTAAACTACACCATAAAACTTCAATAGCCCAGGCTATTATTTGCTTAAATCATTAAAAATTGGGACAGCCCTTTAATTCCCTTGAGTCAAAACTGTTGCTCAGCAAAGATGGGAAGTACAATCAAATTGTTTATTAAAACCAGTTTGAATATTACTTGTATAAAAATAAGGCTTCAGATAATATATCGATTATGAATCATTCATTTGATGTAGCTTCGACAGATAGAGCATCAGAGTGAGCGTGAGTTAAGGCACTCGAGCAATACAACACCACTTTATCCTGTTAAAAAATATTCACAACTTCGATTATATTCAAATTAAAGGATTATAAAGAACTTTCAGTGTAACCGAGTAATGCACACATAAGTTGAGGTAGCCAACAACCTGCTTTTATACATCTGAAGAACTTCTATTAAAAAAAATGAACTGCTTGGCAACCAAACCAGGCGTCCAGTGTGTATTTGTAAAATATGTGTAGCTACATCAGGCTAGTAAAAGGAACTGGGCATTTAACTGGGATGAGGCTTTTAAGTGAAGTTTTATGGTATGTCAACTTTTTACAGTGGGTGTGCATTATGATGTGTTATTTAGTGTATTGTGTGGTGTGGTGTTGTGTAGTGTGAATGTACGTTTTGTATTGTCACTAAGCAACTGTGTAGACCCCAGGAAGAATAGCTGCTGCAATGCAAAAGCTAATAGGGATTTTAATGAAACGAGAGGCTCATGCTGGTGACAAATGAGATGTAAACATTAATGATGTCCTCTTCAGCTGAGCTATAGTTGGGTGTAGTTCCGTAGAAAGAAAATACTTCCTAAGTGAAATTGGTTAAAACAAGGTTTGCGGATTATGTTGATTAACAAAGTCATGATTTCTGGAAAGATACATTTTTATGGTGTTTTGGCACTTTGGCGCCACAAGCTAAGCGTTAGTTAATTCCAAAATAATCAAGAGAAGGCCAGTATCTCCAGCACTTGGCAACTCACACCAAAATAGCTAGACATAAGAGGAAAAATATGTACTTTTGATTTGGGAGTGAACTGTCTCTTTAATGGGTTTCTGCTACTCTACCTGCGACTAAAATTTTGAAACACCACATTGTCAGTACCACATTTATACCTCCCTTGATTTTATTTTTGTCAGCATGTCAATATCAAACCTAATGGGAGCTGTAGTTGTTGAAGGTGAACAAAATAATTGTCATACTAATGGTGAGATGCTGTTTTCAGCTTTAATTTGCATGTTTTTTTAATTGAATCCAATATTGTGAATTAATGGTGTCTCTTGGGCAAATTATAAAGTAAAACTCTTGGCTGTTGTTTTTTAAATATCATGTCCTGAGTAGCTAGAATCAAAAACATTACAGTGAGACCTTTGGGCCATTTGATTCATGACACTGGGAGAATAAGTTAGGCTTGCACACTTCGACTCACAATTATTTCTTAGACTGCTGACAGAGACTAACAGACCTCAAGGAAACACAAGCAACCCGAGTAAACACATTCAGAAAGTACATCATTTAGAAATGCAGGGTATGTGTCTCTCAGTACAACTGACTCAAGCTACTCAAAAGGAAATGTTCCTTGTCCCAGAACTCAATGTTTCCAAATTAGGCATTAGCTGATCTATTCTATGAATGCTAATGAGGTACTAATCTATTATTAAGATATTAAGAACTGATAAACCATGATATGATAGATGATGAACTATTCATTAATTCCACATGAACTCATTAATGCATCATGAACTCTATGTTTACGAAGGTCTTATAAGCAGTTCATTATTTTAAGTGTTTCCCATTAGCCTAGTATAATTGGATGCTTCTCAATACATTCATGCAGTGACTCCTATGTTGGCTGAAACAAAGAAGCATTGCAAAGTGAGAGTGCACACAATGGACCCATTATTCCCAAAGAGAATGTTATTTGTAGAGCGAGGAGAGGAATTTGTGGCCCTAAAGTGATGTATAGGCTCCAATGTATTGTTAGAGTCATTTCCTCATTATATTTCCACAAAACAACCTTGCGCTTCATCACCTCATTAACAATAGTGTGCAATTTTGATGCTTTGGCTTGAAACAACAAAGAGCCAGCAAGATGAATGGGATGCTGAGAGACACTGGCCGCATGTTCCAGCTGTGAGTGCAGCTGATGTTTTAATGAAAGTGAATGTTCCAGGCTGACACAAACCTTGGCCCAAATAGCCAGCAACCACAGGGGATCTGAGCATCCACAAATGAATCAGCGGGCTGAAAGGAGAGGACATGCGGGCAATCACCTCAGCAGGCCTGTCATTCTGATCGCATATACTTCAACAGGGGACCAGCTGGGATCAAACAAGCTTAGTAAGGGTCATTGAAGTGACAAACAGCAACGTTAAAGGGCAGATAACACCACCAAATGGCATACTAAGCATTATGGCGAGAACATGGCAATGCTGGCGGGGTTAAAAATTCTAGTCTCAGTGTCATGCAAATGGCAGAGCCTTAAACACTTGAAGAGATGAATGTTAATTCCACTGCTGTTGAGACATACCAAATGCTTTAAAGCTGTTTGGGGAAAAAAGAGTTTTGCATATATGTAACAAAACTTTAATGGAGTGTCTACAAAAATCGTCTCATGACAACGTCAGTTTCAGTACTGCAACACTGGCAAAAACCAGGCTGAAAAACAGGGCTGGCCCCGGAATTTGGGGGGTCCCAAGCGGATTTAGTTTAGGGGGCCTCCTTAAAGTAACCTGCAGTAAACCAACTTATGTGTATTGAATAAAATATTTTAAGCACTCATCATGTACAAATGTAGCATGTAAAAAAGTGGGGCCTGTCAGCAGCAACATCTTTAAGTAGACTGCAGTAAATACAGTGTTTGTCTATTACTCCCTAACGCTGTGTGTGGTCCTTGTCAGGGCCTTTTGCTTGATCTGGTTAACGTTTGATGCATATCTTAGTATTGTGTTCTCATCGAAAAGGGCTGAATCTCACCTGTATGATAAAGGATATGACACAACTAAAAATAGATGATGCACAAGGGAACCATATAGTAAAGGACATACATTTAAAATATCTTCTAATATTGTGTAAGACAGGCGTAGGCAATCTGCAGCACTGGAGCTACAAGCGGCTATTTAGCCCCTCTCCAGTGGCTTTGACAAAAAATTACCAGTAGGAAATGATTAACAGCTATATTTCTTAACATTGTAATTTTTATTATTTATCGTTGTGAGCCTAAAGTGATTCTTACATTCTTTAATTTTAAAAGTGTGTAGCCCATACAACTGAACTGAAGTGTGCTCCATACTTCTATGGCCTGGCACCTTTTTATCTAAATTTTGCCAAACCTTAATAGCAGTAGATAGTTTTAAGTCTCCCTTGCTAGGAGACTTGGATTCCAAATCTTAAAAAGGAAAATCCTCTGAGGAAAATAGAGAATGTAATAATGTGTGAATAGCTTTGTTTGCTTTCTCTGCCAATGCTGCAAAGTACCAAATAATCTTAAATAGCCCACTTTAGACCTATTGATAATGTTGACAGTATAGTAAACGTTGCTCACACCTGATAGAATCAGAAAAAAAGACAAAAGGAGCGCTTTTTAAATAAAGTGTTAATATGAAGTTTCCCAAAAAGGGCAGATAACAGATAACACAAAGGCCTAAACATTTTAATAGTGATCGTATTTGTTTAAGCCAGTTGTGCTAGGTCTATGTTAGTAATGACTGAGGCTGAATCTGTGATTGTACTGGCTGATGATCCACCTTACCTTGACTAAGATACTAGATCATCATTGTCCTATTTTATTTTTTGTGCACCTGTGAGGAGTGCCATCACCCTCATATTTATCACGAAGGCTGTTAAAGTTAGTGGAAAGCACAAGTTTAATTTCATGCACCTGCATGTGAACACATGTTCACACGTTAGCAAGACAGACTGACAGGCTAGAGTGTGATGCACTGCTAGCTAACATATTAACTTGATGTTACTGTAATGTGTTGACATCAAACTCTGAGATGAGAACACAGTTTACCCGACTGCTGTTCCTGCAATTCACAATTTGTTACTGAAATAGGGTTGCCACCTTGGATTTGTGAAAAAAAGGGACACTCAACCAAATGTTTGAGGCGGAGGGCTCAGCCATTATTACCAATTCAGACTGACCAATGAACATGAAGTTCGGACACAGGAGACCAGATTTGCCATAATTTCATGTCCTTCGATGTGCCTGTATTTTATATAAATTTTTATATCAATGAAAAAAACAAATCTGTGTTACTAAATTCTTACATTTTTACATGTATCTCACCATAGCAAGTTGGAAGTTTACATATTCTGCCATACACAGTATGAAGAGGGGAGAGTCTCTGGAATCTGGCAATATAAGAACCATGATGCTGGGACATTCTGTCATTTCACAGCTGTCCAAAACGGGAACTGCTCATTGGTCCGACATCCCATTGTTCCGACCATATTAAACTCATTGTTCCGAAGTCCATTCCGAAATCATCATGATGCCCTGTGGTTAAGGTCTGGTTAGGTTTAGGCACAAAAACCACTTGGTTAGGGTCAGGTAAAGATCATGGTATGAGTTAAAATGAAAAAGAAAATGACAAACTCATAAGCCGTGAGCCTGCTCCGCCTCAAGCCAGTCGCGGCACACCATACGCCCGCCACGAGCCGTTCAGCATCGCGGACAGTCGGACTAATGGGATGGTGAACCAATGGGCTATCGAACCAATGACATGGACCCTCCAAAACATGTGGTTTGTGCCAGGCGGACATGATTGCCAGTATTTTTTCATTATTGCAAGAAATTCCATCGACTCATTCACAAGTCAAAAATGTGTTTTATCTGAAAGAAACACGCAGTATGTACATCTAAGATGATAGAAAAATAGTCAGCCAAGTGCAATGATGTCCTCCTCAAGATACCCAGATAGTACACATACATCTGGCCGATGTTGGCCTGAGGACGACACATCGGCCCTGAATTTATAACGTCTGACAAGGGTCGGCCGCATGGGCGGATATCTTTAAATTTAATACTCTTTTGTCCCAGCTCATCAAATGTCTCTGTTACGTCGGCTTTGGGTCGTCCCTGTGCCATAGAATGTCTGCCCACATACGGAAGTCGCCACTGAAGGCGGAATTTCATCTCCGCGGTGTTTGTTTGGAACTGAGCTTGCAGGACACAGCATCTCATCGCAGTTGGTTTCAGGTAAGCTCTACTGGAATAAATTGGCAGAAAATAGCTTTGTTGTTTCTTCTGTGACCGTTAAAAGCGGTTCCTGGTGAGTGGCGAAGCACGACTGGGTGTATATAGCTTAGCACAGCTCCCCACCAGCTAATCTTTTGTTAGCTGTTAGCTACTTTAGCGGTTTAGCTCATGTTAGCTAGTTGACGTTATCTGCTCGTCTGGTTATTGTGAACACTCGTTTTGGGTTAAAGTGGAAGTGCCCAGAGCTGCCACCCGTGGTCCCCGGCCCCCCGGCCTGACCTCCGGGGCCCTGGACGGATGCTCAAGTGTGGGTGACAAGCGCAGAGAGGAGCGCAGAGGTCAAATAGTGAAATTTAAGGATGCCTACGGTATGTTGGTAATGTGATTTTATGGGCAATTTATCAGTTGAGGTCTCCTCCTCTGCAAAGCAAACTGACCCGGTGGCTACAGGTAATAGCGCAGTTTTGAAGCCACTGTTTTTCCGAGATGAAGGGCTGATTGTTGAGCTGCTGTTAACAGTTAACGGAGTTAACGCCGGATCCCGTTATTTAACAGTTTCCACACTGAATGAAGCAGAGTGACGGACCCAAAGCCTTCAATCTGGCTAAAAGACAGCTGAAATGCTAAAAAAAATACAGTGGTGAAGTTGGGATTTGTTTCTTGAAGTTATGTGCTCATCATCTTTTCTGTGTCTTGCAGGCTGCCAGGAGAAGCGGACTGGCCGTCAGATATTGTTTGTGGAAATTTGAAAATAAAGTTTCTCAAATTGACTTTTGTCTCTTCATTGTGCACACTTACACACGAAATAGGGTAACAGACAGCTATTTTTGAATGTTAGCATTAATTTCTCACATTGAATGGTGAAATAGTTGTAGTTTGAAAGGTCCAACCTAAATGAATAAAGGTCGTAATTAACAAAGCATATTAATATTAATGAAGGATCGCCTACTGAGCGCAGCTTTTTATTGATCATTTGAACGTTGCATGGTGGTCATTTTTTTTTTCGACCATTTCTTTAAAGGCCGACGTCTCAGCGACGTCTTGGCAATGAGCAAACGCTCTCCCTGCTACGTCTTAACGATCTAAACTTGATACATCGGGCCAATGTCGGCTAGATGTATGTGTGCTATCTGGGTAATATTTGCCACTTTGATTGCAGTAAAAAAAAAAAAAAAATTGGGCATGTCCCCCTCAATGTATATGGTGACTACGGCCCTGTCAGCATGCATTAGGCTGCAGTTGTCTGGGTGCGCAAAGGTGAAGTGGCTGGTCTTGTCATACAAAGTTTGATGGAGTGTCAACTGGACAATATGGAGATATGTGCATCTTGAAAGCCGGTCAACAAATATGGATAGACAGGGAGAAACACACGCAAGCCTGAAGTGCAACACACACCGCCACCGTACGCCGCGCATCAGAACACCCGCCTCCATTATATTCTATGAACCAACCCACACTGGCGCCGGCCGACGCGCCGCGCCGCTCTGCTTCAGCCCACTGCTCTATTTCCAGCACGGCCGGCGCTCATGCCGGCGCTGCGAGAAAAGCCTTTTATGTACGTCTCGTCTCGTAGGATCAACTCCGGTTGTTTCAAATTTTTAATAAGACAACTTTGATAAGAAACTCACCTGTGACATTCAAGTTGTTGTTGCCTCAAAGTTTTTCCTCTTCTTCTGTTACTAACCGTTGGCAACTAGTGTAGGTACAGCCACCTAGAGGGCTGGGGTGGGAAATACATGTTGCCAGTGTGTGTTGGGGGGCGGCCCTTGACGGCCACAGCGCCGCGTTGGCGGCGGTGTGTGTTGCACTTAAGACGTAGTAAGATACGATATTTCTCACTATATGAAGTGACTGATAACAAGATCTGTATAATGGATTGTAAAGAAATTTGTCAGGATTTTATTTTGTGAACAGTTGATCTGGATTTATAGCACGATGGGATGACAGCACAATGATGTGTGAGGTATCATTGGAAAGCTGTAGTCCTGCACTTTCATGTGATATGCATGGCATTTCTGTGCAACCCTGCATTCGTGAGTAATCCATCCAAGAGTACTGTGTGTGCAGAGCTGTTCGAAAGCTCTGTAATACATAATTTTAGTGTAACTATCTTTTTTTTTTCGCTGTGAAAACATTCAGAAAGCTACGATTCCGCTGTTTCACGTGATATGCATGGCTTCTCGCGACGCACGGTTGCAGAGAAAAACCATAGAGAAGAACAGGTGTGAATTTGGATGCACTGTGCGTCGTTCTGGATGGACTCTTTGGCCTGCTGCTGCTGCATTTTCCCCAAAAAACGGGACAAATTGTGTCTCGGGAGAGATTTTTTTTTCCCGGGACTGCTGATGAAAAAGAGAACAATTCTGGGAAAAACGGGATGGGTGGCAACTCTATACTGAAAGGATGGTTCCGTTTCCTCCTCTGATTCACTCTCGTTTTAAACGCTGACACCCACTTTGATACTAGTGAAGGCAGGGGCCTTGCACAACTTGCGTGGTGAGCGTACAGTTGCCCGGCTCTGTTTGTGGGACTTTTCAAGTGCTCTTGGGGGCCCTGTGCTCACCACGGGGCCCTAAGCAGCAGCTGAGTTTGCTCGCGTGTCAGGCTGGCTCTGATGAACAAATGTGTGAGATACAATGGTTTAATCATTTAAAGACTAAAAACTAAACTGAACCTAAACCCCACTGTGGTACCACACTTTACTTTCAGTTTAATTTCCTTACAGAAGTATTTTCAAACACTTTATTAGGAACTAAGTAGTTTCAGTTCCTCACCTTCTATACTGGGGCTACACACTACAGTTATGTGAAGCCATATGGGCAGGGAGAAAATCAGCACCTGATTATGCTGAAATTACCATTTGTTCTGAACAAAACAAACTGTTTTAGACGGTTTGGACCACGGTACCAATTCAGTGTCAAGTTGAATACATACCAACTTGATAATGGTATGTAGTGCTTGAATTAAATCAGCCGCCCGCTCTGAGTCCAACAGCTCACCATGTCTTGTCACCTTCCCCTGCCCACTCAGGGCTTCCATACATTGCCAAGCAAACCACACACACTGCCGTAATTACAGCCTTAATCCATTGAAGACAAATTGAGTGTGTACAGTGTTTGATTTGCTGTGACACAGTTTAGCTTACACGTAACACTGTGGGTGGTGACTATGGTTTTACCTTCTGGGCTTTGACTGACTGATGGTACCCAGTATTATTGGCATGTGACCCGTAGTGAGAGCTCAAATTTGGCTCAGCTTGGCGGAGCAGTGCTTCTGTTCAGTGATCCATTCAGGTACTGAAAACTAGTATGCTCGATGTTCATCTCATTACAGCCAGCAGATTTTTTGGCCTGCAATGGGAAGTGGCTGAGTGCATTAGATGTTAATTCTTTTCAGGGCTTATATGGCTTCGTCAGTTTAAAAAAATCGCTTCCTGAATTAATCACTACCTATATGAATAAAGTGTTGTTGTACCACCGTATGTTTATATTGATATTTATATGAGCAGCTGTTGTGCTGTACAGAAAGTGGTGCACCACAAGATTCACACAACTCTGGAAACTTTTCTAATCACGTTTTCTGTAATTTATTCTTTATATGAATTGTACTAAAGTTGGAAAAGCAACAAACCACAGGTTGGGTTGATGTCGTGGTGATCCTATTGGAGGTAGTATGATTATCAGGCACTTTAAGAAGTACTTCACTGCTAAAAAGACGGTCTTCTCATAAAATTACGCTGCAAATTTCTTTAAAATTGGTGCTACATGACCAGAGAACACAGAGGAAAAGGGCTGTGGCATTTGCTTTTGCTTTAGATTAATGCTCCTACTGGTTGGTGACTGGAGCTTGGGTGTGTTTCCACAAGAAACAATATGGTGGGCGGCTGATAACAATCAATCTCAATCTACTTCATACTCTTTGTGTCCATGGTGGCGGACATCAAGCCCCAAGAAAGTGTGCCGGGTTTTGAAGCCAAGTTTCGTTGTGGCCAAACAGTGGAACTGCATCTTCCGGGTTTGTCACATGATGTCATGGGGTCTCTTTTTCCCATAGACTTTGACATTGGCAATTGATTTTGAAACTGAAATTGATCTTGACAATGTGAAAGGCAGGTCTGTAAATCAGTGAAGATATTCTCTGAGTGTCACAACCCCCACATTACTCATTTCACTGTCATAATTCGATCCATTGGGTCCAATAACGCATGGAAAGTTTAGAAAAGCAGCAAGATTAAATAATTCCATTCACATTCAGATTAGCGGAGTGTAAAACCAGTAGGAGATGGCTCAACTGACTGGAGTTTCTAGTGGGCCTGCTCTATGGGCCCATAAATGCAAAGGCAGTGCCAATCATTTGAGTGATTTTACACACAACAGTTGAACATTTTTTGCGCCCCTGGGCAACTTTCATAAAAATTAACAGGGTCCTGCCTCCAACACTGTGTCCAGGTCCCCTCTTCTAAGGGGGGTAAGAAAAATGCGGAAGTTTGCGCAACAGCCTGAGAACCACCAAATATTTGTGCCAGGAGAGGAGCAGGGAGATCTGAGTACTGGTAAGATCCTGGGCTCTAGTTTCCCGGCGCAGCGCAGGGTGGCACAGGGTGGCAAACCCCGCGCAGAGCTAGTTTCGAGCAGCGCAACCCGAGGCGCGCTCAGTTTGGTAGTTTGGCAGACCGAGGCGAAACGAGGCCGAGACCCAGCTTGGGGCAGTGACAGTTTCGTACCAAAAGGCTTCACCGAAGGTGTGCTAAAAGCTCGCCAGCTGAAACCACATCTACTGTCAGCGCAGGCGGAGCGCAGCCAGTGTAAGCCGAAGTTTGGCTGACCGGCGGACAGTGCGCACACGTCACCAAAACCTCACAGGCAGGTTTCCAGAATGTCAGGCACATTAACGATGCAATAAATACCCAGAAACCACTATTCAATGCAACTATCTGCAATCAGCACATAAATGTATCTCTGTATCGACTGTCCCGTCAGATCTGATGTCAGATCAAAGGGGATTGGCACCGTTTGGCACGCGTAATGGAAACCCAACCTGATCTGATTAACACAGTTGCAATAATGAGTTTACATCCCTCTCTGCCAACCACAAACAGCCACAGCATCAGATAGGGAGTATATATTCAGCATCTGTCATCTTAGAAAAGTCAAAAGAAAAGAAACAGAGTGAGACTGCGAGAGAGAAAGAGAGAGTGCGCGCGCACGAGAGAAACACAACATTGATTTACAATTGTGGTGACCTCCTCCCAGGCTACCTTTGCATCATCAGCCCGTGGAGGTCTGCTCGCAGTTCTGTATATTCGGACACTGCGAGTTTGGATCTCCCGGACCAAAACATCAGTTTCCTCCTGGGAGAAGTTTGGCCGTCTGACGCTGCTGCTCTCTTCCGCCATGGCCAACTGAGTAAACTCTTATTACGCCTTCGTGCAGCGCATTTAAGGGCAAGGAGAGGGGCTCATTTGATTGGTGTGATGTGAATGGACTGTGTAAAACCCACTCCACGCCTTCTCTCCTCCCTCTTTCCAACTTGCGCCGGTAGGGGGGGCGGAGGTGAGATAGAGGAGTAGCTGCACCAGGGCGCACAATGTGCCAAACTTACAAAATCCACCTGGCCACACCCAGTTGGCGAAGCACAGGTGCACTGCGCCTCCGCCGCGCCCGGTCTGCGAACCTAGAGCCCAATGGTTCATTTATACGTATTATCCACATTGTTATGATACACAGTTGGTTGAAAATCTGCAAAGTTTACCTTTAATTGCTATTGATGTGTGTGTCCTCCGCCTTTTTCTCTGTCCTAAATATCCGTGATTTGATTGGGCTACCAGCCAAATCTGCAACACCTGTGCCCATTGCGTTCCACTCCAACAAAGAGTTTGGTCAAACGAACATTTCTATCAGTAGATTTTCAGACTGAAATCAATACATTTCAAATGAATTGCCACAATCAGTGAATTAGCTTGTGGCATTTGCGCAGTTCAGTTTTAGTGAACTTTGACACAAATTCTCATCATTGACCAAGATGGAAAACAGCACTGTGGTAAAACAACACATGGGGTTGCGATGGTGGGGGCATGTTGCCTCAGGTATCGGTGAGATGGTGAAATTTGATTCTGATCCAGGAAAGTCATGACAATCACAATGTAAACTATAGAAATACATTGTTTGCATTGTATTCTTACATGTATTTGATTGGCCACTACACTTAAACAGATTGCGTTGCAGTCCGGCAAAAGTTTTTTGCTCGCTGATCGTGACTTTTTTTGCCAAAGCTCTCTGTGTTGGCACCCTGGCTGTATTGCCAAACTGGCCTCATTGAAATGAATGTGAGGTCTGTGTCATCTCACATCGTGCCAAAGTTGGTCTAAACACAACTTTAGAACAGCATACTATGTCATGAATACTGAATACTATGTCACCTAACTTCCATCACCACCGATTTTGCAAGGACGTGTGAATGAACACTCTCCGGTGTAACTGGGCACTTAGGCTTTTTGCTTTGGTGTAACAATGTCACACCACCTCTGCCATTGTCTGAAAAACTACTTCTTGTGAATGTGTGAATGATACCTGCCTCTTTAATCTGCATACATATTACTATTATAGTATGACCAGAATTTATGGTTCTGTCTTCACCAGAAAGACTTGGAAAAGGTAATTTGTCGAAATGAGAAAAACATATAAATTCAAGTGTATTTATTAATATGTGATAAACTTTGCTTAACGGATAAACTTTTCTTAACGGATATGTTAGAGAAACCTACTGTACATAACCCACAGTCAGTCACAGAACAAGATGATAAACTCAGCATGCAATTAGACAATGACCACAGAGAAAAAAGGACACACTGTACCTCATCATGTACCTTCTGCTAAATGTGAAAGGAAAAACATGTATCCCCTAACATACTCTACAGAAACAATTACTTAACACTTAACCAGGTACATTGCTTCTCAACAGAGGAATTAATTCACTAATATGACACCACACTAAATTACAACATGGTTAACTACTCAGTGCAGATAAAGCGGATGTAAGAGCTCATCATTCCTGTGTAAACACCTAGGGAGGATGTTAATTTAACATCCCTCAGCCCCTCAAAAGTGGAAATCTACCTCAGCAATAATTCACTTCTGTTAGAGGCATGTGCTAAACAATAAGAATGAGGCTGTTTATATATGGCACATTTTGACACGCATTACCCAGTGGACCTGTTCCACAGCAGACATTTTGACTTGTCATAGCAGGAAAGCACAGATGGAATTAATGGTATTAATGATGCTCCATTCCTTTTAATGGCTTTAAGTTTCCCAATAAGCTACACAGTGCGCCAGCACACACAACACCAGGACCTCTAGAACTGGCAAACTTAAGTCAAACACAGCCATTTTTGTCGTCAACCCAGTCTCACTCCAAAGTCTTTGAAATCCAGCCGTTGGTCAGTGACTTGCTGTGTCAGACACTGATGAAAAAAGCCGTCCTTTAACGTAAAACAAACAGGGGTAATGTGAAGAACAAAAGTTAAAGTGGTAAAAGTCTGAGTAGGGTGGGTGGGAGGGGTGGTGAATGGGTCCAACATGCATTGAGTTTCACCCAGGAGAGCAGTGTTCACGTCCCATAAGATTCTAAGGCTAACCTCTTTTTGTTTTTCCTAAACCTAACCATGTGTTTTCACTGCCAAAACCTAACCACATGCGTTCGTTGTTGGAGAAAAAAAAGACGTCCATTTGCAGTGTTGTGTGGACATAGTGCTTTTATTTTGAAAGCGACTGTATGTAAATGTTTAAATTCCTGGGAAAACGGAAGTGTATTTTGAAAGAAGGCAATGCATGTAACAGGCAGAACTTAAGGGGAACTGCCCATTGGTCCGACATCCGACATTCCGACCATATTAAACCCATTGTTCCTAAGTCCGTTCCGAAATCATCAAGATGCCCTGTGGTTAAGGTCTGGTTAGGTTTAGGCACAAAAACCACTTGGTTAGGGTCAGGAAAAGATCATGGTGTGGGTTAAAATGAAAAAGAAAGTGGCAAACACATAAGCCGTGAGCCTGCTCTGCCTCAAGCCTTTCCCAGCTGACCCAGAGCCGGTCGTGGCGCACCATCAAGGTAGAAATACGCCCGCCGGGAGCCGTTTAGCACCGCGGACTGTCGGACCAATGGGCTGTCGGACCAATGACATGGACCCGAACTTAACACAGTGTCCCAGAGCATCAACAACCAACGCACCCAGCGTACCTTTCATGTTGTATCTGGACGTGGAAAGTCCATGACCAAATGTAAATATGTGACAAGGTCAGAGTGAGAATGTGTTGTTGTCGTTGATTACACCTGTGCTTGTCCTGCTTCCTGTTTAATTGTCATTGGCTTTAGATATGAAAACCCCCAGAACATAAAAAAAAGTGTAATGTAAATGTAATTCAACTCCAAAAGTCCCTAATTTATACACATTTAGTAGATTTCTTTTTTTATGAAAGATTTTATTTTGATTTTCCATTTTATACAATAATCACTTTCCATAATAACAAGACTAGGACACACCATCTTAACCAAAAAAACAAGATAAATCCAAAGTTAAACAAACAAAAGAAACAACAACAAAGAACAGAAAACAATACAAAACAAGACTTACAATAACACACATCACAAACATAGAACTCTCACTTTATTAACTCAAAACCAAAACAATCATTTAGATTGTAACCAATAATTACACCCAAAGTGGCATTGTTGTCCACTTATCCCTCTGTAACAACAAAGGAAGTAGAACAAAACAAAGCCTCAATTCATAGACCACTCATTTTTCCTCTTATCCTCATGTGGTCAATACTCGTAAAATTCTCTCCCCTTATGTTTTCAAATTGAATTCAATTGTTCTTTTCTATGGCTATTGTTTTCTCCATACTCAAATAATGACACACTTCTTTTTTTCCAGCAAATTAGCGGAGGTGCTATTCATTATGCTTTGGGGGAAAAAAATGTTTCTAGTTTGTTGTTGTGTATCACGTTGTTGTAAATAAGAAGCTCTCAGAATGGCATCAACTGTTCACACCAAACATAAAACAACTTCTTGTTTCTAAGACAAATAGATGTGCTCACATGAATATGATATTCTGTACAGTATTTGCAAACAACTTGATTAAGAAAAGGCCACTGTTTGTATATGAGGCCAGCAATCCCATAAATACATTTATGTGTTATACATTTATAACTTTTTAGAGTGCCACTTAATGAGCACCAAGCAGTAGCGCAAGGCAGTTAAAACGGGCCCCAGTGCACACTAACATGACAGGCTTCACAGTGTACGCTGTCATGCACATATCGTCTCGTCACATGATCAGACTTGACACTGAATAACATTAACATACATTTTACTCGGTAATCATCATTGCATATATTTATATCACAAAAAATACCAAAAAATGAGAAATTATTAATTAAATTTAACAATTTTAATAGTTTACTGTAGTTTATTTGGAATAAGCATATTATTTTGTTGTCAGTGCTAGTGACTATTTTACCGAAAAATAAAAAAACATGATAGAGATCGGTTTGCCTTTTTCAAGGGCATAGCAAATGACACTGTTTTAATTTAATGAGAGTTCTTTTGTGAACACAGGCATATTTCCAAGAGCTCATTCTCCCTCCAACACACCGCTGGAAGGTCCACACTCTATGGGCCCCACACCTCACGGGTCCTCGTGCCGCCACATTGCCTGAATTGTCTACATTTACACCCCTGGCATCAAAAAAAAAAAAAAATGCTAATGGACACATAATTGTCATGCAAAGTTCATTAGAATTTTTTTGTTTGTTTGTTTGCTTTTCCTTGAGATTGAATTGGACTTGTTAAAATCCAAAGCAGAAAAGTCTAAAGAAAATTTGTAAATTGGTGTCTAGAGACAATTTTATTTAATAGCTGTTAATTTATTTGTTTACTTCTTGTTTTAATTTGTTTGTTTTGTTTTACTTTCACCACAGAGTGACTTAAAACACCTTTTTCTTGTTCAGTAGCTTTACTATTGTAATGTGGCCACTTGACAAGCCAGGGGCAGACAGCTGGCCCTCACCTGAAGTTGAAGGGAAAGTAATATCTGAAGACGGGAGTGTGAGGTTCACTTTATTTAAGAGGGAACAGGAGCGCTAAAGTCTGGGTTGTGTCGACAAAACAGGAATGGCAATTCTTTCTCCAAGCATCACAACAAGTCAACAAGACAGGGTGAAAATGAAAGTCAAGGCAGCTTCATTGAAAACAAGGTATCGTAAAGTGGATTGCTGGTCTCCATTGATTGGACTGTTCTGACAGTCACTGGAAAAAACAACGCTATAAGTATATTTTGTCTTTTATCTATTGATACGATGGAAAATAATAAATAAATGAAGTGACAGTAGTTGTGTGAGGTTAAATTTTATCCACTTTTGCGGCAGGTTTTTATATCCTGAAAAGCGCTTTTTCGCCCACACTGTCCAAGACTTTTTTTTTTTTTTCCCTTACATGGGACTTAATTAGACATTACATGAAATGAAAACGAGAGTAATCTGTCCTGAATAGTGTTCCATGTCCTTCTTTTGCTGTACAATGACTCTGATATGATGATACACAAATAGACTGGTGCTTGTATCCAACATGCAAATTAAGGGAATGCAAGACTATTCTACCACATACAGCTGGAATGCACCACAATACCCTGCAGACAAATGGGTGCACTGGTGCTGAAGTGACAGCAATTGTGTGTGTACGTGTGTGTGCATGTGTGTATGTATGTGTGTACAGTTTTATTTTTCATAACTATAGCCTGTGTTGATGTGTGCATTGCAGGCTTATGCATAAACACGTACTCACCAGTACAAAAAGAACCTCCATATTTATACACGTGCAAATGTGTATGAAATCATGGTTCTGAATGCATGTATGTGTTTATGTATATATATCTCTCCCCCTCAGACGGCTGTAGGTAGCATTGTGTGGGACAGCCCAGAAAAGGCTGGGCGCTTGTTGGAACAGAAGGTACGTTGGTTGTCTGGTGCTGCACTGATCATCCGCTGCGGCAAGCTGCTGCCTCCTGTTGAACCTGAGTTCACTGGACTCTGAGCACAGAGCCTGCGGAGTAAGGGGGGATATAGAGAGAGATGAAGGGTACAAGAAGAGAGAAAGGTTTTTAATGTTAACGGAGAATAAGAAAAATCAAGAGGGAGGTATATAGGAGTAGAAATAAAGTCAAACTCCCACTCAGTACTTTGGGCATTGAAATTAAATGTATCATTAGAAATGTGTTTACAGATAGAAGTTTTCTCAACTGATCATAACTGAAAATATGTCATACAGATTGGCTTTGAACAGTGATGTACAGTAATTAAAGAGAGACATGCGATGATATAATAAAATGCAAAAATACATAGCTCTTAAAAACCACAAGATACTGCTCACTTATGAAATAGGGTTAACTTGCCACAGTTGTTGTGCATTAGTGTACTGTAATTAAGTATACTCCATAAATTGAGATTTGCTTCCTATTTAGTAAAGCCTTTGAGTCGTATTTAGTGAAATACTAATCTGTTGCTTTGAAAATGTAGCACATTTCTGAGTCTGTCTTGCTAAACATAACAGGAAAAGTTGAGAGTAGCCTTTATGTGACCAGTATTCCTATGTGCATTCCACAATTTCAGATTTTGTTTTTAGATTGAAACCTTAAAAATTAAAAGGAAAAATCTACATTTCCCTATCCCACTTGTTTATGTTCCAGCAAACTGGATTACGCTATAACTTGGAATATACACGTCATGCAGGCCAGTTTGCCAAAGTACCAGCATGCTTTATGAAAACGTGCTACCTTTGAGGTAATCTAAGTAAAATCACATAAAAATCAAGTGTTCCTTTGCTACATGTTTGCGTTCTTAAGCTTCAAAGAAACCATGGTTTCTTTTGATAGAGGCATGAAGCACAAAACCTCCTATGCAGAGATTTTTTTTTCTTCCCAGGATAAACCTCCCAACACCCAGTTTTAAGCTTCTGTGAAATGGTCATAATTCAAATCATTGTGATATATCAGCTGGAGCTGCAAAATACGCATCTATTTATATGGAAATTATGATTGTCAGTTTTTTTTCTTAATGCAAATCAAGCGAAAGTTACAACAGCTTTGAAAAGATAGGCGGAGGACATGTACAGTACAGAGAAAGAGAAGCTGGGTTTGCTGCAAAAGAAGAGAAAGAGAGTATTATGCGTGCCTGTATGTTGACAGATCTAATTCAATTAAGCAGCGGGAGTTCTGACCGCGAGGCGAGCATTGTCACCCCTCGCTTCATGTTTTTGATGTGGAGTAATACTCTAAGACTGTAACAGCTACTGAATTGTGGAGGACAGGAATATGGAGCTCAGTCTTAATGAGTTGGAGATATAATTGGTGAATAAATAAGCACAGAATATGTTAGGAGTGATTGCTAACCTGAAGGAGATTGGTTATCCATTTTTTCCCCAAAGAGTCACCTCACAGTGTAGAAAGCCTTGTATGATATTTAATTAAAAGATTACATTTTCATTCACTGTCACTGTCATATGCCCCTGTGGCCTTTCAGAACTCAACTGTATCATACATATGAGACAATGTACGGAAAATCTACCAGCTTTTTACGGATACTGTACACGTCTATATGGCCACATTATGAAACCCTACTTTTCACTTCAAACACACAGCCTCTTTTTGCCTTTATTTACAGCAGAAGAGACCTGCTGTCTTTTTACATCACTGTTGCTCCTCACAATCAGGTGCAGACATTCCCCTCTGGGAGCTGACTGTTGCAACCCTGTCTTCTGCTGTTGGCCACTGAGTTTCAACGTCCGAAAGGTGATCATAATTCCTCTTTTTTTTTGCATAAGGGCACCTTGAAAGCAATACTGTTGATGGAGCACACACCTCCAGTCCAGGGATTTAAACTAGTGGCCTGATGGTAACGGACCAGGCCTCCATCATCAAGTCAGGCTCATAAAGATTCACAGTTATATTCTCAATACTCATACATTAAACAACACAGAATTCATAACTGCTCACGTTTGCAATTCAAATTTACAGCCATCAACTTGCAGAAGAAAAAAAATAAACCTAAGTCTCAGAGTTTAATCGTGAGAACAGAGACAATGGGAAAACCAACTGAGGATGTATGTGTCAGCAAGCCTCCGTCCTGCACTACAGTCTCCTTCAGAGGACACTGAATCCTGACCTGGTACAGAGATGTGATTCTGCAACCCTGGCATCCATGTGGAGAATATCCCAGTGGAGCCAAATTGTGTTATATTGTTCCCGATTATCTGTCACACAGTTCAAGTGGATATAATCAGGAATGTAGTCAGCCCACAAATGGCAAGAAACACATAAAAAAATAATGCTATTGCTGGTTAAAGAAGAGGGCAGCATGGTGGTGCAATGGTTAGTACTGTTGCTTCACAGCAAGAGTGTTCAGGTTCAAACCCACTGGCCAGCTGGGGTCCCTCTGTGTGGAATCTGCATGTTCTCCTGCATGTGGGTTTCCTCCAGGTTCTCCAGCTTCTTCTCCCATAGATCAAAGACATGCAGGTTAATTGGTGACTTTAAATTGCCTGTAGCTGTGAATGTGAGTGTGAATGGTTGTCTGTCTCCATGTGTCAGCCGTGTGATATGAGTTTCCTTCGTGGGGTGGCTGGGCTCAGCCTTAGAGATAGAGTGAGGAGCTCGGACATCCGGAGGGAGCTCGGAGCAGAGCCGCTGCTCCTTCGCATCAAAAGGGGCCAAGTGAGGTTGTTTCGGGCATCTGATTAGGATGCTCCCAGGGCGCCTCCCGTCAAAGGCCCCGGGGCAGACCCAGAACATGCTGGAGGGATTACATATCTCATCTGGCCTGGGAACACCTTGGGGTCCCCCAGGAGGAGCTGGAAAGCGCTGCTGGGGAGAGGGAAGTCTGGGGTGCTTTGCTTGGCCTGCTGCCTCTGCAGCAACCCGGCCCTGGATAAGTGGCTGAAAATGGGTGGATGGAAGTTGCATCAATTAAATGGACTTATTACCAATATGTTGATCCAATGTCTTCCCCAGTTTCTCAGTGTTTGTTGTTTCTCCTGATAAATGTAAGTTGTCCAACAATCAGTTATTACTAGACGAGTAAAAACCATTTTAAAAATGGATCCACAAATGATATCAGACTACAAATGGGGAAAAACATGTGTTCATGAGGAGAAATGACTCCTCATATTCGGGCCAGTAAATGGCACATTCAGCTTGTGTTGTGCGTTTCCTTGCGCCGAGCGGGGAAGCTTCTTGTAAATGACAGGAGGTTTCCCAGGTACAATGGAGTATTGAACCCGTGTGCATGTGTATCCTACTATGACCTTTTCCGAGCTCCTTTCATTATTGACTGCTTTGGTGTGTTCAGCAGCTCTCCAGCGGTTTTCTCTCCACGGTTCCAACTTTGTTGAGGACAGTGGATGTGAGATGAGCCATGCAGAGTTACTGTGTCCCAACCTTATGCTACGCTGTCGGTACAGTTCAATAGTTCAGTGTTGGGACACTTGTGTGCTCTCCCTGGACCGCCCTGAGTGTGTGTGTGTTTGTTCGTGTTTTTCATCAGTCTGTGCTTAACACTGAAAGGTGTGTGTGTGTGTGTGTGTAAGACCGTGCTTGTACCTGCTGTTACATAGGGACTGAAAATGACACAATCCATTTTTGCAGGTATAAAAGCACATATACACAAACGCTGCATTTGAGGCTGTGCTGCTCACTTTTTGTGGATAGAGCCGGGGGTTCATTTGGCAAGCTCGTAAACCCCAAATGAGACCCATTATTTGGGTTTCAGGCCCTCTTAGTCAGCAGAAAATGTTCCTTCCCTGACTACCTGACAGTGTGTGTGTGTGTGTGTGTGTGTGTGTGTGTGTGTGTGTGTGTGTGTGTGTGTAAGTGAAAAATTTAGTGATGGAGCCATGTGGATTACAGGACTTTTTTTCCTGAACCTTGATTTGTCCCTGCATTTTGCTGAGCTTGCATTCTGTTTTCTACCATTGCACTGCTTCATACACATACATTTTATACTGTTCAAAGAGCTGCCCATACAAGTAGATTTTTCTGCTGTAGGCGATTTCAGCTCCCTTTGAGTTTTCAGGGGTGCAATGCCTTGCTCAAAGAACCTCTCATCCATGTTACCCGCACAGATTTGGCAAGATTACCCCAGACAGAAAAATACTCTCAAATTGGCTTCTTTACAGTGGAAAACTAGCCTCTAGTTAAACTTGAAGTGAAAGTTTGCAAAAACAGTGAGAGTCAATGTATTGGCTCTGAATCTTCCAAGACACACGCCCAGTCCAAAGTGCTTGGTGTGGCACACTGAAGCGGAGAGCAGGTGAGTCAGTGGAGTCTGCAGGATGCACACAAACAGTAAATAGTTCAAATGTGTGCAACATTACCGTGAGGGAGTAGACAAGCAGGGAGTCCGGAACCAGGAATGCACACAGAAGAAGCCAACACACCTGTGCGGAGCTGATACACAGTATAGGAAATCACAAGCAGCAGAATACGTAAACTCACTGTGGAGAGCTGGGTGATGGTCGCTCCAAACAGCCATGGGGAACAGGAAAATAGAAATCAGGAACGTAGAAGCAGAGCTCTTGGTCGGGGACAGAAGGCTGAGTGGTTCACCAGGGAGCAGACGAAGCAGGAGAGACCAAGACAGACAACGCTTGCAACAAGGAAGCAGTCTGGGAATAAACGCTGGAAAGTCTTGCATGTGTATGACAAAGAACAATCTGGCAAGGAGAGTGTGTGAAGAAGAAGTCTTTATAGTGGCAGGAGGTAATGGTCCACAGGTGAGAGCAGTTGGCTTGATAAGGTGGGTGTGGTGGACCGGCAGGAATGGGAGATGTGTGGACAGGTGAGAGGCTGGCCGGTGTGGTGGCGAGGCGGGGTCAGTGGAAATTTACTGAGTCAACTGAGAGTGGCATGTATGGCAGGTAAAAAGTGCCCACTGTGACAGATACACAATGTGACTTTGGTTGGGAATCATACGTCAAGCTTCCAAGCATGCACCTCAGAAGAAAAAGCAGCACTGCTTTAATTAAAAGAAAAAAAAAATATCTTGAATCCATGTTTGCCACAGGTCTATATTGCTGTCCAAAAATTTAAAAGTGTCTCTTTTCCCACACACATCCAACGTGCATTTGCATCAGCTTCACTATTGAACTACACAGCAATTTTCAAAAGTACAAAGACTCATTTTCAGGAATCTTTATAAAGTTAAATGCTGCCAAAGTGAAATAAAGAACAAACATGCTTCATGTGGGTGTGTGTCGACTCATCCCTGAGTGAGAATTGAGAGTGTTGTCAGCATTATTTTAAAGGACAGTGCAGTCGAGATAAAAGATAATGCAAATATGGTGAAGGAATAAAAAGGGCTTTTTGAATCTGCTCATCAGCACCAGTGGCAGAGAGAATAATTTGTAGTTATGACACATTCTCTCCCATCATCGTCGCTGAAGTTTGGCTTGAAAATGTCAAGAGTGGCCTTGTCCAATTAAAGAGCAGTCTTCTACGTTCTCTGTTAATTCTCATTTCAGGCATTGGCTGTCTGAATAGGCTTACAAATTACATTTTGTCCTCTCTGATTCATTCTCTTCCTCTTTTCTCTAGCTGCTCGCTCTCACTCTCACACTGTCTCCAACCCTCCCTCCCCGTGTCTGCCCCTCTCTCCTTGTCTCTCATTATTTCAAATGAAATGAGGAATGTGCATTGAATATTTGAATAAATTAAAGGGCTTATTAAAAAACATTTCTTAACCTGATTAGCTAGATCATTAGGGGATGCAGAGGGGTTTTGCATTGCGTGGCCTGATCCGAGCAAGTCTGCGACCACTCTCTGAAGGTCAGCGCACAGAAAAGGAAGCACTGTGTCATCAGCTCATGTGTTCAATAATTCACTCTTTCTTATGTCCAATTTCCTTTCTATCTGTCTTCCTTCCTATCATCTGTATCTCTTTCTGCACAATTACCTGCCTCACTGTGTTTGCATGCATGTGTGGATGTTCCACCCACAGTCCCTCACCGGTTGTTTAAAAGTCTTTCTTTCGTTGGCTGTTTTTACGTAATTAATATGCAATAGGTAAATTTAGACGTCTGTTGCAAAGTGTGACTAAAGCTAAGCTTTAACACCTTGTAGACACTTTTGCATGAATATTTATGCTTTGTAGCTTGCCTGCGCATGTACTGTGCAACACAGAAGGTTGTTTTGCATCAGAGAATATGAATAATGCCAGAAGTGAGAGCTGACCTCTTGTACAAAAGAGCATATATCAAGTTCACCTGCTACCAGTCAAGGTGACATAACATATGCTTTGCTATGAATGTGTTCCATTTTTTTTTCACACAGGGCTGCACAGCTCTGTAGAGGGTGCGGACAATTTTGTCTCACATGGTTATAAGAGGAAACAAACACACTTTTCTTTCAATGTGACTGTCATGCTCCTAGTCATGAGCTTGTCTAAATAATGGTATGTTATTTCCACATCACTCATAAAGAACATGACAAAAAAGGTTGCAGCTGGATTATGTGTGAGTAAGAAAATTACATCTAAATGCAGTCCATTTACAAGCTGTACATTTTGCAGGAAGGCTGCAATCGACATTATGATTCTGAAAATTCATTGAAATATTTGTAACAATTCTGATCGTCAACAACAAGCTATTAGACGTGATGTATATGTTAGAGGTTGACACATACTGTAGGCTATACAATACGATACATTGTAAAATAAATGTAAAGTAGTCTGTGAGATCAGAGGGCAATATCCTCTGCATGTCCTCTATGTTTAGTTTATTAAAAAATGTGTCCTAGTCTCAGTGAGACCTGGTCTCACTCTAAAGTCGTCGAATACCGGCGCTTGGGCAGTGACTTCCAGCATCAGACATCAACAAAATAAGCTGTCCATTCACGTCAGCATGATATGCAGCCAGTCACCATTAAGGCCCATTTATGCTCCCTTTACATACGAAAATGTATACGTCCGTTTCAAACGATGTTACCGTCACTGCCCACATACTTCCGTGCACCCTTTACGTTGGCATGGATGTTAACCAATATATCCACCAGGGGGCAGCCCAGAGTCAAAAGTTTATGACCACAACAAACTCAAAAGCAAACATGGCGACTGTGGAGGAGATACTGATAATGTACCTCTTGCATAAAAGACAAAAACAGAGGCAGCGTTGTAGGAGGTGGTGGTCGGTGAAGCTGTTAAATACATCGCGACTGGAGGACGGAGAATTCTTTTCTCTAGTACTGCCGATGAGAGAAACTGAATTGTTATTTCTTCTTCGTGTCTCACTAGAGCTACGTATCGGGCAGTGACAGCAACACTGCCCCCGCGGTTCCCGGTGGTACTGCTCCGTTTGGCCCGTATCTGTAAGCTTTATGGAAACGTACAGAAATATGGACAAAATGATCGCGGAGCACGGACAGAAGGCTCCGTCCGTATCCGGATTCATATTTAACGTTGAGCATAAATGGGCCTTTATTGTATAACAGTGCCAGGCAGTGTCAGGGGGACACCCGGTGGGACAACAACGCAAGGGGCAAAGGTCTGAGTAGGGCGGATGGGAAGGGTGGTGGATGGGTCCAGCAACCACCAACTTTCACCCAGGAGACTGGTGTTTGCTTCCAGATTGTAAAGCCAAACCTTGTTCTTTTTTTCAAAACCCAGCCACGTGCTTTTGTTGCCTAAACCCAACCAGGTGTATGTGTTGGCCAAATAAATGTCAGTTTACTATGCTGTACCAACGTAGTTTATTCTTTATGAGACTGAATGCAAAATGTGCATTTCCTGTACAAACAGAAGTGTATTTTGAAAACAAACAATGCATGTAACAGGCTGAAGTTGACACAGCGTCCCAGAACATCAACAACAAACGCACCCAGAGTACCTTGCATATCATGTCAACATGGAAATCCATGACCAAATGTCAATATGTGACAGGCTCGGAGTGAGAATGTGTCATTCATCCTTATAAGTGGTTATGGTCCGCTTGAAAACTACATTGCAATATCCACAGAAAATGCTCAAAGCAATTCTGTAGCATACTTCACTTCTCCACTGTCCATCCGTACATTCAGTATTCCAAACGCTCATACAGTAGTATTACCTAAATCTGGTTGTACACTACTCAGCCCTGTCTCCTAAAAGTTAAATTTATATACAACTAATATCAAACAGGAAATATATTTTGAGGGACACTTAATGTCCTTAACTTAATGGAAGTGGGTCAGTGTGGGTTTTCTCCTGGTACTCCAGCTTCCTCCCACAGTCCAAAGACATGCAGGTTAATTGGTGACTCTAAATTGGCTGTAGGTGTGAATGTGACTGGTTGTCTCTATGTGTCAGCCCTGTGATAGTCTGCCGACCTGTCCAAGGTGTACCATCATGTTTTAAATGTTTGTTTTTATCTGCAACAGCATGCACTTGTGCCCAAGACAAATTTCCTTTGGGACAATAAAGTTGATTTGATTTGATTTGATTTGATTTGATTTTTTTTTTATTTGATTTGATTTGATATCCCACCCCTTGCCAAATGTCAGCTGGGATAGTCTCCAGCCCCCTAACCACCCTAACCTAGCCACCCTAACCCCCCTTGATTCCATGACTGGTTACAGAAAATGAATGAAAGAAATTATAAGCAAAATATTCACTAAAAATGCATTTCAGTTGTTTTCTATCAAAATAGGCAATCTTGCAATACACAATCCACTCATAGTGTCTACAGTATCTTTTTTTATTACCCTTTATCTTAATAATCTTTCCCTAACCTCAGCCAAAGTGTTTTCATTGACTTAATCTAAGACAGGATTCTGGAGGTGAACCCAAAATTCTGGTTCCAAGGTCATGCACTTTGTATGGCTGCCAACTTCCCAAGTCACTTCCCTCAAAGCCTATGTGGTACATGAATGTAGTGTTTCGTTACCTGAAGAGACTTAAACCAGGCAGTGAGTACATTGCTGCAACAACATAATCAATGAAGTGGTTTAGCAACATACAAACGTAAATTTCTAGGAGACAGGGTTGCACCATGTCTGAGTCCTTATGCAGTATCTTTAGTTGCTAGATCTTATTTTCGATTAAATTAACTGCTTTGGCTTCAGCCTCCAAAGTGTGAATAAGCTCACCTGCTCGTCTGGAATTCTTCACAGACCAGCCACAAGTGTGATCTTCCACACTTGGTCTAAAATATCACATAATTGGTTGCTTTGCCTTATGGGAACGTATCTCTGTTTCCGGCTGATTGCCTCTATTTACATCTCTGAAGCGTCAGCAAGTATCGCACATTCACTCGCCCTGCAGTGATCTTCCTCCAACAGAGGACCTTCCAGTCCTTCTAGCTGAGGAAGATTACAAAACACCACCATTAGAGGATCTTTCCAAATAAGAACTGGTTGCTGCAACAGCTGAACGAGTAAAAAAGAAACAATAATTCACTTCAAAACTTCTATATGTCCGACAGTTACGTGCTACCTGTCAGCGTATTACACACACTGCAACAAGAAATTGGCTTCTTTTCACATCGCACAGACACATAGTACATGCATGAGTGCATTTCGCTAGAGGGGTCAGAGTGCAACAGAATGAAATAATAGAGTACGCCCCTTTGCCTCTCACT
The DNA here is from genome assembly GCF_011397635.1 of Epinephelus fuscoguttatus. Taxonomy (NCBI): domain Eukaryota; kingdom Metazoa; phylum Chordata; class Actinopteri; order Perciformes; family Serranidae; genus Epinephelus; species Epinephelus fuscoguttatus. Next base: position 20,655,127 of record NC_064761.1, read on the forward strand.
CTCTGACTCGGCTTGTCATTCCAAAGAATAATTAGGAGTGTCTCACTGCTTGGAGAACGCTTTATGTCAGTGAACCTGCAGTTTTCAGTGAGTTGGAAATGTTGCAGGTCCAATTAAAGCACAGTTGGAGTGATGCACCTATGTCACCCTCCAAAGCAAAGACACAAATTAAACCAGAAATCTGCGTGATCCTTTGGTTTGATTGTTGCCACACCTTTGGCGCTCAAGTGTTCTCCTGGAGTCAAATATGTGCTTCTTCTAGTTACTGAGAAAAAACTGCTGTGGCAGTTGTCATAAATATGAAGTGCATCATGCCCTGTTGACCTGAAGGACACAGAAAATCCACATAGTGCTGATGATGCAGTCAGTAAAACTTTTCAATGAAAGGTTGCATCTAATAAGTCACTGCGAACGCCAAATGAACAAGAGCAGACACATAACAATGGCTACTTTTTCCCTGTATTCTAACCCAAGGGAACCAAACTAAGGATGTGAATACAAACTGAGGAAAGAAAAAAAAACATGAAGGAGAAAGGAGATTTAGAAGAGAAACGAGAAATGAATTAGAAATGTGTTATTCAAATTAGTGACAAATCCATCTACTTTGAGTTGGCAGGGCAACAGATGACTCACATTTTAAGTAAGCATACGAAAAAAAAAAGATATATGTAAATGCAGGTGCAAATTATGCAGCGGGGATGTGGAGGCAGTTGACTGTTTTCTCATTGCCCTGTTGGATTCCCTTCCTGGGGAGATGCTAATGTGTGCTATGGCTCAGGTAAACAAAATAAACACACGCTACTTCCTACAAAAACCGCCACACACCCCTTTACAGTATGTGTAAGATGATTATTAAAAGCACAGATTTTAATCAACTTCCAAATCCTGGTAAATGTCAAACATCAGACTGATTTAATGTTTTTGTTTTTCAATGTTGCGTTTTGCATTTTCCAAAAAAAAAAAAAAAAGTTAAATATTTCACAGCCACTATCACTGCCAAGGAGTTATGTCTCATGGATTAGTTTCAAAGTAAAATTACTGTTATTTATAAATCATACCATGTGGTAACAAAGACGATGGGAGTCTGGAGGCCTGGCCAAAAAGAACAAAAGCATATCAGATGTCTGGGACAGCCACACAAGGAGCAGTAGCACCCAGAGCTCCCCACCTAAACTATCAGAACAATGTGTACATTAAACTAGCAAACAAATAGCCAATGAAACTGGACGACCAGACCTCTGTCCTCTAGAGAATTAAACACAAAATAAGGTACAAGAGAATCAACACACTACAATACTCAGAAAGCTGCTTCTCCTCCAGGCTCTCTTAAATATGGAGCAGGGCCACACACTAAGCACCTGATCAGGAGCACCTGCGAGAAGGACACAAGAAGCGGGGAGGATGTAACAGTCACATTATAATCCTCAGTACCTTGAGTCCATGCATGTACCATTCACACCAAGAAAAAACAACACATTTCTGCTTGTTAAATGCACACAGGTTTTTCAAAAATAAACTTACAATGTTGATCAAATAATTTGATTTTAGGTTTACTTCCTTGGGTTTAGGCAACAAAAGCACATGGTTAAGTTTAGAAAAAAAAACATCATGGCTTGACTCAAAATAAGTACTTTTGTTACTAATGTAATGGAACGTTATGTGACATACATCACGTGACATAGCATTTTCTATATGCTAGCAGACCACACTGTAAAATAATTCAACTGACATTTGGTTTCACGTGGGACATGAGCAGAGGTCTCCAGGCTAAAAGTCCAAAGTTTGTTTGACCCATCCATCTCCATGCAGATTTTCTTGCTCTTTATTTAGTTGCCCACAGTGTCAGAAACATCTGCCACCCAGTGTGTATCATACACCAGAAAAGCAACGCCTCGTTTCTACGTATGTGTATGGAGACAAGGCAACTGGAAGTCCATTCATTCCTATGGGAATCTCTGTGATATCCAATAGGCCTGCGAAAATCAATGTTGTCAATTATTGACATATCATTATTGACATAAGGGTGTAATAATCCCCCCAAAAAATTCCACTTCGCACTTGGTATATGGAAAATACATGTGGGTTAATATTCCCAAAATGGCATTAAAGGTTTTAAATTATTTAAGAAATAAATGATCAGGACTGAAGTTGGTAAAAAGACTTAATGCAGTGAAAGTGAAAAAAAATATTCATATATAATATTTTTATAACACTTTTTAAGAAATGAACTTTTTTGCATGAAGGGTAAAACATCATTTTCTGGAGGGGTGCATGAGGGTTAAAAAAATTGAACGTTTGCAGTGGATTTCGGAGCAACCATATGTCAGTGTGCTAGCTTAGCTAGCAGGCTACTAACTAGCCAGCATCCTATTTTCTTCAATTCATTTGCCTGTATTGATAGTCTGGTGAATTTTTATGATTAAAAATACCTTGTTTTTTTTTAGTTTTAACATATTGTGAATCTGAGTAAAGTTATTCTTCTAAAATATGGTTATACATTATTTACAGTCAGATTGTCATTATGACACGTTCAGTACCAATACCTCACAAAACATGCCACGCACCTGGCAGATCCTGTTTTTGTCCCGGTAATGTTCCAAGCACATACTCCAAAATACTGGATGGCAAAAAACAGACACTTTGCACTTCCATGCACTGGACACTAGAGGCATCATCCATATATTTATGGATCTATGGACACCAGTCGCATACGTAAGTGGAAACGAGATGTAAGGGTGTCTCTGTGGTGGAGCTTAGATCGGGCCCAGTTTAAACCCGACATTCTTTTTAAGGATACAAACGTAGACATTGAAGGCTGACTGTCGTCTTTCTTTCCATGGCAAGCCTTCGTCATGTGCCTCTTAAGTGTTGAGGTCCCCATCTTTTTGCTGTCATATCCCCCCTAACCCCCCAGGTGTGATAAATTGTTGGTTCCATAGCCTAGGTCTATTATGCAGAGCCTGACCTGTCCAAGCATGAGGACAGTGGTGGGCTGGGTCGGGCCGGGTTCGGGCTTGGGCAGAGAATTTAAGCTCTACTCTGTGCATTGCTGTCTGCTGCAGAGGGCCACCGATCGAGCGTTGGTATTGGAGGAGGTGGGAGTGAGAATGGGCAGAAAAAGAAGGTTCCAAATTGGAAAAACTAAACTCTTTATGCACAAAATAGCTTTGGTCTTATGAGAGAGCACGATGAAAATGCAGAAAATGACCTCACATTACAAGGATTTGTGGCTGTAAGGAGATGGACGTTGACACCTGATAGCAGTTCCTTGTACTTAGAAAGGATGATGCAAGGGCAAAGTGCAGACTGGACTGATCAAAGAGCAGACCAGACTGATTTTATTACTTCACGTACCCTCCAACGTAATACTCCACACTGGAGTTTCCAACACATCCAAAGTTCAGCACAGGATTATAGCATGGGGCATATTGCCTATGTGCAGTACAGAATATCAAGGGCTATGCTCATGAGATGGAAAGGTTTTGGAGGGATCTTCTGGTGAGATGGAGAACACTCAGATTTTTAAAAAGCAGCTGCTTGCTCCAGGCAAAATCGCACAGCTCTGCTCCTATTATCTACTCATTTACATTTGTGTGAAGCACGGATGGTGGTACATGTATTTCTCCTGCATGCTTTTTCTTTAAAAATTCAAATTTCTGTGTGAAATGTGGCAAGATGAAAAGTGGCAGGATTTAACACATCTGGCTACTGGTGTGAAAGTAATTGGAGAGTGTGAAATCAAAAGGATCCAAAATCGAAATTACAGACAGAAACTTGCAGTGTTTTGTGCCAAACAAAACAAAATGTAGGTGTGAATGTGCGCACGGTCTGCCAAACATCTACTAACAAGGCAAGTATCACACCTATAGCTATGATTGAAAACAAGTCGGATGTCAAAAATAGATATTCAACAGCAATAATCGACCCTTTTGGGCAGTGCCCAGTTGATGCTTGACATACTCAAGCTTTTCGACAGGCCAGTGGGAAGCTGCAGTTTCAACTACGCATGCTGCACCTCCAATACCTAACTGACAGTTTTATCAGTTTTATTTCTGACTTCTGAAAACACCTAATGAAACTGTGATTTTCCGAATTGTGTAAATTCCAACACTTTGAAATCTGCACCGTGTGAAACATAAACACGTTTTCTTTTTTCTAAATCTCAAACACACTGTAAAGAAAAACTTTTGCCATCAGAATCTGTCTATAAAAAGTCAAATCTTAAAAATGTTTTGGGCTTTTGATTAATTCAGATTATTATGAAAAACAATGCCTGGTCAGTTAGCCTAGATGCATTTCAAATATGAGACACATCTGTAATTATTACTCCTCTTGAGTTGTTGTGATTTTAATAGGTCAGGTACCTGTGGAATACACAAACCTTCCTCTGTGGCTGAGTAAGCATGATAATTAATCAGCTGCTTTACATATTGTTACTGTAGGTCTACTGCGAGATGTGTAATTAAACATTGCAGAACACTGACCAAGGCGATTGCTTGATGTTTCACTGGTTACAAACTAAAAATGTGTTCAGATGTGTATTTTTAGAAGTCTTTTCCACAAATGCTTCTCCATTTTTCTGATATTATGTAAGACACACTCTCTATCCTCAGGCACACTTTCTCAGTTTCGCAGCAAAAGGAGGAACAACAAGCCATCTTCAGATGAAAGGCTGGACGCTAGGGATTCCAAGCAATGTTCGGGCTCATAGGGGCTCACAAGGCCAAGGAGGTTACTGAGCTCTCAGCCCTATCCAAGGGTTTTTAAGAGTAAAACATCTTAAAATCAATTCCTAAATTAGACTGGTTGATGGGAGTCAGTGCTGGGAAGCTGTAACAGGGGAAAATATACCATCCTGAAGTCTAACTGCAGTGTTTTGCTGAGGGAGGTTCAAGTTTCTTCAACAAAAAAGGGTGCTAAGGTGCTCTGATGTAAAGTTATGGTTTGCCTTTCAGGAAAGGTCTAATTTTGGCAATGCTTTACGCTGTAGGAAAAAACTGAACCTCAACGTCAAAACTAGACTCTGAGTCATGTACTACTCCCGGTTTTCTAGCTGTGTGCCTGTGTGCCTCACAAAGGCGAGGTTAAAAATTCTACCTCCTCCGTATTCCTCTTTCAAATAAAGGGGTGCAGACTAGAACATAGTGAAACTGCAGCTTCCTTTCAGCTATTTTCTGAACAGTTTGGACCAATAAATGGTTCGTACTGTAATACGAAAGCTGTGTCTCAAGTATATGCTACTGCACAAGCTGCACTCATGTGTACGGTATACTAATCTTCTATTTTTGTTTCTTTGTCTTTTTTATACTCACTTAAAGCATTTTATTGAGAGTGGTGTCAGTCAGAGCAGATCATAAGTAAATATATGCAAATAAAGAAATAAGTGGTAAATATACAAATACAATATAGAGATAATTACTGCATTTACAAAACTAATAAAGATACAGTTTAATGAATTGCAGACTTTACTTCACATACAGATGGATAGCTGTGCTCAGTATTCCAAATGCTCATTCAGTAGTATTACCTCAGTCTGGTTGTACACTACTCAGGCCTGTCTCCTGAAAATTTAATAGAATATATAAATAAAAAAACAATAGAAAAAAAACCCTCCACCCAACCTAGAAACCCAAAACAAAATCGAAGGATCCTTCATTAAATTGGTAACTGGTCCATACCCATTAAGTGCACAGTTGCCCACATACAGTTTCTGTCACAATCCCTGTCTCTCAGTCCTCTCCTGCAACACTGCTGCAGTAGTTTTCCACTCTCCCTCCCTCTGCTCCACTCTACCTGCCAGCCACGCCCACTTCATCAGGCCACTCTGCTCACCTGCCTCACAGCTGCAGCTCATTGCAATCAGGCCTGCATATAAGCCACTCCAGCACCTTCACTCACTGCCAGATTGTTCTTCTGCATTATGCGAGACTCTCCAGCGTTCTTCTCCTGCCTGATCTCCCGCCTGATCTCCCGGTGCCAACTCTGCCTGTCCCCGACCTGCTCTCCTCGTCTGCCTCCCGGTAAACTCACCTGCCTTCTGTCCCCGACCTCGTGCTTTGCTTCAGCGTCTCTGGTTTCTGCCTGCTCGTCTGGTCTCGACTCCTCCGCCCGGCCTCGTCAACTCTCCTGCCTGCTCCTCAACGGTGCTTCTGCCTTCGCTGACGGCTCTTCTGGCTACGACCCCCACACCGGCTCCCGACCTCGCCTCAGCTCACTCCTCGTCGGCTTCTCAGCTCGATCAGCCGGCGTTTCAGCCTACGGAGCGCCTGCCTCGCCACCTTCGGCTGCCGTAAGCTACATCTCTTCTCCTCTCTGTGAAAGAGTTTTGAACTGTGTGGAACCGGGGGCTCTGGAGCTTCCCCTCGGTTCCGTGACTGAGCCCAGCCGCTACTCTTCCCCTTATCTGTGCTTCAGAGACTGTGTTAGGGCAGCTTGCCTGAAGAACGAACTTTATCCTGTGTTTATTCTGCCTGCTGCATTCCCTGTTTGCTGTGGTGCTAATAAAAGTCATTACCAACTATTCCTGCGAGCCTGGTACTGCATTTGGGTTCACCAACACGCCCGTTTCAGTTTCACATGGTGTGTTTGGGATACAGGTCATAGGAAATTCCAGATTATATAGTCAACTGAACCCATTAAGAAGAGCAATGTATTCAGACAGAGTTTTTGTGAATTTGATAGTACGATTGCTTTATTGAAAGTACAGTAGTGCCATTGCCAATAGTGGGATAGTTAGTGGGCTAAAACTGTACATTAGTAGTTGAGGTAGCACATAGAAAGGCAGATAGTTAAAGTCATTGCCTTCATAGAAGCTCAGTTTTAGTAAGTTTTCCAACTTTTGCCAAGAGGGAACTTTAGATATTGGTCCCTAGATTATGTTCACTGGGTTTCATGCAGATCGGTCAAACTTCCTAGGAAGAGATCGATTTGAAGTATTTTTCAAAAAACTCAAAATGGCGGAAAATCTATATAACCAGAAGTAAAGTAAACAAAGTACAGCAAAGTTTCATGTCTCTACGACATACGGGGCATGAGATATGCCCATTCAAAGTTTGCAATTTCAGTTGGTTGCTATAGCGCCCCCTTTGGCCAATTGATGTAATATTGCTTCATTCGCATTCTCCCATGACCCTCTACCACTGTGCCAAATTTCACATGGATTGACCAAGTCAGTGAGGAGACAAACGTGGAACAGTCATAGACAGTCATTATATAGTAAGACAACAATCTGTAGAGAGCATTACACTCTTACCTTGTCCATATATTGAATAAAAGGTTGCCAGATGGCATCAAATAAATTCACCTGCTCATTTCTTATATATCTGAACATCATCAAGCCACATATTCACATACTGTAAGGGATATGTTTACCCTTCAACAACATCAGCAAACATTTCTTAGCTGACATAAGGTAATAGTTAAGTCATCTTTGAGCTGATGTGAGGTTGTTAAATGTCTCTGGAAAATTAAAAATGATAGTTTGTGGTTCAGGCTCAATTCTTGAATCAAGAATGCCTGAAATTGTATGGAACATGTTGTACCACTTTAGTTTTTTTATTCTAACAGGGAATTGTAAAATATATGCACAGACACGCATGTGGTGTGTGTGAACACATGAAACACACAGAAAATATAAATCTTCACATAAGCCTCTTGTAGGTTTATCACCTATACTGCCTCTATAAGTCATTCTTGAGCAGCAGGGTTTTTTCAGAATCAACTTTAATGCTTCTGATAAAAGTAGCCCTAAAGGTTATCTATAACAGATGTTGATATTTTTTATGTTCTGAGTGGCCTTGTTGACACTCACTTCATGACGCCATATATGGCAGTGCTCCATGCCCTATTCCATAAGGGGGTTTTCAGTTGGAAAAATGCATGTCTTGTTTTTTAACGTTGAAAAAAAATCTCATTTCTTGAGTCACAAATAAGTGAGGAGCAGTCCGCTGCATCTTAAACTAATTAAACAACAAGCCAGCCTAAACCCCAAACTAAACTAGCATTTAAGTGAAAGAGTAAATAAGCATTTGGATCTGGAGAATAGAGGGGAAACACAAAACAACTGTCTAGACTATGACAAGGAGATCAGCAGTGAGGCTTGCCTTCACTAGCACGCACCCTCCAGCTGAAGTGTTGGGCTCACAAGGCTCTAATTACCTACGCTGCCAGCTCCAGGTGAAGTGTGTTTCAGCTAACGAGGCCTTAAACAAAGAGCATCGGAGTTTTCTCAACATGGAGAGGAAAATCATGATCAGTCATCTTTTTTTTTTTTTTTTTTTTTTTACTATGAATGAAAACTGAAAAAGTGAACATTAGGCACAATCTTTCCCTGTCAGATGATTTATGCCAGTTTAACAAAAATATTATAACACTCACCTATAGTTTGCATTGTGTATGTAGAGCCTCCTATCATGACACAGACAGTGAACAATACACTTTCACTATGAAACTAAAACTATCTTGAATGTTGCACATAAGTAAACTCAAGGCAGTTTTTTTATTATTTTTTTTAAATACTTTTTATTGTCATTATAACATTTCATGTATCTTTCTCATTACGAAGCATTAAGCTACTGATGACATTTCTTTCTTTTTTTAAGTGAAAATTATGCCAATAGGTGTGTCAGTGATACATCAGAATAACAAACTATTAATGTGAAATGATAAATAGAAATAGATGACAAGAACAGTTGCAGTACAGGTTTGAATTTTAAAGTGCGTTATTGTAATTTTGGTGTTATCGAAAAATGTCTTCGATATATCTGCCTACTATATTTCGATCTGTTTTTCTTTCAGTATTTCAACCTTCCTGTACAGCAACATAAGTCTAAGAATTAAAAAAATTAGAAAAGAGAAAAAAATAAAAAAAATACGCACACACACACACACACACACACACACACACACACACACACACACACAAAAAGGAAAATTAATACATGTACAAGTACAAATAGAAAAAAAGGGTTATTTTTTCTGTATGACTGTCAGACCTGATACAAGGAAACAACATTCCAGTAGCTTCTATTCATTAATCTTTTCCTATAACAGTAAGTTGACCACTGAGATCACCTTTTTTAAGCAGTTTCAGATTCCCCTCATTTTAAAAGTAAATGTTAAGTTTTATTTTTTATCATCTTTGGTGTTGTTGTTTTGTTCTGTTTAAGTCAAACACCTGCTTTGACACTGCTAGTTTGATATGGCCAGAGAAGCAAAGCAGTTTGTGATGTGTTCATTTACAAGTTTTAGATAGCATGCACACACAGAACTCTCAGAAGCCAATTTTAACTTCATGACATTTACGCCCTCCACAAAACCATGGCATTCTGTATAGACACGGTGCGGTATACAGATGCAGATCAAACAGCAATCTAGTTGAAAATTTACTTTTAAAACTGAGGATCATTTTAGTAGCTTAGTTGGTTTCCACAGAGCAAGTTAATATCAAGTGTTAACACTGGAAAAACATGACAGATGGATCCTTTGCTATTAAAGTTAAGGTTGGAGGATCCATAGGATGAATGGCAAATCTTTATCCACTCTTTATTCCAAACATTTACTTCTACTCACGGCAACAACAAAAAAATCACAACTTTGCACACATCAGGTCACAGTATTAAGATATTGTAATTGTGCAAGAATAAAGTAATATTGTTGACACATCAAGTTCTGCTGATGAATGAAAAGAGAGGGTATATCCACTGGCAACTACTGTATATTTCCTTACTCAAGTATATTTCACCAGGCCACATGGTTGTTGATGTTTCTTTCCCTCATGTGTCCTTGAACAAAACACTGAACCGTTACCCAGAGAGGGACAGCTGGCCTTTGCAGTGCCTGCATGTAGTATGAGATTCTCAGAGGACAAAAAGAGCTAGCTAAATTCCCCAAGGCACTTTATGGAGCACAGTATCTGAGTAATCTGCTGCTCTTAATTTTTATTATTACCATTATCATGAGCATCATAATTCTAAATGTTCCACGACATGTCTTTGCCCACATGTATGTACTTAAGTCGGGGCCTGCGTGGCCTTTGGCGCCACTCCACTGCTCCCCCATCTGTTTTCTGCCTTCCTGATGGAGCGCCGTGCCAGGGGAGGCCTTCTGCAGCACAGACCCGCCCGGCCTGGACCCATGTTGCACCAGACAGGCAGCCCCTGTTAGCCACAGTGACAAAAGACTCTGTTGGGTTTGTGTTTAATGAGGCGCTACTGTGTATTCATTCAATAATAACAGCCATATGGTTGTCATCGCTGAACATGCCTCCGCACTTTGCTAGAAAGTTCGGCAGCGTCTCCAAGGGAGGACAATTAGTGTGGTGATGTGCGGTGCACTGGGATGGGTGGGGGTTGCTTTCTTATGTTTGTTCATTAGTTAGTGATATGACTGTTTGGAAATTTAGAGCTGGCAATTGACACTATTAAGGAAAAGGGTTCTGTGCCAAAATAACCTCTGCCTCTTGTTATCACAGGCACTGTAAGCTGCCAATTCAGTTCCTGTCACCATCTTTGTAATCAAAATATTGACCGACAAGCTTTATTTTTTTATTGTAAGTGTTTGTTTTAATTTGATTAAACTATTTATTCATTGTAGATTTCTTTGTAGCAAGAAATCAACTTGACAACTTGATGTGAAGCCGGTGGAATATAAAGATGATCTAAAAGACAGTGAGGTAATGAGTTCAGTCAAACATATGATGGCTTGAAGTTTTTTCGGATTTTTTTTCTTTTTCTCAAGTGGCCCATCCATTTTTAGTTTGTCCCACAATATTAGAATTTAGATATTAAAAAAAGCAAAAATGAGCATAGTACTTACTGATCATGTCTTTCCATCAGATCCACCACATCAGTCTCTTATCTCTGGCATGCATGCAACAACTCCAGGTCTTGTAGTATACCTACAAAACGTAATGCACCACAACTTGTGTATAGCCCACATAATCAGGGACCAGTAATTTGTGTATAATGCATGTATTGGGAAGGCTGGGGTCACATGACCAACGCACTGACAGGAATAAAACAGGAAGTAGTCCATGTAGGGAGGTACTGTAGGTTGGTAATAGTAGCATGCTAAGGCCCCGATTACGCAGAAAGCCTTTTAGCAGCTGGAGGCACCTTTATGTAATTGTTTTTTAATGAGAATGCAGCTTTTTGCCTCGAATTGAAAAAACTTAAACTCAAAGCGGAAAACTGCCCCATGTCATCTCATTTTTCGCCCAGTGATAAACAGCAGGTTGTCAAACTGTCCCCGAGTCATCACAAAATATGCTTTGAAATGGCCATCATCGAAGAGAAGCTCCTGGACCAACTAGTGGTACTCCCCATGACCTTTTTTACGTTATCATGTCTCCATTTCCCTGTGCCCAACAAACCACTTGTTGACGGCCTCTCACCCTCAACCAGAGCTACAGCAGGTACCCTCTGCCTGTCCACTTTAGGAACTAGATACTAATTACTGTCAAATAACAAAAATAAATAAGTGGTAGATTGACTACACGGGAAAGTTAGAATAAGGAGGTAAGTCCGTGGTTACCTGGCAACAATAAAAAGGTGCATTAAATGACGGTTAAAAGAATAGAGTTGCTTCAAAAAACAGGCCTCATCAAACACAGTTTTACCAACCGGCATTCAAGTTATTTCCATCAGGCAGCCAGCAGTGTCTCTTTTCAACCGCATCCATAGTCTCTTTTGTTTAGCAAGAGCCATTGCATTAAGTTCTCAATGAAAATGTCAGCACAGGACAAACTACAGCATTCAACAAATTGGACCAATAAAGGCTGAGGAGAGCTCAAATTGTCGGTCCATGCATTGATCATCACCTCACTAAATTGTTCCTACCCAGCCTAAAACACCAAGTGTGTGTTTCAATCCATTCACTTCTAAAGTGCATTTTCAATTTGCACATAAAAAAAGGTTTATTCACCAAACAGACAAAATAATAGCAGATGAAAACATCAGATCTGTGTGGACCAGTGAGGAAGTTTCTCAGATTAATTCATGGCACAAGCATAAGTGCTAATTTCCATTACATCCTCTTCATGGTTTTCCACTGGTTTGACTGGCACTCTTTAATTACATTATCTGCATTTTATTTTGGAAATTTAAGTTAAAATTTGCACTACATTTAGATGGAAACCTGGCTTTAACTTTATTTTTTTGTTGTTGTTTGTTAGAATGTGGGTGTTCGGATTAACATCTGGTGCAACATACAAAAAAGCACCATTCCCATAAATATCCACCTGAGCTAGGTTTGAGTCAAAACAGGAAGAATAGATGCAGAGAATGAGCCAGGTGTCTGCTCCACAGAGAGAGTGTAGTATATTCTGCCATTACACCTCCCTTGCTCTCCTGTGTTTGTCTCAGGCCATAAAACATCTCCCTATTAGCATCCCAGACACTTAGCTGAGGAGCGGCTTCTCTCTTTATATGCAGGCTCAGGCACATGATCATTTCCATTACAATCATTTGGGTGAAAATATGCAGCAGACACAAACATGACATTAATTTTAATGTGGTGCCACAGCTCTGTTCAATTACATTCCATAAAATATTCACAGGAGATCTCGCTCAGATTTAGGTAAAAGGGGTATAGCACAGGTGGAACTTCATGGGTGTGCTACCGCTGGAGATAATATACTGTAATGTTTAGGTATTTTTCATGGCAGGGACCCTATGTGCTGCAAGTAAAGTCAGGGCTTCAACATGCTGTCCTGATTTTTATTCTGGAGCACATCAAAAGTACTTTCAAGTACTTTCACAGGTTGCATACTGTAACATCTGGGACGATGTCAGTGCTTTGGAGCACAGGCATAGAAGATATGGAAGGGGTACATATAAACTGAACAAAAACTGAAACGCACTATTTTTTTCCACCCCCTTTTTTACAGGCTTAAAATAAAGATCTAACACGTTTTAATGCACTCAATAGATACATTTCTCTCCAATCTTGGTTGCAAATTTGTTAAAATCCATGTCAGTGAGCATTTCTCATTTTCCAAGATTATCCATCCACCTGACAGGTGTGGCATACCTGATTGAACAGCACCATTACTACACAGGTGTGCTTTGGGATGGTCACAATAAAAGGCCACTCTAAAATGTGCAGTTTGATGACACAATGCCACAGATGTCGCACGTTTTAGGGGGGGGTGCATTAGCATGCTGACCATAGGAATGTCCACCAGCGCTGTTGACCGTGAACTGAATGTTCATTTCACAACCATAAGCGTCTCAGTTTTTGTTTCCATGAATTTGGTAGTACATCCGCGTGCAACCACACCTGCTCAGGACTTCCCCATTCAGCGTCTTCACTTGTGGGATCATCTGAGATCAGCCACCTGGACAGCTGATGCCAGCCAACCATTGGTTTGCACATCTGAAAAATCTCTGCAGAATTTTTCAGAAACCGTCTCAGGGAAGCTCATCTCTATGCTCATCATTCTCATCTTGACCAATTGCTAACCGTAAATGGTGTCTGGCACTTTGAGGAAGTGTCCTCAAATGAATGTACTTTACACTGTTCCAGGCAAATTGCAGACAGCGTGTATGCTGCCATGCGGAAGAGTGGTTTGCCAATATGTTGAGAACAAAGAGCCCCATGTTGGTGGTTGGGTTATGGGCTATGCTTGCATAAGCTATGGACAGCAAACATAGGTGTATTTTATTTATGGCTACATGAATGCACAGAAATAATTTGACGAGATGCGTAGACCCATTTTCATGTCATTCATCCACTGCCATGACCTTATGTTACTACATGCCAGTGCACTGCTCCATGTTGCAAGGGTCTGTACACAATTCCCGACAGCTGAAAACATCCCAGTTCATGCATGTTCTGCATACTAACCAGACATGTCATCCATTGAGCATGTCTGGGATGCTCTGGATTGGCGTGTATGACAGCGTGTTTCAGTTCCTGCTGATATCCAACTTCACACGAGTATTCAAGAGAAGGGGGCCAACATTCTACAGGCCACATTCAACAATCTCATCAACTCAATGTGAAAGAGATGTGTTGCACTGCAGGAGGCAAATGTTGGTCACAGCAGATACCAACTGATCCTTTGGGGTATCTGTGAACAAAATGAATATCTGTAGCGCTAGTCAAGTGAAATCGTGATAAATGTCCTTTTTCAAGATCAAACTGTAGATCTTAGAGTGGCCCTTTATTGTGACCATTCCAAGGTACACCTGTGTAGTAATGATGCTGTTTAATCAGCATCTTGATATGTCACACCTGTCAGGTGGATGAATTATCTTGGGAAACGAGAAATGCTCGCTAACACGGATTTTAACAAATTGGCGACCAAAATTTGAGAGGAAAATATACACTGAGTGCATAAAGAAGTCTTAAATCTTTAACTTAAACCTGTGCAATGTGAGGGGCCAAACGTGTTGCACTAAAGTTTTTGTTCAATGTACAACAAAAGTGGTTTCTCTACAGAAGACCCTTCCTGTTATTTTTCAGAATTTTCGCCCACACTGTTGGTACAATCCAATTATTATAGCAAAAGAGTTAGACATTACATGGCTAATATTATAAGCCACTGGCTAATAGTGAGAGGAGCAGGTTTTAGTCACAATATCCTAAAAATGTCACTAAGCCAAAACAGACAGAAGTGCCAGGTAAATATTAAAAGAGGAGCTAAGGATAGAGGTATCATTCTTTTCTAAAAGGGGAAAGTGAAGACGGCTTATTTGGATAAATCCTGCCACCATTCTGGCATAGGGCACTTTCACCACACCTGGACAATCCAAGCTTGCCAGAACATAGACATGAAAAATGCCTTCACAATGTCAGCAAGCAAATCCCTGTTTCTACAGGAGCCTTCCTCATCCCCTATCCAACAGACAATGGCTGCTGGGGGCATCTCCCATCAGCAACACCACTGAGTTAAAAATCTACATTTAAAGATGTCGTTCAAATGGAATACTAATACAGTAACAAATAGCCTGACAGTAATGAAGGTCTAGTCTGGCACTGCTTCCACTTTTTCATTTATTACATATAAAAATCTGTGACAGGAGGAACAGTGTTTATCTGAGAGAATCATTGATTTCCTTGTTTTGGTAATTTCGTGTGTGTTTAATAGGATTCTCTGTTTGACCTGTCAACCATCGGAACAAAAAAAAAAGCCCGGAAAAGGTTTGTTCACTAATGACACACACCTCATAGAGTCTATTTTCTAAATGGGCTGACTCATACATTTCAATTATGGGAAGAGTCTCAATGGCCAAAACAAGTGTAGTGTGTGTTTAGTGTTCTCAAACAGAGTGCCCTGACTTTTCCTCGCCACTGGCGTTTTACAGCTTAGACCAACTCAGCATCATTATTGCTGCGATTATTCATTTGGACATTCAAAGTTAGTGTTTATTTTGCACATAGGCCTAAAAATAAGAAACTGCCTAACGTTATTATGCTCTGCTGTGTGGTGCAATTATTAAACTTTAGTGGATGCTATAAGAAACTATTATTAAATGCATTCACCAAAGTGTGTATCCCATGCTGACACTGACTGTGTGTACATGCACAAAATATTGGTTTTTGCCCTTATTCAGAAAAAAAAGACAATATTCTTTTTTCTTTCTTTCTTTGTCTTTCTTTCTTTATTTAAACAGGGACAGTACATATAAATGTAAATATGTAGGATTGTAGTCAATGGCTAATTTCCATCCTCAGTCCCTTGGCAGGTTGATGTTTAACCAATAAAAAAAAACAACTATGCTATTTACATAATTTATAATCCACTCAATACTAGTTAACATGCAGCTGTACATACTCCAATTAACGTGC
Source organism: Epinephelus fuscoguttatus (assembly GCF_011397635.1). Taxonomy (NCBI): domain Eukaryota; kingdom Metazoa; phylum Chordata; class Actinopteri; order Perciformes; family Serranidae; genus Epinephelus; species Epinephelus fuscoguttatus. The sequence continues at coordinate 20,670,919 of NC_064761.1, forward strand.
CCTAACATGTTGTTTGTCACATCGAATTATAGAAAAGTGGGATGGTTGGTACACTTGGATATTCATTCCTTACTGGTGGCAGTTTAACCATCGTCAAACAGAAGAGGTGGCCAATGACACCACTTGTCATCCACCTACAATGTAATCTTGGGATCCCTCCCCATACAATCTAATACCCATTCACACCTAGACCCATCTAACCCTAATGACACACATAATGGCCAGGAGGGCCATCGACTCACATGGAACGTCAGGGTTCACTCCACACCAGATTGTTAGAACTGCAGAGGCCTCTTGGATGAGAGGTGAAACATCTTCAAGAAACTCAAGGAAGTGCAGTTGCCTATGATGTAGCACTTAGGATTACCATGACCTGGATGACTAAGAATCTTAACCAACAGGACTCTGTGAACGCAGCCTCCCTCATTCATTCCCTCAACCGCCTTCTAGAAAAAGTTGGTGTTGCCATATTTGCATATATCAAAAAAACTGTTGATATCCACGTCTTTCATGAGGTTTAAAGTAGATTATGTTTCTCCTTCTGATCAGAAATGTGGACTTTTCTTTTGGGATTTCATCTCTGCCCTTGCCTTGCAATCTGTTGGCAAGTTGGTTTGTGTACAACGCATCTCAGATAAAGCACAACCCCAGCTGAGTCACATAATTTGAAAGCACTGTTAGCATGCCCAAACAATGCTATTACTAACCGAATAATACCGGCATATCCCACATGTCTTGATCACAAAATGCTGAATTCAGAAAGAGACCTAATTTGAAATATCTAAGTGGAATGTGCAAGGGCGTAACTTTGAGTTGAACATTGGGGGGGCTGAGATTTCCGCCTTTTTGTTATTACAAGCAAAAAAAACTTACTCCATGGACAAATTTTTCTACTTATTCCAAGTGAAAGTTACTTTTTCGGTGATGAGTCTTATTTTAAGTGTAATGAGATTTGTTTTGACTAGAAATGAGACATTTTGATTAGAAATAAGACAAATATTCTTGGTAAGATTTTGAGTTTTTGCAGTGAAGTACTGATATTTCTGTGTTAGCGAAATGTTAAGTTAAGTGCTGGTTTTCCTGAGTGTCTGCAAACGCGTCTCGTGGCTGCAGCGAGCAGGTAGGTGTGTGTTTCTCTCAGAAAAACAAGACAGCGGCACTCGTGTAGATAGTGAACTTTTCTGTTAGGCTTTTGTTGTTTTTGGCGTGGCTACGGCCCACAGTAGCCTGTGTGACAACCAGAAATAAATCACCAGCTAAACAAGCTAACGTCCCGGCATGTGGTTATTGAGGGACAGAATATTATTATTATTAATATCAGAATATTATCATACTTGGAATAATAGTTGTATACTAGTGTGCATGCTCTGTCTGTGGTTGACACAAAATAATGTGTATAATGTGAAGTAATAATGTAGAAAGCCCCTGACCAGTTTGTGTAACAGCCGGTGTTTTTCCCCCGATGCATTTCAGTCTGTGCTGCCAATCCCTCTGCTCAGAAAGTAAATAGAAGTTTAAACTGTCTGAACACTTTTATGATGCTAATGATATCTAACAAAAGCATTTTATGATGAAATGTCAGTAGAATAAAAGAGTCAAATTAATAACAAAATACACCTCTTCACACATTTACATATTTAATATATTCACAGGGGTCAGGTGATGTGGATAATAAGACAAAACACCTGTGAGGGAGCTGAACACCTAAAACTTAGAATTTTGATAGAGAGGGTCTTGAGTTGCATTATGCTGAAGAGATAACCTCTTTACTCGGAGAACCATAGTTACGTATGTAACCCACCTCTCTACAAGGACAGTTTTGAGTACTGCCCTGCAGAGGAGAATGGTAAATCCCATAGAACCTATTAGTGGGCTCCCCTGTGCTCTAGATTTGGATAATGAGCAATTATGGGCACAGACAGAATCCTTGACGAATAGCTATGTTAACAATAATGAAAATATCAGTACAAAACTGTTTCTGATGGGAAAAGATTACGAAAAAGTGTGCAGTCGCACTCAACACGTTCTGTTCTGGCTGTCAGCAAAAACTGAAAATATCTATATCAAAGTCAACAGAGTCTCAAAAGCAACTGTATTATATCCAGCATGAACTAGAAAACTGCTATTGGAAAAAAAAATCACAATGTGACGTTGCATACATGGTGCTGTACAGGGACCCCTCAATGCTGATGCTGAGGAGCTGAAAATAACATTTCCTGTCCCTCTGACAAACTGTCACCCATACAGGATTTAGGCATAAATCATCCTATTCTGTATATAATGCTGTAAGGGTGAATGGCTCTGCCTACCAGATGGACTGTAATGTCAGCTGAATCTACCAATTCCCCACAGCTCACCTGGGACAAACCTCCTCTATCAATATTAGTAAGTGTCCACTTCCTGCTAAAAACAGACTTCCTGATAGTGTAAGCATCCAGGACTTTTGTTGGGTGGATGTGACGCCTTTGGCAAAAGGGCATCAGGGTTATCTGATGGTGAAGTGATTCAGCATTTTCATTGCCATTATAGTGCAGTCAGGAGGGTTGTAGAAGTTGGCAGCAAAGGTGAAGTGAGAGAAAGATATGATACTTTTTTTTTTATATGGGAGGCTGGTGGTTGAAGGTGGTGATGTAGCATGGCTGGCCAATACTGCAACACCAGCCAAGGCACCAGAGGAAAATATTGGCATTGTATATTTCTGCAAACCATGAATACGTTACATTTGTCTGTTTCATACATATCATATCAACATTTCTAGAGTGACATAGTCTATGAGCTTGATTTGTCATGTGGATGTGGAGGAGGTGGTAGATGGCGTGACACCGAGGCAAAACACCTGCCAAGCTACAGACCACTGTTCTAGACCAACAAACAGCAAAAGCAGTTGTGATTTAGTGAGTCATTGCTGTTTCTTCAATGCCTTTTTAGGGTCTTTTCATAACCATAACCAAGTGGGTTTTGTGCAGAAACCTAACCACATGTTAATGACTGTGTTGTCAGAACAAAAAAAAGTTTCAATGAATCTGTTACATAACATCCAAATGTAAAATATATTGGTTTGCAGAAATGTACAATGTCAGCATTCTTTCTAGGGAGTTGGTTGGCACCAGTGTTTTACTGGCTGTTGTAAATGCTTTGAAAATTTGCCAATTTGATTCATGCATTACCACCTGTGACAGTAGCCATGTTTCCATCAGCCTGTTTTAGATGCACATCTAGATGTCGCATCGGAAAATTATGATGGAAACGCCAGAATTCAAATTAAAATCCCCTGATTTGCACAAACTAAAATATGCTCGCTTTAGCTGGGTTTTGGTTGATTAAAAAAAAATGCTGATTCGCAAAACGGGGATGGAAACACTTACATTCAAATTAAGTCTGACGTAGTGCACCTCTCTCCATGGTGATATCCACACTCCAGGTCGGGAAGGCGGTAATGCATTTACAAGCTGGTTGCCAACTGCCAGAAAACGTAGAAGAAGAAGAAGAATGCGAGACTTGTTTTGTTTCCGGTTCTGCGGAAAACTCGCGCGAGTTTGTAGTTTTCACCAAAGTCCGTACATTTAATGGAAACAGACAGGATTCGTATTTCTTTTAATGCGCATTTCCCAATGATTCAAATCACTTTTGGATGGAAACATAGCTAGTTATTGGACATCCACTTGGCAAAATATTCTGTGTTTGGGGAACCTCTGCATAGGATGCAGTAACTGAGTTGTGAACATACAGGGCAATAAAAGGTCAGTTACTAATCAAACACCACCGTCTTTGATGACCTTTTTTCCATGATGGAAATAACATGATGACATGCTAAAAATAGATCTTGATAGTATAAACTTAGACGAAATCTATGCTTCATTTTCTTTGACAAGACAAGACGTGACTAAAATATGAGTGGTGGACTATCAGACATTGAAAGCCGAGAATAGCTGTGCTTGTAATTATCTTCAAATGCCTCATGAGCAACAGGCTGGTAAACTCCAGTAAATAGTCTGTGCCAGGATGTTTTGCTAGCCAGCAAAAACATTCACCCTGGAGCAGCCTCAGCCGTAGGTGCGAGATGTGAGCTGTAATTCAGTGGTAAATAAGCAGCCCTCTGTGGATGGTGGAAGTGTTCATTTGTTAGTTGCAGCAGTGGCTGTTAGCAATTAGCTCCGCTTGTTAGCTGCTGAATGGCAGCGAAGCAAGCAGCCACCGGCCGCAAGAAATGCAAGCTTGTAAGTGTGCAGAAATTATTGGTGAATATCTAAATCAATTTGAAGTAATCTCTTTATTCTCTCTTTCTTCTGCTATCTGTGAAAGCTCAAGGCTTAAATCTAACATAGCCTATTTAACAAAGCAGGACAGTTTGTCAGTCTTTCCATTTGCACTCACACTCTACATGTAATTGATTAACTGAGGTGGCAGCTCATCACACAATCATGCATGTTACTTTCTAGTAAAGTAAAAGAAAAGCACAGAAACACAGTTTATAAAGTGATCTAGATATTGCTCTATTTACTGTTGATGCCCTCTTTTTTCTTTCTAAGAATCAGTTTTTTAGTTATCTCTTTAAATTAAATGATTTATTTTAGGTAACTAAGTCAGTGCAACTCCCAGGACATCTTTGCTACGTGCTCCTTCTGTTTCTGCAGAGATTCCAGTCGGACAGGGGTTGATTCAACTTCCTATTTGTCTACACGACCTTGGTTTTTAAGACTCTTGTTGCTTTTTGCACCTGGTCTTCGAAAACACAGTTACATATCCTGTACTGTTATTTGTGCAGCCCTCACATATGTGTGCATATAGTAGAAAACTCACACTCTACATGTAATTGATTAACAGAGGTGGCAGCTCATCACACAATCATGAGTTTATAAATCCATGATCTAGATATTGCTCTATTTAGAGATGAAATCCCTCTGGAAGTGCTCTCTTTAAATTAAATGATTTATTTTAGGTAACTAAGTCAGTGCAACTCCCAGGACATCTTTGCTACGTGCTCCTTCTGTTTCTGCAGAGATTCCAGTCGGACAGGGGTTGATTCAACTTCCTATTTGTCTACACGACCTTGGTTTTTAAGACTCTTGTTGCTTTTTGCACCTGGTCTTCGAAAACACAGTTACATATCCTGTACTGTTATTTGTGCAGCCCTCACATATGTGTGCATATAGTAGAAAACTCTGCTCTCTCTCGGTCACTCTGCTGACACACAGAGTGACCTCAGACACAGAAAGAGAAACTAGGGGTGGTGGTAAATATCCATGCAGACTGAATATGAGAGATGAAATCCCTCTGGAAGTGCAAACTGGTCAGTCAATAAAAATGTGAAATATATCCTTTGGGTAAAAACACTTAGAAGACTCTCTCTCCATCTTACTTATGGGCTACAGATACCATTGGAGGATGAGGTAATGCTGTGATGCACGGCCTCTCCTGACGTCAAGTCTGCGGGCCCCACTGACAGCCCGTCTTTCAACGTGGCTGACAGCCAAACGATGCCACTTCGGTGATTGCCTTTGCCTTTATCCCAATCCACCTTGTTCCCAGCAAGAGGTGGCTTAGAGGGTGCAGCAGGTAACCAGGCCAAGGAGCACTGGCAAGGTCCAAATGCCAGGTCATATCATGTGTACTCAGACCCTGAGACAGGCATCCCAACACTCTGTGCAGCCAAGCATGTTTGTTTACTCACACAGGTCATCATATCAGTGCCTGGCCTGCATGGTGCTGTGCATAGTCAGAACAAATCATGACACCTTTAAGTCATGAATATCCCAAACAAAAGCATGACTAACTGGTTGTGTGTATGAAATCCCAGTAGATCAGCAGTTTCTGAAATACTCAGACCAGCCCATCTGGCACCAACAACCATGCCACGTTCAACGTCAAAGTCGTGTCACCCTTTCTTTCCCATTCAGATGCTCGGTTTGAACTTAAGCAGGTCATCTTGACCATGTCTACATGCCTAAATGCAATGAGTTGCTGCCACGTGATTGGCTGATCAGTCATATATGATTCAATAAGACTCTAATATCATATTTCAGTGTCATAACAAGCCATCAACCAACAGAAAATTAAACAGAAACACACATGAAAGAGAACACAGCAGGAGGGCAGCTGCAGATTTTATTTTTGTTAATATCAGTACTCGTACTCCGCGCCACTTCCGTCAGGTCATCCGAGGGAATCCCGAGGCATTCCCAGGCCAGCCGGGCGATGTAATCCCTCCAGTGTGTCCTGGGGCGGCCCAGAGGTCTCCTCCCAGTTGGACATGCCCAAAACACCTCCCAAGGGAGGCGTCCGGAAGGTATCCTTACCAGATGCCCGAACCACCTCAACTGGCTCCTCTCAATGTGGAGGAGCAGTGGCTCTACTCCGAGTCCCTCCCGGATGTCCGAGCTCCTCACCCTATCTCCAAGGCTGAGCCCAGCCACCCTGCGGAGGAAACTCATTTCGGCCGCTTGTACTCGCGATCTCGTTCTTTCGGTCACTACCCAGAGCTCGTGACCATATTTTTGTTAATATCAGTACCTGATTTAAATGAGAGCTGAATCACAGCCTGTCTGACCAGCCTAGTTTCTTAGGAATGGCATCCATACTGGACAATGCAGCTCATCAGGATTTATGCCATTACCAGCATTGAGTGTAAATGCAGGGAGCTATATACTGTATGCAGGGAGGAAAAAAATTAAGGGTATGAAGTTCCAGGTGGTGTATGATAATGTGGCTGTCTGCTGTTTCATGCAGGATGCAAGACAGAGCGCAGAACTCCAATTAACATTTCTGCTTATAGAAATAGTGTTTTAGGTATCTACCATACCTTAATTATAGACTATAAATTCCCCTAACCCGTTGCCATGAGAGATATTGTACAGAGTGTATTGCAGTGGTATTGCCAGGGTTATTTTGATAGCTTTTATTTGAAAAAATGTCATTTGAGATCAAATTGCTCTCTTAATGAAATAAGTGCTGCTTGGAGGATGGGGGATTCCCGTCATAATTTGGTATTTGGTATTCTTCCATAACCTGTGTGCATGAGCTGGTAAACACAAAACTGACAAAATCCATTTTGCAGAGAGACCTGACAGCCTCTTGTATAAAGAAAGAGAACAAGAAGCAACTGGGATACATGCAGACCAGCTTTTCATCTTGTCAGTGGAGCACAACCAGACCAGACAGGTGGAGTAACTACACAGCATCGTCTTAACCAGACAGGCTGAAACGGAAGCAGCAAAACAAAAACTAGCAAAAATACAACTCAACACATGTTCCAGCCCTTGCATAATGGACAATAAACACAAAGGAAATATTTATACTAGCCTGACAGGGAGAATTTGGCTTTCTCCACCTGAGGGATCCCAGGGGACGCCTTATAGCGGCCCTTCAGCAAGTTGACAGATATCACAGCAGACAAGGCGCCCGCTGAAAAGCTCCTCACTTCCTTGGGACTGTAAATAGTCAGCAAGGACTTCCCTTAAAAGGTGCCTCAGTATCTGTATTTGACATAATCTAATATTTAGAAAAAAATGAAAGGACAGAGAAGTCCATGGCAACACATTTATTTTAACCCATGCTAGATAACAAACTCAGCGCAAGGTTCTTGTCCCTATATTATCTTTGCCAGTATTTATTTGCGTCATGGTGAGAGCTACCAGGCCAGGATTCCTACCATCAGACTTCAAAACTGAACCCGAGAGCTTAAAACACTGAACATAATGAATATTCTGTGTTGGAACACCATTTAAATCTATAAACAAAATAATATCCTAGCCACCCAGTGAGCAGTTACATCTTCTAAGTACTCCAGATTTTCAATAATGAGCTACACTTATAATTTAAGGTTTCCTGAGAGTATTAGAGAAGACTTGTTGTTTTAAAAAAAAAAAAAAAAACAACAACAATAAAACAGCAATTTAACATCACCGTCAATGTGTATGGCTAGAGGAGAGCGGGGCAAATTGTAACACAGTCTTTTTAATTGATCACACAGGGTCAATCCTTTTGTGCTTCAGGCCAGTTGACCAAAATACCGCCAAACAGTGACCCATGAAATTCCTCAAAGATTGGATGTATTTCAGTGTTCAGTGACAAAAAGTGTTTTCAGCTGATGTAAGTAAATGTCTTTGTCATACATGTTTTTTGATTACTGAGGTATCTATGCATGTCATTGAATCCAACCACATATCATCTTCATAACCGTCTTCTTGCCTAAAACATAGCACCATTTTGAACTATGTAACCATCTCCCAGCAAGTGTTAGCTTGGCTTGATAAAAATTCCTCACAGCAGGGTTAGTTGTAACGGCATGTTACAGCTAAGCCACCTATAGCACATTTTATCTATTTTTGCACTTCAAATTCACGTTCAGTTTGAAGTAATGTCCTTTATTAAATGAGATATACTAATATATTTCAATTTGCCAGGAGCTTAATATTCACACATTCAATACTTCCATCCTAATATTTTGACATGCGGACCTAGGCCACCCAATCTATGTACATCTATTGGTACAACCATTGAATATTGATGATAGACTGACAGATGGATGGATGGATGGATACTTGTGTGGATCCTTGCCCTGATGTACATAGAGAGATGGGTATCTACATACATCTATCCATCAATCTATCATGGATAAAAGGAGAAAAATATTTTATATTCACACACACTATGTATTCGTCTATGTGTTGATCTTTCCATTTATGAAGCATTGATGGTTAGATGAGGGATGGATAGATGTTTGGATGTATCAGCCTACAGTAAATAGACAGAAAAAAACAGTTTATTTGTAGCAGAGATGTGTGTGTTGTTAGAATAAAACAAACAAAAAATGTAATCTCAACTGTATTAATAACATTTAGCCCAAACTAACATGTGTTAAGTTGTGCCCCGCTCTGCCCTTCCTTTTGCAGCCTGTCTCCTGCCAGCAGTCCAGATTGTGTCTTGTAAACAATGAAGGTGAAGTATGAACTTCCCCGAACCAGTTTTAGTTGACTAAATTAAGCCCGCAAACTGGATAAAATAATGGACATAGCTATCATGACGTCACCCATTGATTTGTGGATTCTCATTTGGAAGTCTCAAGTTCTGCATTTTGGTCGTTGCCATCTTGGTTTCTTGGGGCCAGAGGTGACAACATCTGGATGAGAGGGTGGAGCTTTTGATGAACAAGGGGTTGATTTGACTCACAGGGTGCTTTCACACCTACCCTGTTTGGTTGGTTGGTTCAATTGCACTCAAGTTCATTTGCCCCCTAAGTGCGGTTCGTTGAGACCTTCTTGAAGAGGTGGTCTCAGTCTGGCTACAAATGAACTCTGGTGCGGTTCATTTGTGGTGAGAACGTGTTCCGACCTCGATCTGAACCAACTGCAGTCACATACGCATTGTTTGGGTTAAACATGAGCATGTTACAGTCCTGGAGGATTATTAATGTGTGTCTCTTCCTGTACTGCCTTAATATGCACATTCAGCACATCCAGTGCATCAAAACATTGTTTTCTAGTTGGAGCCTCGCCTCACTTTCAAACTGTGTGGTTTGACTAAAATGAACAATGACAGCAATATAGTCCACGATGAGCAGCGCTAAAATCAACCTGCGTAGTTGTGTATTGTGTATTAGGCCAGCCTCAAGTGGCCACTCAAGGAACTGCGTTTTTTACCCTTCCATGCAGGCTTCATTTTTAGTTTCCGGAGGTTGCTACTTGATTAAGCCATACCTTAACCAACATGTTGGAAAATCAAAAAACAGTCACATGGGAAGGATTTTTATTTATCTATTTTGTTGTTGTTTTTTGTGGGGGGTTTTAGTAGTCATATGGGTAATTTTGAAAGGAAGTGACTAAAAAAAATCATTAAGCTCATCCACACAACTGAAGGTGTATAAGCTGTTACTGGCAGTTGCAAACATGACTGGCTGATTCAAGAAAATCCACCTCTCGGATGTTTAATATGTGAGTGTGAATGACGGTAGAGTGACAGGAACAGAAAGTCTGATTGGATAAGACACTGAATAAAAAAAAAAAAAAAATCCAAGCTGCTCATCCCCGTCAAAGTCACTTTTCATCAAGGTAGTGTGAGAAAAACTCCTCGTTCACTCAGACTCTATTGTGACAGGACAGAGAGAGTGAAACAGACAGCGAGTACTAAAGCGCAGTTAGTTTTACATCAAAATCCAGCAGCTATTCTCTTTATTTTCATGGTTGTTGCAGACAGCCCCACTGTAAATGTCAAGTCAATTTACAGATGTCAGATTTGATCCTATCATGCAGTTTGGAGCAGACTATAATTGACTAGATGTGGACAATGCACTTTGTGATGATTGATATGTTGACATGTGCATTTGAGGAATATTTATAGGGTTATTTGTGCTTTTGAACAGTGTTTAAAATGTAGAGTGTTCAATGGAGAAAGTGGCGTCTTCCAAGGACTTTAGTTAGAATACTCTCCTTTAAAGAGGCTGCTCACTTTTCTCGAATTCCAGATATCTTTTATTTCCCCTCTTGTACTGCTATAAGTTAGAAAAAAAATGATCTTGACTTTCATCTGTTTTTTCATGATTCCATACCTCCTAACTCATATAATGTTTACATGCCAGATGTTTCACACGGTCACATCTGCACAGACCATATGTACCCACGTCCCAGGGGTGATAATGAGTTATAGTATTGGACCAAGTGTTAAATCACTTCTTGTACACGTCTCTGGGCGTCTGTATGAACATCAGGTGAAATGATGTCTCATCCACAAATTTTCCCTTCTCCAGACATTTGAAATATACTTTCACAAACTGGGTTAACCAATGGGGTGTCGTTTTGTCATTTTGTGGTTTAACAGGTGTCCTTGTCAGCTCCAGTCTCACGTTATGATTTATGCTGCTTGAGTATTTTTACATAAAATCCTGACTAGTGCAGCTGCAAGACAGCTAATGGCTTTAATAATGTTTGGGCTTAATTTTGTCACATTGAGACAGACTTCTTCAAATGGTTTTGATCTTGCCTGCATATTTTCTGTTGGTTCCTTTTAAGAAATCACCTCCCTGTCCTGGAAAAAAAAAAATCTGTTACTTAGCCAACTGGACATCTGTCTTTCCCTGTCTCCCTTTTTTTTCTGTCTTATATCCAGCCATCCATTCATGCCTGCTCTTGCATTCCACTTCTCACCCGCCTCCCATCCACCACCTTTTTTTCTGTTCCTTCCTTTTAGTCATCCATCTGTGACAACCTACACCTCCCTCGCACACTTAAAGTTTGTCCATTTGTTGCTCTCTCTCACATCCCAGACACACACCACCACTCTCCCAATTTGTATGTCTACCTGTGTCTGTTCTTCCTACACGCACTCACACTCTCCAGCCTCTTCCCTGACACCTCTCCACTGTCGTTCTCCCGCACAGCACTTATTTTGTCTTCCCACATTGTGGGTGGTATCAAATGTTTGTGTTACAGTTATGAATGCATAATTTCTTAATTTTCCCTTCGCTGGCTAAAATCAAACCAACCCCCCGATGTTTTCACATGTACACACAGTTCTGCTTTTCAAAATAAAGGAGGGAGTATTTTTAATTTGCCTGCTGTCCATGATATCTCCACTGTTACCTCCCATTTGGGGCTGCAAATGTGTAAAGCTAGGTGCAGTTTAAAATACAGACATCCCAGGGACTTTGTGGGATTCTCATTATAGTCATAATGAGGGATTCACAAGAAATGCCCAAATCCTTTGATATGCTGTCTAACCACAGACGCTGCTTTGTTTTTGTAGCACATGTGCAATGGGGAGAAGCATATTTCATCAGCTTTTTCTAGTCTATATAGACTACTTTATAGATTAGAGACCCATTTTTTTTACTGTTCATTAACGTAGAAATGTATTTATGCATGTTGTTACCAGATATGGGTAACAAGTCCCAAGTTAGTTGTGGTGAGAATCAAGCAAGTCAAGTCCCTGCTATAAATCAAGCAAGTCAAATGGAGTCATTGCTCAGGTCAAACAAGTCACAAGTCAAGTCATAGGTCACATACAGCAAACATCTCCTCACGATCCACTAGCTACATGTCCTCTGAATATACTGTGAAAAAATCCGGTCTCTGTAGGCAGCCCAGGCTCCGTAAATGGCAACAAAAACATTTGGGTCCAGGCTGCACCAACCAGCCAGCGCAAGACCAGCGAAAGCAAGCAAGTCTTACAGTCTCGCGCAAGCACGCACATGTGAACACAGTGTACACAGAGGCAGTTAGAGCTACAGGCTACAATGAGGCTAAAAACAGAGTTCAAACAAATTTTTATGTCAGGGCTTCAGGACACTTGGATCACTACGGATGAGCAGTATGGAGATACTTTGTGGTTTCAATTATGTGTTTTTGGACGTTTGAATCTGGGGTGCCATAAGCCTCCATTAGGTGGAGTTGTGTTGCTACCTCCTCTCCCCTGGGATCTCCACAAGTGTTGTGAGGACTCTAAAACTTCACCTGAGCCTCCACCGGCATATGGGTGAGTAGATAATGGCTGAATTTTCATGTTGGGTGCGTTATCCCTCGAACAGGTGTGTAAATCCAGGGTAACTAGCAGCTATCACTTGTTCATGACAGAGTCACGGAGGATGGGGGGGGTAAAGAGAAGTGACGCCTATCGGTGCTTAGCGTGCCTTTAATATTGAATTAAAGTCAAGTCCTTTCGAGTCATCTGTCTCAAGTCAAAGTCAAGTCTCAAGTCATGAATACAAAGTCAAAGTGAAGTCTTTTATCAACGTTAGTCAAGCAAGTCTCAAGTCATCATATTTGCGACTCAAGTCTGACTCGAATTGAGTCATATGACTTGAGTCCCCCATCTCTGGTTGTTACACTGCTATGCTAAACATGGCTTGTGAAACCTCATCAACTAAGGCTAGCATGCCCGAGACGTAGTGCCTCTCCCTATGTGTGGTCAACTCACCGCCAGGCCACTGCTCTTGCTCCTTGCGACCAGCTCACTCGGACTGGACGGCTCAGCTGGACACCCCTCAGGTGCCCTTCCATCAGACCAGTCGGCCAGCTCACTCCTCTTCGTGGTTGTTTAGAGTGAATGCATATTTACATATATAATTAGTGGTGGCACGTCAACCGCGTTCTCAACTTCTTTTGTCTTTTGTCTCATCTCAAAGCCTTCTCCAGCCCTCCCTCCAGGTGTAGCTTATAACGGTTACCACCAACCCCGAAGTGTGACGTCAGCACTGACACTTCCTCCTACCACCCACATATACCACACCCACAAGACATTCATTACACTACAAATAAAGCTATCATAACAATTTATTGAGCTACTGAGTTGATTTTGGAACCACACATTTATCGTGGCATACTTTTTATCCACATATATCTCCTTTGCTTACTTTTTATTGTTGTTTTTATTTATTGCTTTGGGCTGTAAGTTCCTTGCTGTGCCATCTCAACCACTTTATTTTCTTCCTCTTTGATAGACTAGGTGATATTTGAGACAGCCTGCTAAGTTATAAATTATTTTATGCAATTATGGCAAAACACATATTAATTCACATTTATGAAATAATTGTGGAAACAGTATGAGGGGAAATAAAAACTGTAAATTATAAAACCTGTAAACCAACCCACTGATGCATCAGTATGTGACTATAATTTTAATCAAACTTGCCATCACACTAACACCCCCCACCCTAACATCCTTCCATTCAAAGCATGTATAGGTCCTGTTTGTGTGTATGTGTGTGTATTTCTGGCCTGTGTGTATATGTATGTGACAACAGAGTGTATAAAATATAAAATCTACCTATGATAGCCTGCACGTAATGTCATTTGTAGGGAGTTAATTTGTTAAATATAATATTAACGTTGTTGTATGTATGCCTTTTAAAATTCCCCCAGTAAATGCATTTAGAGTGTCTTTATATTAATGAATCATGCCATGATTGTGATGTGGTTTCACTTTGTGTGAAGAGGTCAAGCAGGGACACCACAGGAGCCCTTTGTCTTCAAACTGGAAGTTTGATAGACCTCACAAAAGCCAGCTCTCCCTGAAATGAACGATATGGGGAAATTGGGAGTAAAATGGAGGTCCACAAATGTTATTTTTCCAGCGAGATGAAAAGAGGGTTTTTTTTTTCTTTGTACTCAGAGTGGCTTGGGTGTGTTGGACTGAAAATATTGGGGTGTTATTCATTGGGTTTCAGGACACACTCGGGATAGAACAAGGCAGGGGGGCCATTGTAGTTACTTCAGAGAGGGGGAAAAAAATCTCCAATCTCTTTCTTTCAGGATTTTTCTTCCTCCACCAAAGTGCTAGACAGAAAAAGACCAGATGGATCATACAGCTGATTGCTGCAGAATACAAAATATGAATTTGAGTGTTTTACTGTTCTCTCGTCCTCCTCTCCTACCTGAAAATAACATCTGTTTCGGTCTAATTAAAAAAGCAAACAAAGTCACAGCCATTAAATTATCATACAGCCAAACTGAAAACTGTATAAAATCATGAGCCATTAAATGCAGGAGTCCTCATATTAAGCTTGAGGCGGGTCCATTTGTTTATTCAGGTAAAACGATGACTTTTGTCACGGGCTATTTTGTATGCACACAATACTGCAGCGTGATTTATAGCTGTATAGCAGGTAACGTGAACATTCAAATGTCAAAAAATTGACAGACTAATGAGTACAGAAACCAGTTACATAATATGCAACCATCTATATTTGCATATGCATGTAGACATGATATGGATTTGTCACAAAAATATTTGATTTGACTTAAAGAGAAGCTTTCACTCTACCTGAAAGATCACAGGTTTGATCCCCACTGCAGTGAGTCAGTTAATCAGAAGCACGACAGTAACTGCTCACTTACTGTACAGCACTAAAGACGAGCCTCTGAGTTTAATGCCGCCTATATTACAGTGGAGCACATTCACTTGGAATATAACAAAGAGATTAGTCAAATAATGATACACTGCAAATGCCCATGTGGGTCCAATAAAAGTACAGTGATATAAATAATACCAATATAAAACCCTCTATGAGTATGAGGCATGTAGGTTTGGTTGCTATTGGAAACTGCTTTGCAAGGGAGTGGCTGGTATTGTCATTAACGCCTCTGAATGCTGGTGTAAATTGTCTGTATGTATATGCACACACACACACACACACACACACACACACACACACACACACTGCTCAGAAACAAAGGTGTGATCATAACCCCCATAACACCATTGTCTCCTCAGTGCTGGAAAAAAGATATAATCCATCTTAAAAACCCACCCAAAGTGGTTATGGTATGATTTCCATCTAAATATGTTGTCCTTGTCTGCACTGTCTTCAACCTAATCCACTCGGAAATGGATGCATCCAGTCCTCAATATCTAACTTCAACATATCATAACTGGCCAACATGTGTCTGTAGCAGAGAGGTATCTAAAACTAACATTTCTGATAACTATTTCAATTTTTGCAACATTTCATTTTGCCAGAGTGATTGTTAGTCTACAGGTGTTGGATAACATTAAAGGATACCTTCAGCATTTTTCTGGAGAGAGTATAGTAATCAGAGTAGTTTACAGTTCTCTAAAAAATATTCAGTGTCATGGATGATTATTTACCTTATTTCAATCATGTGGATGAAACCTTTGGATTTGACCGCTGCTGGTATTTATGTGAGTGGAGTATATGCATTAAAAAGTGGATAAAGACAGAGTGAGAGGAAAAAAGGCAGCGGAGGCTCTGCAGGACGTGAAGCACAAAGACCATGGAGGTCTCGAGTTGCTGTGACCCTCTGTCCACAGTAGAACAATGCCTATGTTGTAGAGAGTGGTTCATGTTTGCGCATTTCTGACCTGTGCCGACAAAATGAGGAGCTACACTTGGAGCAGCTGTCATAGACTTTGTTGGATATGGATGCACAACTGTTTTGGCTAATTGCATGAAGATCTGCAGGTCTGCAGTGACCACAGGGATGACTAGTACAAAGAGGAGAAGAAATTTGGAAATATTTTCCTAAAGAAAACTGCTGTTCCAAGAGCGGATTTACCTGCTGCAGACGAGTGGATGAAGGCTAATGCTATTAGCTAAATACACACACACACACACACACACACGTTTCTACCATATTTTTCCCCCTTTAAAGGTTTTTTTGGGGGGGAGTTTTTCCTCATCCGCTGCGAGGGTCCTAACGACAGAGGGATGTCGTATGCTGTAGAGCCCTCTGAGGCAAATTGTGATTTGTGATATTGGGCTTTATAAATAAAATTTGAATTTGAATTAAAGTTATTATGTTTACATAGCATAACGTTACACATTGATGCATGGCAGGATAACAGCAAAAATAATCAATCAATAAACGATTCTGAGGCGCAAAATATCACGTGATTATAACAAATCTATATAGACTGATCACCCATTTTCATCATCTGACATTCAAGTGATATCAACAAGCTGACACTGTCTATGCCACAGTGTGTGTGTGTGTGTGTGTGTGTGTGTGGTGGAAAAATAGATTTATGCTTCAGTATAATACAACCTATTATATATTGTGAATATATTTCATGCCTACATATACCCTTCCTATACATCAAGGAGATACCTACTGGCTATGAATGACGATGGTAATGTTAGTTATTGTAGGAGCTCCTATACATGGCCTTTTCTAATAAGATAATCATTTGTTATTCCTACAACGGGGAAATTTGTGGTGTTACAGCAGCAAAGGGGATAGTGTAATAACAAGGAGCATCAGTGAGATGTAATGAATAAGTAAAAGAGTAAAATAAAAACTAGGGCTGTGAGGTATACCTGTAAACCGGTATTTATTTTTGTTACGATATGAATTTTTCATATACCGCAATACCGGTGAATAGCCCAAACAACATCATGACTGCATGTCATTTCTTTCTCTACATGGTCAAACATTTACAGTCCTTCTCTGCTCTCTGTATCGCGGAGTTTCACACACTCACATGTGCGCACACACACAGACACGTGCGCACACACACATAGGTGAGCACACTAGAGCATGGCTTGTGCCGCATTTTCTTGACCGAAGCCAACCTGAGTCCGAGACAGTTATAACCCAGCGCGGCACTAATGCAGTGGAGCCTGTGTTGCGTTCAGGCGTTGTCACGTAAATAACATATTCCAGCACTTGAATAGGCCACAGCACAACACAGCAGCAATGTGAAGTGGGCCGAACTCGAGCAAAATACCGTCAAATACCGTGAAATTGATATGATTTTTTAAAAAAGCATGATATGAAAATTTTGTCATACCGCCCAGCCCTAATAAAAACCTCTGTTGCCTTTTTTTCTCTCTCTCCTTGGTCACTTCCATGCATAAACCCAGGTTCACTGGCAACAGGTTTGAACCCAAAAGCCTGACTGAGAGACCAACAGGCTAAAAAGTAACAGCTCTGGTTTACTCAGAGAAACAAGCTGGACCACTGAGGCTACAAAGCAGAAAATGAGATGTGGCAGAGAATGCAGGGAAGTGGGCCATGAAACATCTACAGGGCTCATGAGGAGCTTCATCAGGTGTGTTGGAAGGTGGGGGGAGGTCAGGAAGCAGGGAATGGCGGGAACGGGAACTATCAAAACATTCCTTACATCTTACATTGCATTCTCAAATACACACACTCATTATTTCTTCTTTTCTTGATAAACCACTTGACCAAAAACCAGCTTAAAACAGAAAACTGGTAGTTCTCGTTAACATGTAACAACATGTGCCATCTTCAGCCAAGCTCATATTCTCCTCACACCTTTTATCGATCAATTGGTGCATCATCGGCAGCAGTCAGACTGAGGAGTCTGTCTGTTTAGATGCATCTTCATGTCTGTCTCAGCATTGTGGCAAAGCAGGGCCCACCTGGTCCTGCAGGGCTGTTTAGTCTACCTGTCCCATCACCACCACCACCTCCCACCAGGAGCTGATTGGCCCTGACAACCTCCCGCTGCGGACATCCAGCAATCACTGTGAGGATAGAGCTGGTAAGAAGAGACTGATGGATAAATTCTCAGTGGGTGTTCAGAGGAGGTATTGGGAGGGCAATGGACAGAGGACAGACGGTGATGAGAGGTGAGGACAGGTGAGGTGAGGTGAGAAGTTACTGACATAGTGTGAAGTTGAACAGGGTTGATTACAGATTAAAAATTATAGCAAATTAGAGGGATTTACAGAAAATGCAATCTATAGGAAATGTGATCCAAAAATATATGTTTAAATATGCCATTAGTGGGGTGGGAAGTAGTGCTTTGAGGAGCATGGCAGTGCAAATGTAAATTGGTTTGATGTCTCTGTGTCTGTGAGGTGGAAGTGTGGAAGAATCTGAAGAAGTGCAAACATATAACACACCTTTCCCCAGCAGGTTAGAGGTGAGAGATCAACAAAGGGTGAGAAAGAGACCAGTGGGTGAGAATGAAAGATGAGCTGAGAGGAGAGAAATGGAGAGTTAAAGAGAGACAGACAGAGAGAGGGATGAGGCGGGCGAAAGAGGCAGATGGATGGACAGATTGAGGGAGTGTATAGCTTCAGCATGATTAACTGCCACGCCACAGTCACAGTGCTTTCTTTCTCTCTTTTTCTTCATCTTCTTCCGTATTCTTGCCCCACTCCTCCTGCTTATAGATCCATTTCTCGGGGGGGAGGTCACACAACTGGCCTGGTCTCTGAAGAAGAACTTGTGTTGCAGTCCACAAGTCAGAAACTCTCAGCTGGTAGGCTGCTGTAGCATTGTGTATTTATTGGGAAATGTGATGGGAAAGCTTACAATTATTTATTTCATCAATGCAATTGCTACTGGATAACAATATTTGTAAACTCAGGCTGGCAACATAGTGTAATGTGCATCACCCAACATTGCATTTCCTCTCAGCTCTTCAGAGCTTTATTTCTTTTTTCAGCTCCTTTTTTTCCTCTTTTTTCTAGGCCACAACTTCACTGGTTAGTTCATCATAATGTTGTTACCAGCTGTAGCGGGCAGGTGTTTTGCTCCAAAAAAATAAAAAATAAAATCTGATAAACACATTGTATGCTACCCAATCAGCACTAAATAGCAGACAGACAAAGTCAGCTACTAGCTGGTGATCATAGTAGATTATTAAGCACCTCCACAGCCAGATGTTTCCCTCAGGAGTTTGTGGAGACTAAAAGAGAGCCAAAAGCATGTGCGAACATTGGACTTCCATTCACTAGATGACCAGACAACATATTCTCACTCTGACCTCGTCACATGTCTTTTATTTAGTTATGGACCTGCCACGTCCAGATACGACACTAAAGGTACCCTGGGTGCGTTGGTTGTTGACGTTGTGGGACACTGTGTCAATGAATTGTCTTCTTTCAAAATACACAAGAAATTTACTGTTTACATACAGTCCCTTTCAAAATAAACGCACTACATCGGTACAACAATGCAAAATTGACATTTTTTTTCCTTCAACAACAAACACACAATAGGTTTAGGTGACAAAAGCATGTAGTTGGGTTTAGGAAAAAAGAAGGTTTGGCTTTATAATCTTCCAGGATGTGAACACCGCATTCCTGGGTTAAAGTCTATGTTTGTTTGACCCATCCACCATCCCTCCCACATTCTTGTCCGGCCGTGTTTCCCCCTGATGCCACCCAGCGCCATTAAACTGTAACTTTAATTGTTAATGGATGGCTTTTTTCTTCAGTGTCTGACACCACAAGTCACTGCCCAAGTGCCGCATTTTGACGACTTCAGAGTGAGACTGGGTTGGACCAGAATCACACCTACCAATGATGGCTTGTGTCTGCTGGGTGTGTAAGTAGGCAGCTGTTTGCTTATAAGGTGATGTGTCAATGCTGCGTTTATAGCTTGCTCCGCTGCGCCCAAGTAACCAAACAAAGAATTAAATCAATTTAAAAAATGCAGCAGTGTCTTGCCTTGCCTTAAGTAATATTTAAGTACATTTTAATTTTATACTCTAATGCAAGGATACTACCATAATTTGTTTAAATTTGGAATTTACCAAGATATATTAAAAGAGTTAGTTTTGCTGAGCTACTTTATTGTCTCCTTAAAGGTCTGTGTGTGGGATTTAGTGGCATCTAGCAGCTGGTTGGAGGTTGGTTGGAGACTTCAGCCAACTAAAACATTCCCAGTGCACCAAGTGTGTTTGAAAACTATGGCACCTCATTCTCTCTCCCAACTCATACCAGTGCTTACTCAGTGACCCTACACGTCAAAGTATGACCTGCTAGGTACCCCTATTGTGTCAGTTTTCGATGTTCATAACATGCATTGTCCTCTCTTTTGGTTTTACACGGGACACAAACAGCAGTCTTCCAGGTGAAAGTCCAGAGTTTGTTTGACCCATCCATCTCCCGTCCCACCCACCCTATGGCAACTTTCTTACTCTTTATACAACAGTAGTTGCTTAGCATGTCAAAACATGCCACCGCTCTATGCCTCTCATATCGTTGATAAAGGGTGCCTCTGTGCGTCGGTGTCCAACACCAAGGGCCACTGACCAAGCGTCAGTATTTAATGAGTTGGGAGTGAGACCAGGTTGACTATGGTGGTCGAAACAAAAACACAACAGTGTGAAAATGTGAATGGCTCTGTAGCTAGTGTTTGGTTTATCTGTTGTACTGAAGAAGAACATGGGGGACTCTGGAACAAGACCCACTCCTTATGATATAAACAGCTCATTGTAAGGTAGTGAAAACACAGCATTCCTTATTTTCAGGTGATTATACTGTGATGAAAATACATTTACCAAATTATAATCAATTTCTGCCAATATAATCATGTAAATCTTACACACTGGACCTTTAAATCATTGCAATTATATGACTCACTTTACTTCAGTCTTGCTTTTGTACAAATTTTAATTTAGTGAACAAATTTAAGAAAGAAAAAAGGCATTTTTAATCTCCCTTTAAAAATGACCTGACAGTGTGATCAGGTGCAAGTGCCAAATTGTAGTGTCTTTACCATAGTTCAAACACTCCTGAGACTTTTAAATAATTATGCATGCAACACTGGAAATAAGAGCTAAGAAGGAGACTAGAAATGGGTTTAGTGACTGGGTAAACATGATGTCATTTTCCCAACTTTGGATTGACTCCCGCTGCCTCCATGACCAGACGGCACCCTGCCTTGCCCTATCTAACACCAGGCCTTTTCATAGATTACCTTTCATCTGCAATCACATCACACCTGACTGATCCTTTCAGCTGCTGATAATGTATCATCTACTCAGTGATGTTAATAGGTTTTCAGTGTAGTGAGTCCCTGGAACCCACAGGTGGTCATCTGAGTGGGTCCCAAATAAAATTAGTGTTTTTGTCAAAGTGTTGTTTTAAACCCATGAATAATAAGCTATTGTGTTATAATTTAACAACTTGTACATCACGACTACAGGAGAATATTAGCATGTGTGGATTTTGTTGATGATTTATCTCTTGTATTTGTGCAATAGACTATTATTTTTCATCCATATGATTGTAGGATTCATTGTATTTCTTCTTTGTTTATTGTTTGTGAAAAATTAGTTTAAGCTAACGAATCCTTTGTACTGTATGCACTGTATGATGTTCACTGTTGCGTGTAATGCAAACCAGTTACGCATGCGTAATTTACAAATTAAATCCATCCCCATTATGCAGTAAGTGGAACTGTAATTGGAGTGAAGCATGCACTCTTTTCCAGCCTCCAGTGTGTAGTGTTTTATAGAGATATTCTCAGTTCATCAGTAATGTGGTTGCTTGGGTTGTAGACTTTTAGGACCTTTCTAAAGCTGCATAAGAGCCCTACCTGTTGTTCACCGAATAGTCATGGCCATGGGCAGCATGATTAATCTTCTTTATTGTGCTGAGTCCCAAAGAGGTAGTTTTTGTCAGAGCATCAAGGTCAGATCAATGAAAATCCGATATTTAAATGTCACTTGAATAGGTTGGTTCCTTTGGAGGAACTCCCAAAGCTGAAATAAAGCAAAAACGTCTTCTTCTGTGTTTCAGGGTTAACTGGCTTCTATACTCAAAGGATGTATAGCACTCACAGAAAGTTGGTCTACTTCACCTTAGTGTTAATGACACAGTAATTACAACAACTGTGATCCTGAGAAATTGTAGCTCAGTGGTTGTTTGAATCATGTGGTATTACCACAGAACATTCATGTACAAAAATGTGATATAACAAATACAATATACACCAATCAACCAAAACATTAAAACCACTGACAGGTGACATGAACAACATTGATCATCTTGTTACAATGTAATGTTCTGTTGGGAAACTATGGGTTCTGACATTCATGTGGGTGCCACCTGACACGCTCCACCCACCTAAACACCAGTGCAGACCAGGCACACCAACATTTACAAACATTTGTCTGGGACTACACCATCGTGGAAGTTTAAGAAGTAGTCTCATGCCATCGCTACTGGCCACATCAAACCTTTGCATATTGCTCTACCTATAGGAGCACCACAAGTGAGTAGTATACAGTGGTGTGCAAAATGCTCTAAAAATAGCAACCCTCACATCAACTGAACACATGCTAAATTTGCGAGCAAGCATATTAGCTTGCGCATACAACTCGCGACACTGTCTGTGGATATCTTATACAGTATGTACAGTAGTACAAGCTGCTAGTGTCAGTGTTGTCTAGCATGCAGTTCTTCCTGCATGCTGTGTTTATATTGTACCTACACGTCTTCTCTGAACATGCAAATGAGCTGTTAAAAAGACAAGACAATAACAAGAAAAACAACTATCCGTATTCCATCAACACACTCACACACTTTTGTCCCCCACCCAGACTGTGATCCAGGAATTCATTGTTTGTCACTTACCCACAGGTTAACCTCAATTAGTCAAAGGTAGAGACAGACAAGTTAATTTTGTGACAGCGCAATCAGTTCTGGTTCCATTTCCCAAACCAAATGCAAACTCTCACTACAGGTTAATTTAATAAGGCTGCGCTGATTTGTTTGTCTTCCTCCGGTATTGTGATAGAATGATATCAATTTATCATCTTCAGAATTATGAATCCTGTGTTATCATGCATCCAAAATGAAAGTCAAAACATTCCTAAATAATGACAAATAAAAATGACAGATCCCCACTCTCCAGCTCTCCAGACTTGCTAATATCATTTGCATAATTTTGACATCTTCACACAAGATTGGCGACATCTGGGATAAGGGGGCGAAGGGGAGAGAAGTAATTGGCGAAAACAACCATTTCACAACTGGAACGCAGCTTTGCCAGTTTTTTTCACACTGGGAAGAGAGATAGAGATGGTGAATGAGTAGAGAGACAAAGAAAAAGAGCTGGCGAGAAGCAAGGGGGGAGAGGGAGAGGAACATCTGGGGTCTGCTGGAGACCGAGGAGGTTCCCAGCTGTCAGAGTTTCCCAGCTGCTCTGCTCCAACCTTCACTGTGCCAAAGAGAGAACCATGGGAATGACTTTGCTGCTCCTCGGGCCGGAGCGTGATCGACGTGCCCTATATTGACTCTTTTTGCCTCACATTGCCCCAGTGTTTCACTGTGTTTAGAGGAAGTGAAGATGCAAGATTCTCAGTCCTAACTGTGTTGGTGCTGATCACACTCTTGATAATATAAGTGTGTAAATGAAAGCTTTATGCCAGGTGTGTCCTGTGTGATGAGAGTCTTGAGACAAAACCAAGCATTATGAGCATTAATCATAGGCAGTAATAAACAATGGAATAAGTTATGGTGACTGCCAATAAGCTGTGCTCCTATAAAAGTTCTATCCTTTAGAGACATGATGATAAACTACCGCAGAATTATCTGGTGGAAAGAGCTGCCACTGTATTTGAAAATATTTATTTAACTTGTGATATTACACTGTTATCAGTACTGTATGTATACCCTCTTAAACTTTATTCCTTCACTCATCCTGTCATGAACTCAACATTGATTTTGTGATATTTTTCTCAAATTGTTTCACTTTGATAAAATTATTAAGACTCTCAGCAGCCTATCCACAGGCCGTCTGGATGGGAAGAAAAAAGATTTGCCTGCCAGTTGTCAGTCAGAGGTGGTGATGCACTGTTCAAAGCTGTTCACTGTAACTGAAATATTAATAACACACCGACATTAGGAACACCACCCTCAGCATCACAGTGTAAACCAGCAGCAGCAGCTAATTTCCAACCAAATCAGAAGCCTCTTTATTTTGTAATGTTGCCACTTGGATTTATTATGGACACTTTCGACCACCAAAGCACAGAAAGCTCCACAGACGTTAAATTTCTTGGCAAATTATTTGACCTCAGTCCCCACCTGCAGGATTCTACCACAGCTCCACAGTCAGCACCCTGGACAGCGACTGGATACACAGCCAACTGTGAAAGAACAAAGAAATCTTTTAACTCTTCATTTGCGGTCAGTTGATCATTTGCATTGTGAGCAGTAATAAAAAAAGACAACACATTGCTTCCTGACAGTTAGCAGAGCAGCAATTTTTAGTGTCACCACCAGAAGTGTATCAGTCCAAAGCAAAGGTTGAGCTACATGACTCCTGTTATTTTGCACTTTGATGCCTTAACACTGCTAATTTGGTGTTGTTTTGAGTTAGAATCCTTTAAATAACTTCTTTCACGTTTCTCTGTCTCTGAACGTGAACGTCTCTGTCTGTCACAGCCAACAGATATCTTATTTATAAGTTGATCATTTTAGTGCAGGGCTACTCAGAGCTTCACATCTGTCCCATGGACGATAGGCCAGCACACTTATAAGCAACGCTTAGAAGACGATCAGCTCTACACTCAGGTTTACAGGTAAATAAGCCATATAATGCTTGTTTAGGTTGCTTAGCAACCTCAAACAAAACCTGCACTCTTGAAAGCTGGCACAAAAAAGGCACAAGAGTAGTTGCAAGCAGTTAAAGATGCGGCATATGTATTCCACAGGCTAGTTAATAACATGTCGGGCAGGAAATCCAAAGTGTGGGATCATTTTGAGAAGGTGAAGGACGAACCCAAGGTGATATGTAAACTCATCTTCATTGGTCGACTACAAACATGATGTACCATCTGAAACATGGAAGTAGCTACATGCCCATTAGCCCACAGCGTCATTAACAGGCGGCTCGCTCAGTGTGTGACGTGCACTTGTAGATAAAATATAGGCCTATATTAATGAAGGTTCATTAGTACGGTTTTGTATTTCTCTGTAATGTAGCACAGTGTTAACAATGTTACTGATACTATTCTTTCTCACACCTTCAACTCAAACCATTGTGTTTCCCTGCCCAAAATATATAATTTAATAATTAAATTAATGTCATAAACATGCGCACGACTAGTCGACTAATGGCCCTAAATGACGACTACTGGTGGACTAGGAATATTCTTAGTTGGGGGCAGCCCTACTTTATACACATCTCATTTATTTACATTTTTCTTTTGTACTGTATCTCATTGGCAGGTCCACATCTTATCATCCAGTGTTTGCAGTTCTCTTTGACATGTTATGGGTGCTTAAATGTGAAACATATATACCAAGAAAAAATAAAACAGTGCCTGAAATGTGAAAATTAAAATCCAACAAAACAATGTTGTTGTCTACCTTGCTTTGGACTGGGTAAGGCTTTGTGTTATAGTCACCTTGGTTTTTCCACCTAACAAGTCCCAGTTATAGTCACCTGCAGCATCTTTTTGTAAGAAAAATTTGATAAAAACCTTGTATTTCAGTGTACTGAAACTTCTGTTACACAATGACAGGAGCACTTAGAGTGATATTGACTGCTGGGGAAAAAAACTTCAGTGTTTCCTTTTAAATGAGACCATGGTTGTACATGTTTCAGTCTGGTTTTCACAAGCTGCATAGCACAGAAATGACACTTCTTAGAGTCACAAATAACTTACTGATAGTTGCAGACTCCAGTGCATGTTCTGTGTTAATATTGCTTGACCTCAGCGCAGCATTTGACACCAGTGACCACTCCATTCTAACAGAGAGACTAAAAACGTGATCAGGTTTTACTGGAACTG
Source organism: Epinephelus fuscoguttatus (assembly GCF_011397635.1). Lineage (NCBI taxonomy): Eukaryota > Metazoa > Chordata > Actinopteri > Perciformes > Serranidae > Epinephelus > Epinephelus fuscoguttatus. The sequence goes on from NC_064761.1 coordinate 20,696,875, forward strand.
CTCTGGCCTGGTTTTCTTCATGTATAACCACCAGGAAACTCTTTGTCACCATTAGGGAATATTCCTCAAGAACTGCTCAGTCAAAACATGGAATACCACAAGGATTGGGTTTGGGACCTGTTCAGTCCACCCTGCACATGCTACCCCTGAGACAGATAATATGTCATCACATCTCTTTCCATAGCTACGCAGATGATACACAGCTCTACCTGTCCTTTAAACCCTCTGACACCAGTATATTAGCTTCTCTTCACAGTTACCTATATGACATAAAAAGCTGGATGTCCTAAAACTTCTGGAAATGTTACTCTGTAAAGACAGAAGGTTTCACCGTTGGCACTCGTAAGCCCCCTCACTCCAAACATAAAATCACCAGCTGAGGAATATCTCCAAGTGTAGCTCACTTCTATCCTTCAGTAACTCAGAGGAAGTCATACACACTCCCATATCCTTCCGCCTTGATTACTGTAATGCCTTGTTCACCCGTCCAAGCAATCAAACCATACACCAGCTCCAAATCGTTCGAAATTAAGCAGCTAGACTTTTGAGCAAAACAAAACGATCCTCACACATCACACCTATTTTGGCTTCCCTGCATTGGCTTCCAGTCTCATTTAGAATCTATTTTAAAGTGCTTTTAATTGCAAGGCTCTGGAGTATATAACTGAGCTTCTAAAACCATACCGCCCAAACAGGCCCCTCAGGTCTGCTAGTCTTGGTCTTCGAACTGTTCCAGAGTCCGGGTTAAAAACAAAGGGTGATTGGAGCCTTTTCAGTTCTTGCTCCTGGGCTGTGGAACAGCCTCCCACTGAGTATCAGATCAGCTGACTTTGTTCATGTCAATCTTATTATATACTAATAATCAAACAAGGATGGTTTTCAGTTTACTTTGGGTATAAGCATTTTAGGTGAATTTAGGTGAATTTTACAAGAATGGTAAAAAGTTAAATGCAAAAAGGTGTATTTGTACATGCAGTATTTAGCTTACAGAAGACCAAAAATCCAGATGAATTCCTCGGCCCATACAGGAGCATACAAATTTCAAGACAAACCAGATTAACTATGAAAACTACCAAGACTAGAAGAATGTGGAAACTGTAATGCTTTTCCACTGATATTTAAAACAACCAAAAATGTAGTTTGAAACAGGAACACCATCACTGTTACACAGTATGCTCCGTCTTTCTTCTCCCTTTCCCCGTCTCTGTTTCTGTCTCTCTTCCCCACGGCTGTCATTGAGGGGTGCCTCTTATGTAAGTCCTTATTTAAACATGAACATCTGGCTCAATTGGCAAACACCATTGTTTCAACTCTGCTGGAGATGACTCACTTATTCAAAACAAAAGGAAAAAGAAGAAACTGTCTTGAGCTGTCACCAGGCTGCAAATTTAAGATGTGTATTTATAAACTCTTTGCAGGTTTTGGTTATAAAGTACCTGTGTGAGAAACAGATTGGATGCAGTCATAATAAGATTGGGAAATACCAATTAACTCCCAAGGAGTCAGCAGATTTGTGCCAAATTTAATCAGAGACTCTAGTGGCACAGTTGCCAAATTCTTGCGGGCTGCATGTGTGTGTTTGCACTTGTGCAGTGTGAGTGTGTGTGCTTGAGTATTGCTGTATGCGCCTACGTATTGCAGACATGCACATGCACATACAAAGTAGATGTAATTGAATATCCAAGTCAGTCCAAGGATTTATTTGCCTGTGAAAATGAACCATGAAGACAGTTGTTGAGTGTGTGTGTGTGCGCATACTTGTGATTCCATGTGTCTATATATTAATTACAGTAATCATCATGCTAAATATCCAAGGGTTTCTTCACACTCTACACTCACACGTAGATTGGCATGCGTTTGTATAAATGCTTTTATATAGACTTGACTTGAAGTAAATGAGCCACTCATATTGCAGTGGCATCTGAGTTGTGAAGTAGCTCAACACTCTCTTGGATGTTACTTTTTTTAACCATTTTGTACATCCATCTATCCGAGGGCCGCAGGGGGGCTGTAGCTGATCCCAGCTGACATTCAGCAAGAGGCGGGGTACACCCTGGACAGGTTCCCAGACTATCACTGGCCAACACAAAGAGACAAACAACCCTTCATGCTCACATTCACACATACTGGCAGTTTAAAGTCACCAATTAACCTGACCTGCATGTCTTCAGACTGTAGGAGAAGCCGCAGATCCTGAAGCAAATCCTCTCGCTGTGAGGCAACACTGCCTACAACTGTGCCGCCCTGGTTTTTGTACAACAAAAATGCATCCAGGAGATTCTGCAGAACCTGCCAAATGTCATCAAAATACATTTTAATTCAAAGCTGCAAGCAGTCATGAATGGGTCCTTGCACCTCTGCACAGCTCGGGGGTGCTGGCAGGATGTCGGCTGACAGGGTCTCCTTTTCCATGAGAGTCAGACCCTGCATGCAGGAGTGAGATGGCATATCCTTCATAGAGTGTGGATGTTTGAATGACCTAGTACACATTTTGTATCGCTTTCCGTGTTCACTGTGTGGCACTGGAAAACTCAAGTTTAAGCAACTTTTGATAGCCAAGGTCTTAAGATGGTACAGACAAAATCTGAAATCAATCCAATCAAATCTGTAGGAGGAGTTTGTTAAAGTACGACCCTGGAAATGGCCAAAAATGCACAAAAATTGCACAGTTAATTCAAAATGGCTGACTTCCTGTTGGGTTTAGGGTATGGCTCCAAGAGGCTTTTTTGTATGTCTTGGGGTGTTACATGTGCCTACCAAGTTTCATACATCTGTGTGAAATGAGCTTTGGGGTCTGTTTTGTTTTTATTTTGAATGGGGCACTAATGAGCCATTATTTTGACACCCACTCTGTGTTAAGCCCCTCAAAAATGCGAATAATGAAAATTCCTTGGATCTCAGTAGTGTCCACGCACCGCTTGGTGCTCGGGCGCTAAAAATAATTAAATGTGAACCAGATAGTTTAAAAAACAAACTTCATAAATGAAGCATCATGTTACTTCATGCAGGACATGGAAGTCACACGCCCCAGCTGTAATCAGCTGACAGCCTGCTGATTGAATCATCATTTCTAATCAGTCACACACCGTTCACAGCCATGCCCACAACAAGGCGGTCCGTATAAATATGGCTTCCCTGCTACACCAGTGCTGCCACACACCACTGCTGCTGCTGCTGGTCAAGCTTTACCTCCACCACCTCAGCCTCCACCTTTCTAATTCAGAGTCCTAACATGACTCAAAGGTCAAAATAATATTTAATGTCTTACTTTGGGCCCACTCTATATAGCCTACCTGGGGGGTTTCTGCATTGCGCTTCCTGTTTTGGCTTTGCATGCCTTGTCTAATCCAGGGAGCATCTTAAGGGCGGAGCCATCAGCATCAACTATAACTGTATTTCTATTTGTTGCAATATGACGAAGGTGTTCCTGGCTGAACATGTAATAAGTATAGACCATCTAGGTCTGTGGTCTTGGTGGTGTAAGTAGTCCCTTCCCTACTTCCTTTAACTCCTACTTCCGGCCGCTGACGGCCCCAGGCTGCAACGCTGACCAAATATGTCCACAGACAGACAGACACCTGGAAAAATACAAGATAAAAGCAGGGTGGTTACTCATGACTGTTTTTTAGATTTATGCATTGATTTTCTGTAACCGCTTATCCCGTTTTGGGGGGGCTGGAACTTATCCCACCTGATGGGAGGGAGGGTACACCCTGGACAGGTCATCAGACTATCGCATGTCAATTTTTTCAACTTTTTCATGTATTTTTCTATAGTGGTTTTTCTGCTTTTTTTGGATGATTTGTGACATATTTTGATGTACCTTCTGATGTGTTGTATTCAGTATATCCTTGTATAGTACTGCTTTTGTTGTATTTGGTCCCTTTTCATGGACACATGTTCTGTCTCCCATGTAGGAGTGTCAGAGAGCGCCATTCAGATCTGCTCTGATTGGCTCAGTCTGATTGTTTCAACCCAAGAGTGAAGTGACTCTGAATCAAGCAGATCACAATCACCTGAGAGATGAACGTGTCTTAATAATGCTTGTTCTGCTTTGTGATGATAATTTCAAAATGCCCGACAAAGATCTTTGTTCGATCGAAACCTTGTGCACTTAAAACTACTGGGAGCTTTTAATACAGTGTGCCGGTCTCCTGTCTGGTTCTTGCTTTATGACATTTTGCCATGATGACACACACACACAGTCTCACAAAGTGAAAACAGTACCAGCCATTGCAACATTATCAACATCTTTTCATCTGTAAATTCACAAAAAAATCATGCTTTCTCCAACAACAATAATGAACTTCAACTGTGAAAACACCACTGCTAGTACTTTTGTCGACGTTCAAGCCAGGAGGTTGAACAAAAGTAGTATTTTTCTCCTAAAATGTGCACTAACCAATGTCAAACAGGCATAGTGGGACTGAATAACCCACATTCACGTCTTCACATGTGTTCACAGTAAAAAGTGCAACACATAAATCATCTGGCACATTAGCGTGTGTATGTATACATGTGCATCTGTGTTAGTGTTCCTATAGCACACCATCATGTGTTTCCTCAGTGTAAATGGATGTCAAGGGGGAAGCTGACATATAGCGCTCCAGCATTGACATAGGGAGTGTGGTGTGGTTGTTGGGGAGGGTCGGCTGGGTACAAGGCATCCAGTGGGAGAAGCTGGCACAGATGGAGCCCCAAACCCACTGAGCATCACTCGATGTCAGCTGCACCGCTCAAGAGAGCCCCTGGGATCCGCAGGGCCTTTGGCAGACATGAGCACTCTCTGTTTTAGTCAGCAATTAGTTTAATGGAGCAAAGTCTAAAATCACTTCAGACCAACACAGCTTTGAAAATAAATGACAGGGGGAACGGCTTTTGGTCATTACGCAGGTCTTAGTCTAATTCAGGTTAAGCTGTTTACATGAACGGAGAGACAGGTCGGTCCTTTAGGTTCTCTGAGGAGTCTCTAAAAAGATTTTTGGCACCAGTGTTTGGGGGGCTGCTTGGCCCAGACATGTTTGCAATAGGAAAACTGACAACATTTTTTTTTTTTTTACATTTTAATGTGCAGGAATAGTCAGTTACAATAATGGCAGCAAAAGCAAAAGTGAAAGCCAACCCTAGAGTTCGTCTTGTTTGCTATATTTGCTTTTTTTTTTCGGCACTGTGTCGCTATTTTCTTTGTCTTGACTTTACCCATGCATGGTCCCCAGGAATGTCACAAACATAGCAAAATAAGAAAATACAGGCAGAGGGAAGGGTCTGCAGATAAATACACCACAACACTTCTAGCAAGTCATAAGGGATAATTGAGAGGGAATAATTAAACATTGTTAGTATCAGAATTTGTCCTCAATCAATCAATCAATCAATTTTATTTATAAAGCCCAATATCACAAATCACAATTTGCCTCACAGGGCTTTACAGCATACGACATCCCTCTGTCCTTAAGACCCTCACAGCGGATGGATTACTGCAAATGCACTATGTTGATCTGTTCTGTACGACATCTATTGCATGTCTGTCCGTCTTAGAAGAGGAATCCCTCCTCAGCTGCTCTTCCTGAGGTTTCTACCATTTTTTCCCCCCGTTAAACGTTTTTCTGGGGAGTTTTTCTGTATACGCTGCAAGGGTCCTAAGGACAGAGGGGTGTTGTATGCTGTAAAGCACCCTGAGGCAAATTGTGATTTTTGATATTGGGCTTTACAAATAAAATTGAATTGAACTGAATTGAATTGAATTGAATTTATTTTGGTCTGCAAATAGAAATAAGACACAGCTCCTCACAGAAAATGGCAGATACTTAAACAGTACAGTGCAAAACATTACAATTAAGTAATTTAACATAATTCAGACACTGAGGGTTAGACGCTGAAGCTGCAGTTTATAACATGAACCCTTTAAATAGCACATCATATGTAGCAATCAACAACAAAACAAACCAACATACGCAAGCAAGGCAAAAAGGCAACAGACAAAATATAACATACACAAGAAACAACTTACAAAAGGCACTTTAAGTTCCTGTACCTTGTTCCTCTACATTAGTATTACAGTCTGATCATCCATTTTCATATTTGATCAATATGTTATTTTTAAACCTTTGTTTAAACCTACTTTACGCTCTACACATTTTCAGTTCCTCTTATCTGAGATACAGTGTTGTTTGGCATTGGTCCTCACCAGTGCCAAACAACACTCTATCTCAGATAAAAGAGTGAACAGGTTTTATGAACATCAAAACACCTCTCAAAGCATGTTGACTTCCTCTTGTGACGGCCCCTGCTTGGCTGCGTGGGTTGGTTCAGCGGGTTGTCATGCTGATGTGATGACGTAATTGGCGATGTGTGTTGTGTTGTCTTTCTACCGAGGTAAACAGCTGATCAATTCATTATCTGGATCGCGAGCACCTGGGCCCATGGTGGTGCTGGCTGATGCCGTGCTCTCACTCTCTCTCTCTCGATCGACTCTTCGCCAGCGCCCGTACTTTTGTTTGGCTTTTCTGTTTCTTTTAGGTTATCTCCACAACACCACACCTGGCATGCTCCACACAGCCACATGTACACTACTGATGGCACTGACGAACACCCCACACACGCCTTATGTTTATTTATGTTGCTTTACTTAAATAAATATACTTTTGTATATGAGTTTGCGCCGTGTCTCTCTGTTTTTGTCATTGCCTTTGAGCTGGGTTATGACACTCTCTTTTTTTGGGGGGGGGGGGGGCATTTTTCCTTTAATGTATAGGACAAGTGTGTGTGTGGTGGGGGGGGGGTGGGGGGGGGGGGCAGCAAAGGGCCACAGGCTGGATTCGAACCCAGGCCACTGCGGCAACAGCCTTGTACATGGGGCGCCTGCTCTACCACTAAGCCACCAACGCCCCATGACACTCTCTTTTGAAAAAACTTTTGGACGCTTTCAGGTAAGAAGTGTTTGTTTTTTTTTGCTCTGTACATAATTTGAGCTGTTTTAAAGTTGACCAAATCTTCAAATTTAAGAGTCTTAAGTTAACAAATAATGATTAAGTCCATTCATTGTTGTTAAGGAAAATCCTGCATAGTATATCTTCAACAAAATTAATCTTAGCTAAAACACACTAACTTCAGTCAATCACTCAATCAGTCAGTCAATGTACTCATGTAATATACCAGTTCCTTAAATTTGTGCGTTAAGAAAAGACTGTAAATGCTTATACATGTATGATAATTCATCTTAAATCCTAGTGGCCTGAGGGTAGAAGCTCCTCCTTGTCCACAAATTAGTTTAAGCACAGAAACATTTTAACACTTGTGTTATGTACCATCATTAATTTTTGTCTTTTCAAATCGGGCAAAATTCCTTTGGAATATAGCTCAGCTTCCTACTCTGCCAATTCCGTTACGCAACACAGATCCTCATTCCAGTGACATGGACCTCATTTTTTTGTCTGTTGGCCCCTCTACTTCTCTATCTGTCTCACTATCTCTGTACAACCAGTGCAGCTCTATACCCCTTATCCTTTGTGGAACAGGATCGCTTGAATGACCATGAAAATGTGGGAGCAAGCAATGCAGCCAATTAGACCTCTTTCACTTCCTTTCAATGGAGGAAGGCTACAGACAAGGTCTGAGCATGTGTGTGTGTGTTTGAGAAAGCATGTGCATGTAAGAGACTGTGGTACTTCTCATTGATGTGATCTGTGCTACTCAGAATGGGAATCAAACCGAATTTATGTTAGCCAGCATGCCTACAAATACAGACCAATACCCCGCCAAACACTTACACCTTGACCCTTGCCGAGAGTGTCATCACACTGAACTCCAAACACAGTAAGTCATCGAAGAGAAGGATGAACACAGCAATGGTTCAGGTGCAGGCATCATTAAAAAAGTGTTGTGAAAGGAAGCAGTTCCCATGTGACAATGTGTGTAGCTCTGACTGTCAAATGCTACATTGCCAAATAACTGCATGGATGATACATGCCTGATAATACTATCATGTAAAAGCTCATATCACATTCTCATTTATGAATCCATCTGTGAATGGTATTGTTTGTCACAGCCTAATTCTGTTTATTTAACCTTAAACAGTGATGTTATTCCATGAAAATACCCTGAATGCAAATGTAAATATCATTAGCAGTTCGAAGTAGTATAATAATGCATTACATGCATATCAACAGCTTAACACACAGGTTATGTTTCATCAAGATTTAATAAAAACGTAACCACAAAAAGTTGGTAAATTTTAACCAGTGAGAGAATCTCTGCTGCAGTCCCAGTTTGTCATCTTTGCCTTCAGCATCTGTGCCGCAACAGACATCACACAATTTCATTTTCGTTAATTGACTATTTTGAAGTGGAGCGACGAGAGTTTTCCATCATCATATTGTCAGGAAGCAGCTGCCAGCTGCATAGCAAGCCCATAATGCAATCAGCTACTTTGTGGAGGCCTTCAGATTCTCATTGTGTTAGGCATTGCTTAGACTGCTAATATCCCTCGATTGGTCAAAACATGCATCATTTGTCTCAGATGGCACGACGCGTCCGCAATTCACCGTGCACTTAATCTCTAGTTTCATTTCATTATTGCATTGTTTTTATGGGCACTGTGTAAATCTTTGTTTTGGAAATGCTCTATCTGATGTTTTCCTTTGATGTTCAATAGGTGCAACACGGCACTCTCGCTTCCACGCCTGTACATCTGCATCTGTGCCAACAAGTGTGTGTCAATAACTCATATCACTTTTTGAAATCAGACAACAAGCTTGTAGGTTTTTGGACTACAGCAAACAAGGGGTGATAATTTGTGCAAATATTTTGTGTTGTCAAAACAAATTAAATAAACATGACAAATCATCTTTATGCTAAAACTAGGAGATTAAACGGATTTTGTGCTATCCCCGCTACTTTTGGACCTCACTACAGCTCAGTTTCACAGAAGCAGACATTTTTCCCCTTTTTTCCCCACATATTGTCTGACTATCAGATATGATTTGCAAATCGGACAAACTGTGCTGTGACATTAAAGTGATATTTTTATGTATTAAGCAAAATGAATGTAACTCTTTCAGTGTCTATTGAAAGGATCTAGTGGTATGTCTCAAATCACATACTTCCGTTAGTACACTTCTGTGTAGTATACTATGTGCACTATGTACTCATTGGCGTAGTGCGCAAGTTTCGACAGGGTAGTGTTGTCTCAAACCAAACACGGCCATTGTGCACTCACCAGAAATGACGACCACAAATTAGCTAGTTAGCGAGCTAGCTAGCCTTCGCGTTATCGTTTGCAGTACCAAATCATTACAGACTGCTAAATTAATCCAATAAACATACTGCTGGCTTGTACCCGACAACAGTATGGTGGTGCTTAGTGCAAAAAACACGTATTTGTACAATGCAGCGATGTTCACAGTCGCACAGTCCTCAGCCGCTATTTCCAGTTTGAAAAGTGGTCCCTCACCTTCCGCTACGTAGCCAAGATGGCGACCATTGAGGGTGAGAAGTGTCTACAGTTCCACACTCAACTTTTTGACCATTTTGAGTGCACCATCCGGGTACTCATAGTGCACTGCATTTTCCCATACTTCTCAGTGTGAACACACTCAAAATATTAAATGTAAGTACAGAAGTGCGCGATTTGAGACACAGCATAGGTTTTTTGCTATCCTTTCAACACATTCTTAAAACCAAAAAGTGTTCCTCTTTGCACTGTACATACATACATGTAATTGACCCTTCGTTAAGTCCCACCCCTCGAACACAGCCTGGCCAATTATAGCGTCGTATTAGCCAGCTCCAGCAACCGTTCGACATCTACACAGTTGTCCTCCATTGACTCTAATGCAGTCATTTCAGATTTCCTTGGTTTTGTGGATTCTGAGCTAAATGTTGTGCATATTAATGATACCTGATACCTGGAGAGGTTGAAAGTAGAGATATGTTTCTTCCCTGTTCCAAAACCAAAATCAAACCCAGAAAAGTGTAGGGTTAGCTAGCTTGTATAGCCTATTGAATGTATACATGTGCTGCTTTTGATTTTTAATGATTGTAGCATTGCAACATTGAGTTTTTAGTTTGGCCCATGTCCCATCCACTAACATGGAGAGGGTGGGCTACTGCAGCCAGCACCACGAGGTGATTTAGATGTTTCAGCTTCACTTTTAGGGAGCTGTCATGTCATCTATCCTTATAGAGTCCATGGCTCTGATAACTTGATAGACCCTCAAAGGTGCGGGGCTTAGTGAAGGGTCCATTGTCATTTCAAATCATTCACATTTTGCTGCATAATCCATTCATTAATCAAACGTATTTGTTTTCTTTTTTATTTATAGTTTAAGATGACTTACGATATTTATGTGCCCCATCATAAATCTGCTGTGAGGATAAATAAGTACAACATTGCAGTATTACAGCCAGGTTTGTGAGTCTAATTCCCATACTGAGAAATATGAAAATCAACCAGTCTAATGTAATACTCTGCAGTATTTTAATCATCAGCCATGTCAAACTCTAAACTGCCTTGACAACATCTTTCCGTTCTTTGCCTCCATGTATTTGTTTATTTGTGCGATCTCGCTTCATTTTAATGAGTAATATCCTAAAAGGCATTATGGCTGGCCCCAACACAGTTTACTCTTGAGCGAGAGATAATTACCACTCTTAAGATTGTCACGGTTTGACTGTCTGAGAGGACTCTAATTGTTTTTGAATTTTTTTTTTTTTTTTTGTTAAATTGCAGCACATTAACACATCTTTAGTTGTCAAACTAAGAGTAGCTGGCTCAGAAAGAAAGCAGGAGGCAGATTGCAGAGGACTTGTACTGTAGGAGGAAATATGGATAATTAGTGGAAGCAGTAATGCAAGAATTAATGGCAGCTGGAATGTACTGCTGTGATGACAACATGGACTCACAGAGTTTACTTTGTTGTTGCTAGTAAAATGTAGTTCCTATTTTATGTCGGCAATATAGTACTACTACACATTGGATGGTAGAGAAGCTTCCATAGCATTACAGTACAGATCTGTTTATAAAGGTCACAATTTTACAACAACTGATTGCATGTCAACTCAAATCCAGGAAGGCTTCATTAACTTGAAGACATGAGGGTGACAGAGTTTTACATTTAAACCGTTTTGATGCAAACAGTCGGCCATCTGTCGCCACAAATACTAAAACAGTTATGTTTGGCCTAGTATATTTCAGGGTCCTCATTGGACAAACATCAACCCAACCTAATTCTCCTGCTATGCTACCCAATGCACTCCAACATCTTTGTATGTATCCGATGAGCAGGAAAAACTGTAAAGCAGATCACTTGAAATGAATGCCTATATATAAAGGAGTGACTAAGAGAGCAGTCTATGATGGCCTTGGTTGCGCTGCCTCAACTACTATTATGTGTACTGAATTATTTTAGTGCAAAATCAAGGTCAGAGTAAACAATCCTGACATTAAATACTTTCTGGGAAGATACGCTGTGCAGACCAGTGAGTATTGATTCCTACGACAGTAATGCACATATGCCACCTGCATATAAATGATACATGGTAGAAAATATAGTATAGTGATAGTGTAGTATGTAGTAACAGCCTCTTCCGCTGATAAGTTTGGCTATGGCTTCCTTGAATGAATGTAGCACTATATGCCATCTTCAGTATGCTGCTGGACAGTGTAGTTCCTCAAATTAAGAGATTATCTGAGCAAACAAACTTTTGAGACTTTGAAAAAATAGCTGGGTTGACCCTCTTAGATCCACCATACGCTATTCTTTTAAGGGGGGTTGTGGATCTGTTTGGGAGATAGCAGGTCATCAGTATATGCCCCATAGAAATGGTACACTTAATATGAAAGGGTACTTAGACATAAATTTGAGATGCAGCTCAACACTTTGTTTCAAGTTCTTGTAGTCATAACTCTGTATTAAACATTGTGCTTGGTTAGCGACCAATATGACCATTCCCATTCTCCATTATGTCTCATAAATTTGTTAAACAGGTTTGGTGCTAAATTTAAGCATTTTTTACCAATTAAGAATTAATACAAATGGTCAAAACCTCTCTGAATTACCATATTATGACAAAATCTTGAGGAACACCACAGAAAAATCCAGGCTGTGATTGGTTATCAAAAACTTTTGACATTTGGATATATAAAAGAAGTGAATTTTTCAGCAATTGGATGGCAAGCACTTATGTTAAGGAAACTGCTGAGAAAACCCCTTTATAGTCAATATACCTATAAAAACCATACATCCTATGAATGCTCTTGGTCTCTATAATTATGAGAAAAATTAGACTGTAATTATACTAGAGGTCACTGTCGGCCATTTTATACAATGGGGTCAAGGTTAAAAAAAAGTACAGTGAAATGGCTACTATGAGGGCAAACATCATCAAACATAAATATAAGTGGGCTTTCTGAATCTACAAGATTCTCAGCTTTCCACTAATATCCAATTATTGCAATTCCAACACTGTTTCAAGACCTCAGTATACAAAGCTATTTAAATATAATAGGCAAACATAACACATTGTACTGCATGAGAAAACAAGTATGATTTTTGCCCAAAACTGCATGGGGCGAGCATAACATGGATATGTATTTAAAGGGGAGAGTTGTGGGTATCCATAGAGCCATTGTCATTCAGATATCTTAAGGTGAGAGTTCAAGGGACCTTTGTGAAAATGACTATGCAAGTTTTTCCCTTTGCAAAATTTAACTTTGAAGCGTTATTTAGCCCCCCTTCCCAACAAGCTAGCATGACATGTTTGTTACCAATGGTTAATACCTTGGGTCTTCTAGTTTCATATGATACCACTGTCTTCACTCTTACATCAAAACTCACCACGCCTCGCCTCTTAAAGACAATAATGTCACCGGCGGTCCCATGGCTTTCTACACTTTACTTTTTATTGACCTGATTTTACAGTAGCTTTAGCAAATGTTACTGTTTTTTTGTTTGTTTGTTTTCTTCAGATTTAGCTGAAAAACACACACAGATAATGTATTCCAACAAGTGGAAGTTGAACCAGTTAGCACCAAAAACTTTCAAACCATGAGCATTTGTTTATATGATATGGTGTCTGGAAGCTCAGCGCACTGCAAATTAGTAAAACTCATGCAAATAGACACAACAAAAGCAAAGGGAGAAACACTTCACTAATTCGAAAACCCATGCGCAATATTAACCAAAACATCCTCACCAGTTGGTGCACAGCACTTAGAAAAAGCACTGCGAGGAGCTGACAACACAACTAAAACTGTTACAAAGGGACTGTGAAAAGTGACGCACACAGCTGCTTGTGTTATGTCTATTTGCATGTGTTTTCTTCTGTTTTTAATTTGCAGTATTTTAAGCTCTAAAGGCCACTGTTATATGATGACATTTTGAACCTTGGGCCGCAGTTTGATAGCGACTGCAATGTTTTGCTGTGACCAACAGTGAGCTGCAATGTGGCTATCATGAGCAACAGCTGAAGGTTGAAGCAGTCATAGCAATAACTGCAAGTGGTGCTAAATATGCAAAAGACAAAACCTGTTTAAAACATTGATGTTGCTTTCTACTTTATAAATTGGCTGCGTTCTCCATCTGCCCCCTCTGCACCTGTGGAGGTGGAGGACGGCAGGTAACCTTAGCTACATAGATGACAGGTGGAAACTTCACAAAATAAGAGCAATCAATGAGAACACAATAATACACTTACTGCCTTAAGGTGAACACATTCATACTGTACCTGAAAGGATTCTGCCCCTGGAACAAGCTTGGGCATAATCTTTCACTCCTAAGCTCTCTTGGCCCAGACTGTCCTGTTTTTGAGTTTAATCCAGATGCCCCCATGCTTCACCTACTCATCCCCTATACTGCCCTTATTTACCAGACTCTTTTCATCTTCTACATTATTTCCTGTTTCTCTCCTCCTCTCATATCCCCATTAACCCTCCTTTCATCTGTTTTTCAGGCACGCATTGCCTTCATCTCTGGAAGTCTTGTTACAGTGGCTCATTTCCTTAGCCGCAGGGTGGCCAAGCAGTGAGAGAAATTTTCTATTGACCAGAAGGTTCAATCTCTGCAACACCTTATGTTCCCCAGCAACAGCTACTGTATATGTGCTGTGGAGGTGTGCTTGAACAAATCCACCATACAAGTCCACCAAATGTCCTTGGCTATGTTGCCTTTCTCCTCATGACGAATATAAGAAAGATGGCCAAGGATGTATAGTGAGTGAAGCATGGTGAACTGGAGAGGAGTTGAAAGAGAGTGCCAGGGGAACCTAACTCCAGAGGCCTGTACTACGAAGCAGGATTTGAGGGTAGTGAGGTAACTTTGGGGTTAACTCTAGGTTTTCAGTACTACAAAGCTGGTTCTCTTTTTACCAGGATAAATCGCCTTGACAACTTATGCTGAACAGCTAACCTGCTCCGAAACAGGTTAACGTCAGAGTATCAGATCACAGCCTGTCAACACCCTGACTTCTGACCAATCAGATCACTGAGGAAAAAGTATCCATGGGCAAAAGTCCGGAGTTTCAGGTAAAAAAAAAAAGAGTAGCCTATATATTGTTAGACATCAGTAGAATCATGACATTGTTCTAAAGCTTCTACTTTTACACTCTGATTCCATTGCTGCAGCCCAGAATAACATAAGACACCGATGTGATGAGAATAAAACCGATATTTTGGTAGAGAAACAATCCCCACACGTTATTTTAAATGCCACATTTCAGTCAGACAGACCTCATCAGTCGTTAACTAGGCTGCTTTTCCACCCTTTACTTTGGAAAGAGAAACGGTCTGTTACTTTAGTGTTTTATGTGACATATTCATCATCACCTAAGGAAAAGTGAAAAATACTCTGTCACATATAGCTCAGTGATACCTGCACATAATTTAAGACTCAGCTGACCGTGAATTTTTGGATAGTGTTTTCAATGTTTCTACATTTATATTATAAGATTACAGAGTATGGTTTACGTCCAGCGCCATTGACATTTTACTGTCTCGCAGTCCTGGACACTTTCGGTACCGTTTCATGTTATTATATAAGGTAAACTACTTCATTTCTGGTTCTGATGATGACGCTCGTAATTACAACCCCGCTTCTCTCACATGAAGGCACTCATGGCTGGATGAGAAAACCCAGAGTTGACTGAACTAGTTGATAACCAGATTTGTAGTACCAGTTGTCCAGATGGCCAATGTCAGGGTTAGTTATACCCGATAGCGAGAAGATATCCTGGGTAAGCTGAACAGGCTGTGTAGTACAGGCCTCAGCCATATTGGAGCTGGAGCCTTTTGTTGTTGTTGTTGTATGTTTGTTTATTTCATCACTGTCCGTCATACTGATTCTTGCCCAAATTTTGGCAGTAGAGTATGGTTGCGTAACTTCTATATAAAGAATTGCCATAAATAATGATATATTACAAATTTATATATTAAAAAATCTGTCAAACAAAGTTTCATTTTGTTTCAAATGGAATGAGGCACTTTGTTGGGGAAAAAAGACCATAAATGGCCAATCAAGAGCAGGTTCATTTTTGCCCTTCAGTTGCTCCATCCTTAATCATAAATCGTCATTACGCTTCTCTTTTTTTTACCCATTGAGTGAAAATATGTCGTGAAGAATTTATGATGAATGGTGTTGTGAACACGTCTGCCTTCTGTTTTTATCATTTCTTGCGATGCAGAGCTAACTGGGGGAGCATCAGAAGAGATTTAAGCACCTGCTCCCCAAGGGCTTAATGTTATATACACTAAAGATGTTCTTAAAGGGAAATGAAAACATGATGTGAGGCAATGTCTTCTGAGCAGTGCTTGACTACCAATTATCCATTACACGAGCTGTATTCATTCGCAGTGAGAAAATTGATCAAATCAATCAAAGGCTGGTATACATAATTCCAAGGTAATTATGAAATTACCAGCTTGTGTAAGATAGTCTGCAGCCAGAATGATGAATAACATACATGGCATACCTTTAAATGGTGTTTACTCGACAAGGCTACAGTAAACACAATTTACATCCCTTTTTTCTCAGCAAGCAGGATTTGCCGGGGTAGTTTATAATTGAGTCTAGCGGTGCATGAACTTTCTACAGCTGCAATCTGTCTAAGCACAGCTATTTCTCCCTTTGCAGGCCCCAGCTTTCTTTTGTCGACTCTGCCTCACGTCGCAACAGTCCCCAAATGTGAGAGATCTTGATGAAAGCAGAATGTAATTATTAGTGTGGTAGTTCTAGGATGGTGGCAGGATCTTTACATGGTTCAGCGAACAACACGCTCACTGTTCAAATGAAGAACATTCGCCTCCTTTCAAGGGCAATTATTTCAACCCTCAGTCAACAACCGCCCCCCTCCCCCCGCCCCTCCCTGAATGTCAATGGAATGGAACTGGACTGATGTAGAAGTTATCCAACAATTTCATAATATATTGGGAGCTATTATAGCTTCCCCCTACCCTGTATCAGTATTGCATTACTGAATACTGTCATCATATAGTGCACAATAGCTACATGGGACATTTGTTACACGCCATCCCTCTTCCCAATGTTTCTCGCCTCTTTTATTTGTCTTTCATGCTGTCAAGTAGAGAAGAAAGTTCAAAGAACTGTCTTCAGGGAGTGGGGCAACAAACCAGCAATAGTGTGGGAAAGTACATTAGGTTTTTGTGTTTAATTCAGCTCTACAAAGCTTCCCAATCCCTCTTTAGCATCAGATCATGGGTAAGTGGCACTTTTTAACCCACCAAATCTCCACTTGGTTGCATGATAGATGCATGTTTGCTTTGCACGTAAAGGTCTTGGCCTGCTTGATGATGCAATCCATAATGGACAGAAGCACAGGCAGTCGTGTCGTGGTACTAGGGTTCAGCTGTCAGGAGATGAGAGGACACATGGCAACTGGAGACTGAAAATGGCTGACTGGCAGTTGACAGCGATGACGGAGAGAAGAGGCCCCTCTTTGGGTGGACTTGGGGAGCTGAGACGAGAAACAATGGAAAAAGTGATGGTGGGTTTTGGAATTTCAGTGAACAGGGCTTGTGTAAGTGTCAAGCTTTTTTTTCTCCCTTTGTTGAATGGAGTTGTCGCAATGATATACTGACAGAGTTTGAAGAAACATTTCACTTTTAGGTACATATTTCTTCAGCTTGGAGAAGTTTTATCAATCCTCTGAGAATGTGCTGGATGATGACAGACATATGTAAGCACAAAACAATGACAGTGGCAAAAAAAAGAAGGGACTTCTTTAGGATTAGGTGCAATGTCTGCATCACTTCAGTTGAGCAGCTTTTCCTTCTTTATGCTTTCCTATGGTTCAGACGTATTGCTGCTTGCTCTCTGCTTTGCATTGCTTTCCTAATAACTTCATGTTTTGCTTCCCAGCTAAATCAGAGCAGTCTTTGAACAGCTGTGACTCATTTAGACTTTTCAGCATTCCCATTTAGCTTCCTACTAGTGGCACAAACTTTTATATACAGTGCCTGGGAACCTTGTGTTTAGCAGTCAGCTGGGGGTAACTAGGAGCATGATATTCAGTTTTATACTATATGTTCAGGCCAAGTCCTACAAGAAAATCAGACTACTCATGATAGCTACCAATGTCCAGTTTTGCAGATGACACCCAGTTTTACTTTGCTCTTTAACCAAATGTCTGTGGTCTTGAAGACTCTATCAAAGTACACAAAGACAAAATTGCTAACATAAAGGAATGACAAGGCAGAGGTATTTTTGACTTTGAGAATCTCATTGCTCATGCTTTAATCTTCAGCAGGAGAAACAATTGCATTGGTCTCTTGTCTTCTCCCTAGGAAGACTCTAGTTTAATCTTCCTAGATCAAACTAATAAATAAATTTGTATTTTACACATATTTAGACAATACTATTATAATTCTTGAACCACCCAGTAACACTCTGCACTTAGTCCATGCCAAGTTACAATAAATAATCCATGCTCTGCTAATCCATGTCTAGTCTGCTGCCGAGTGTGAGGTCTAACAGTGTTAAAAGGTCTGGAGCAAATGGGCTATTTTCGTCTTTGGCTTAACTGAAGGCCTTTCTTTGATTTGATTGGGGGGAGCAGCTAGATTAAAGATGATCTTAAGAGCTGAATAAAGACTTATCACCTGTCCCAATTGTTCTTGACAACTCTTTTCTTGCCCAAAAGGTTACACCAGGATTGACATGATGGAGAATTACACAGGAACTGTTCGAGCCAAGTCAAAGGCATGTGGGTGGTAGGGTTCTTTCTCTTTGCCTTTTTCCCTTGCTGTTCTTGTTTAATTTATAAACTAACACCTTTCCTTCACTTCCAGTTAAGATTTGTTACCTCCTGGAGAGAGGAAGGAAGAAAAGAGAATTAATTCATCCGTCCGTTTTCAGCTTGCTTTTCCTGATCGTAGCCACAGTTGCAACAGTGAAAGGAACGCAGCCCAAGTGGCCTTTACTGCAGTGGCTTGCTCCTGCTCCTCCTAAAATGTGGCTCTTCCAGGCCAGCTGAAGTGTGTAATATCCATAGCCTGTCCTAGGCCTGCCCCAGAGTCTGCTCTCAATCAGTTTCACTGCTACAAAAAGGGGGTGTTTCGGGAGGCACAATGCACATCAAAGGCAGCGCTCTGATGAACACAAAAGGATAGCACTATCAGCGAACAGGAGAGATACCACCCTTATGTCACCAAACTTGACACTTTCGAAACTTCTGTAGCCATTTGATATCTTGTCTGTAAAAGTCAGAAGAGAGGTACAAGGCACACCCCTGTGAGAGTGTTAAAAGTTACTTTTATAAAGTGTTTGTGATTTCCAATTTTTATAATGACGCTTTTACAGCTTTCATAGACTTAAGCGTCATTAAAGACACGATGTATATGTTACCTTTAAGAACAGAAAGTAAATCATGACACATACTGTGACACAACTTATGTGTGATATGAAAACAATGTGCATCATTTTTGGATAAATGATAGCTCATTGTTTTATTAACTAACATACATAAATAGTCTAGTCTGTAAAGGGGCTCTTTTTGCCAATATAAGACTCACTGACAACACTTCAACGCAAGTACTTTAAAGTAATAATATGCTCTTGTAATAGTCAGTGTGCATCTCAAATGTTGGACTTTTCATTTGCAAATTGCATGAAGTATTTTTATGGCAGGTAGAAGTGGAAAACGTGCAATCACCCACCTGTGTCTTTGGCGTATAATCAAAATTTCCAGATTTGGGCTTTTGGATCCACTCACTATTCAAGTGGATAGAAAAATAAAATACCAGACCTCTTTTAAGACTGTGGAGGTGTGAGAACTGCAATAACATGTCTTAGCGCAGCTTGCTGAAATAGGGCCTTTAATGTTTGCTTGATCTTCTGAGACATATCTCAAAGGTAAGTCAAATTAATTGTGGCTAATCTGATGCAATCACTGTATTTGTTTGCGGCTCAGCAGCCGACCGGTCTCCCCAGAGGTCTTTTGCACCTGAATTAAGAACAGAGAGGCTGACAAAGGGGCGAGGCAAAGACTAATACACCACAGCACACATTGTATACCTTACATAATGTTACCTTTCCTTATGAAGTGTGCCCTTATGATATGGTATCCAAATTCTGAAAGTAGTACAACTCTGAATGTCACCTACTCTTACTGGAGATAATGACATAAAACAGGTCTCCCAAGAGTATTGGGAGAGATTTTTTTGTAAGAAACTACAAAACTAAACTACAAAATTCCAGAGAAAATAGTCGCACATATGTAACAATTAGCATAGGTAATAGCTAACATGCCCAACCCTGCTTTGCTGGCTGTAGTAAGATAAAAAAAAAAATTAGGAGGGCTGAATTTCTAAAAGTGGTCATCCTTACTCAACCATGACTCAGTGATCATTGAATAAAAAAAGAAAATCTAGGCCATCTGACAAAATAAAACCATGGCAGATAAAAGATTTGTTTTAATACAAACCCCCCCTTTAAAATTAGGGTGTCAGATAATTACACCCTAGTGTTGAGAGATATATAATCCACCACTCTTATTTCATTACACATTATGAAACTTTAAATGAATCACACGGGCGGCATCTTTCTTTTACATTTGTTGTGCAAGTAGCTCACAGCAAAACACTGAAAGCAATTGTATTCACAGTACATATTAGTCCCCAAGGCCTGTTTGGCTGGAACACTTCAATAACATAATAACACTAATGGATTATTTGTTAGCATCGCAGGTGAGATGCAGGATGACAGGAAAATGAGTATAATATGGAATATAAAATATTAGGCTTTCATTGCTGAGGCAATTGTGATGACCCAACAGCTTCGATTGCTTCAAAAGTTTAAAACTACAGTGTGATCTAAATAGAGGCACACCTGAGGCTCAGCTGTGGTTCAGTTCAATTTGGTTTCCTGTACCTGCTGGGGACATGACTCTCTGCTCCATGTTATTCAGGTCGCAAAAGCAACAGATAATCAAGAATGAGAACATCACAGTTTGGCACAACAATGGTGTTATTGTTTACAGACCAGATCTGGATTAAGGATGGCAGTTTAATGTTATTAGCAATTTAAGTGTATGTAACTTGACTAAAAGATTACTGCAACCTTAATTCCAGCAGTATTTGGACGCACTGCAATGTCATCCTGCAATGATCTGCTCTTCCCCAGTATCACTAATTAGCTGTAGCTAATTGATCAGCAGTAGCTTGATGGGCAGCAGTAGTTCAGTCCATACGGACTTGGGTTGGGAACTGGAGGGTCGCTGGTTTAAGGATGCATTCACACCAGGATAGTCTGGGGGACTTGGTTCGATTGGGCGGGGAATGCCGAAAAATTCCACACCTTCATTTGGTTCAGTTCACTTTCATACTGCACTTTTTGAAGCGGATCAAACCACCTGGACAACGTCACGCAGTTACAACAGCTGCTCGTTTGGGGGCGGTATTGCCCGAAACAACCACTGACCAGGAAGAAAAAAGCATGAGGAAGAAGAAAGCCCAGCTCATCAATTTGCCAGGACCGAAAACAGAAATCCACAAAAACAATGGAGCAACACCAAATTTATGCAGTCTTGGGGTAAGCGTCTGCACCTCCTCACTACTCCACGTCTGCCCACGAGACATTTTCCAACTTCTTTTGTTACCTCTGCTTCTCCCGGTTTGCGCTGTTGGCTTTGTAGTTTGTTTGTATTTTCCTATTCAAAATGCACTGCGCTCTACATCACTTTGGTTAGCTGGATAGTTCATTTGCATTTCCCACTGTAAGCGAATCACACCAGGGTTCACTTGCAAGTGAACGGAGACCCACACTTTTTAAGTGGACCAGGGTTTGCTTGTTTGGTTCGCACCAGAGTTCAAATGAGCGTTCACACCACTCCAAACGAACCAAACTATCCGTGGAAGCGGACTAGGGTTTGTTTAAAGCGGACCAAATAGCACCAGTGTAAATGCGTCCTAAGTCTCTATCTGAAACAAGTATGAACTTAATATGAACCAGTTTGCCTCCTGGGCAGTACTGAGGTGCCCTTAAGCAAGGCACCAAACCCCCAACTGCAGGGGGTGCCTGTCCATGGGCAGCCCCCTCACTCTGGCATCTCTCCATTTAATGCAATTATAGGTCCTGTTTGTGCATCTGTGTGTATTTCGGGAATATGTGTGTATGACAACCAAATGAAAAGTTGAATTTCCTCTAAGGGATTAATAAAGTTTATCTTCTTCTCCATAAAACAACCCATGAATTCCAAAAATTGCATAATTATTCTGATGTGTCACTTGTATGTACAACATGTATGATGTTGTTATGATTAACGTTAAGCAACTATATCTTATCGTGGTCAAACATAAATCTCCATGAACTGATGTGTGATAATTTACCGTGAGGCTGTGACTACAAGCAACATGCTTCATACTATTTGTTACTATATATAATACAATCCCACTGCAGCCCACATGGTTAGCCTGTCATATATGCAAACATCCAGCCCATGTGACAACATGTGCATGGTTCATTTCCCACTAGGACCACCCTTTTTACTGTAGGGTCACTTCATCCTTATGTTATCTGTATTAATGATACCATGGATAAATGTTGTATTTTTTGACTTAAGTGGAGTGTGCCACACTCTGCTACTGTTTATAAACCCCACCGAAAATTCCTTGAACCTAAACAAAGCTCCCCCATCTGATCCGTGGCTGGAAATAGCTCAGCTCCAAAGGCAGGGATGCCGGCAGAACTTGCTTGTTTTGTTCAATGACATACCCCAAACAAAAGCTGAAAAAGAAGCCTGTCTTCTTTAAGGGGGGGAACAAAAAATGAGGATATCTTCCAAGAGGTGCCGGAGGGATCTGTCTCTCTTTCCTTTCCATCTCCCTGCCGTGACCGGGAGGGGGTTTTCTGAGGAAAACAACGGCGCTGTCAACAGCTAGTGCAGCGAATGCTAGAGGCCAAACGGAGGAGGAAGCATCACTTAATGTAAGGGAATGGATTAGAGAGGCTGATTATGCCTCGGAGGTGAGAGCAGAACAAAGTGAAAGAAAGGAAAAGCTCAAGCAAGCGAGAGCGAATTTGTCTGTGTGCATGGATTTCTAGTAGACCTATGAGCTCTGTGTGTGTGAGAGAGTATGCATGCATTTGTTTCTAGGTTAGTGTTTGTGCCTGTGTCCAGGCACATGAATGTTTAAGTACACTGGTGGGGTGTGTTCACATTCATACATTATGTACTGTATATGTTTATAAACCTGTTTGTGTGTCCATTTTTATGGATGTGTCCACACATGCATTTTTCACATTACTACAAGCTTAATTTCAGAAATAGCAAACACCACACCATTATCCACATGATGGAGTTTATCAACACTTTAATATCTATATCATTCTGACTGAACATGATACGGTTCACTAATTATTAATTGCACAGTTGTCTGATTTGATAAAATTACATTGTACATTTGTAGCTCCGGTTTTCTCTGTATACCTACTATAGACCAAAAGATCATGGTATAAACAAGCCTTTACTGTATCCTGTTTGGTAGCAGTGCACAATACTACAGCAAGATCACGTTACCCTTTAACCCTGCGTTTCACATCGTGCTGCTGCTGTCTTAGCCTTTACTGAAGAAGATAAATGTCTAAGAAGTGACTTTCCTACTGGCCTTTCACTCCTCTCACCATCTGCCATCGTGAAAAACTCTGAAAGCTTTAGCTGTGTTTGTGCTGGTCGTACTGGAAGGATCGTGTCATAAATCAAAAACAGCATAATTCCTGCCAAACCTGACTTGGTGGCACACAATAAAAATGACACGTAGAGGCCAGGAGGGGTTACCAGTCTTCTGACTAAATTTTCTTTCTACAACTTCAGTACTTGATTATGTTAATGTTATATGTGGCACTTTGTTATTTTACACAGGCTTGCGCAAATATAACTCTAAATTCTAACATGACTAAATAGATTTATTTAGCAGTGTCGTAGTAGCCTTTACACACACACGCACCAACATATATATGGATTTACACTACTCCACAGACACAAACACAACCACTATATGAGCACCTATGTTCTAACAGAGAGATTAAATGACTGATGGTGTTCTAAATGTTGTTACTCAACATATACAGTACCTTTCTGCAGGCTGACAGCCAGCATGAGGGCTCCATGCTACACATCGTGATCCCTAAGTGGTACAGGGATGTACAGAGAGCTCCTTTAAGCAATCCATTTACAGCAAATAATAGTTGCCAAGAATGAATTACCAGCAAATGCCTGGCTGCCACTGACATGCCTAAATGGTGCCTGAGGGGGCAATGTCATCACGATGTGCTCTCTAAATTTGCGCAACACGTTTGTAACCCAAACACCACAATTTAAGATATCTCATTACATGTTTCATTACAAAATATGGCTCCTCAAAGATAAAGACGAAGAGCGCTCCTGGGATTCACATGCTCCAATGCAAGTAGTGATTTGGGAAGAGCTTTAAAGTACACATTTAAAATGCGTTTTGTTGTTGGTGGTAGGTTTTTTTGGTTTGTTTGTTTTTGTATAAACAATATTAATGTAGGAAATGTGTGTGTTTGTGTGTGTATGTGTGTGAGAGAGAGAGAGAGAGAGAGAGAGAGAGATCACACAGCCTCTGTTGTTTTTGTTTTTTTTCATTAAACCAGCTATAAAGCCGCAGTGAGCTATTCAAACCAGATTTTTTTTCTCATCAGTTTCTAGGCAAAAGTTTCACCATGTTATTAAATTCCAGGGTGAGAACCAGGTCACCAGATAGTGTAGTTAATTATGTACACTGCGCTGTAAAATGTTTCCCCTTTGGTATATTGAACAGAAAACCAATATCTTTGGTATGCGTGCAATTTCCCGTTGAATTCCTTTACGTGTTGTGATGTCGCTTGGACACCTGTCTATCAGTGATGTTACAGCAATATGACAGGTTAATACCCTAAAGGTGCCAACAAAGTTTCTGTTTACATTCAGTGCTACTTACTAGGGGTGAAAATCACCAGTTTAATCATGATACGATATTATATCAATTCTTTGGGCAACGATATGATATTTGTCAACTGCCACAATACAATTTCAATTCAATGCGATTTAGGGGCCTGCGATCGGTAAGAAACGATATTATCTGCCCAATTAACTCAGTCGGTTTCAGAAGAAGCTTTCACCCCTTTCTTTTTTGCATTTGGCCATTAAAGATAAAGACAACATATAAGTAATGTAAAAAAATTGTAACCACCTAAGTCCAGTAAAGTTTACTTTAAACTGACTCCACTAACACACATACAACAGCACATGGGACAAATTAACCTTAAGGGCTTTCTGGAAGAAATATTTTCATTTAAAACCAAACTATCATCTGTTTGCTAAAACTTCAGGCCTTTTTGGCTTAAAACCCTGAAGTCAAAATTCAGGGACTAACAACAAGATCATTTAACAAATCATCATTTGTTAAGAAACAAAACAAAAGTCACCTATTGTTAGCTTAAGCATATTTAGATTGCATAAATTAGCCTGGCGGCTAGCAGACTTTTGTTCCTCTACTAACAGCTTAACAGATTACATGTAACATTATTATTTTTCCTACTCACTGTTGGTTAAAGTCACTGCATGTCTCGACAGAACAGTAGAGTTGAATTTCAGCCTGCATGCACATTTTTTCAGCCCAACATTGTTGAAACAGAGCGGCTAATGTTGCTGTAGTGAGAGGTTAGCAGGATGAGATGCCCGCGCAGGCAGGTAACGTTACGTTGTGTTTTATCTCGTGACTGCGTTGTTACGAGAACAGCATGTGCTCTGTCTGTTGACCTGTATTTTCTCCAAAATCAAAAATATTTTAAGATGACAATATGGATCAATGTTTTCACTTTGCATCGATGACATTGAATTGTTGATCATTTAATCGATATATTGATCCAGATAAGTGGATCGTTACACCCCTGCTACTTTTCAAAAAGTCCTCTGAGGTAACCCTCTAAGGATAACCATAGCAAACATGTAGAATTCATTTCCTCCTAAAACCTCTGCAGAGCCGATTTTTGGAATACTCTGACACCCACATTGTTTACATCCCTGTTTACTCACCAACAAGCCTCTTCTTACCCGCCTTCGCTAGTGCATTACAGTAATTTGTACATCAGTCCGACTCGCTTGATAGGTTGCACAACTGATTCTTGAACAAAACCCCACTATTACCAAGAGTGAAGGTCTTGTAGGGGATATGTGAGTCATGAGACAGAGTGATGGAGGGAGAATAGTGCGTAAGGCAGTGGCTAAGGAGGGACAGTGAACACTGTGAAAGTAGTGGCAGCTTGTATTGGTTTGTTTTACCATAAAAGTTGCTCTTGTTTTCTGATGCCTTAGGACATAATTAGTTACTTAACATTTTTACACTTCCTATGACTCAAGTCAGTGCAATCACAACAGAAGCAAAAACTTTATTCATGACAGTGCTGTGGTTTTAAAGGTTGTGCTGTCAAGCCACGCAGTAGAGGTCTGTTGGTTTAGATTCAGATCTGGAGAAATAAATGACTATAATATAATGTGTTGGTCTGAAACACTCACTGACCACAGTTTTACACGGCAGATAGTGTTTTGTAACTGACAATGATATGCTCTTATTTTTAAGAGAACGACTGTCTTAACTTATGGAGGTATTAAGGTATTCATCTGGATTTGATATCTCTGGTAACTATAGAGACCAGTCACCACCTCCAGCATGCCTATTGCTTTATGGAAACTAATACTGTTTGCACGAGACACTGTAATGAGTTTCATTTACACTGACACGATGTTGCCTCTCTTTTTCTGCATTTTCATCAAAATACTCTCCACCTCTGACTGGAATGCAAATGATTTCATTGCCAAGTCAGTGGTATTTGAATACTTTCATTACAAAATGCTGATAGAAAAAAAAATGTTACTTGTAATTCTTCTCTGTGTGGTTGTGAAATACACATCATCTTCAAACAATATAGAAACAGAAAATATAAGTGCTAATTCAGTTGTTTCCCCTGAATAAAGCTGACACAGTTTAATGGGAAAATATATTCAATTAAAAATAAATAATTCTACAGGACAAAGGTTACACTTTGTAACATTAGTTTTATGAGAACAGGTTGAGATTCTAAAGGCATGCCCACTCCTGCAGAGCTGCACATAGAAATTTCTATGTACTGGCTTTGGACACAGGGCCACACAGTGGCTTGGTTAGCCTTGTCACCTTCAATCACTAAAAGCGAACCCAAAACCATGTTTAGAATGGGTTACTAGGGGAGCATCGCATTGAAGAAGAGCAGAAACAGCCAGCCTTTATTGAACTAAATCGTCTTGTTTGTTGTGTTGCTGTTTCGGCTGCTGAAAGAAAGCAGATGCCAGGTTAGTGCTGCTGAGTGGCCATTTATAGAGGGATCAGCGGGTCCTATCCTGATTAGCTGAAACAGTGCAAATGTCATCGCAGCGCTGCTTCAGTGAAAGTCCATGAGTGTGAAATAGGACTAATTCCATCACTGTCATCAGTATGTGTAGGCGTCATGATTTCTAAAATGTACATCAACCATTTAGTGCCATTTAAAGCACCCATTTTGAATGTTATCACTCAATTAAACAGCCATAATTAGTGGTTATCAGTGTCATGGATATGGGTTTGTGCTACAAAGACCACCAGACACAGAACACTGTTATCAGTGCATTAAATGCCCAACGGCATTGGAAGCAATTTTGTTAGGTTTCACATTCACATTCATTAGCACTAGGCAGCACTACTACATGAAAAAAATGGGTGAAATTTCTGTATCTAATAGACCTGTCCACCGCCACAACCACCTCCCTACGCAGACTTTGTCGCTCTTTATACCAGCGGTTCATCGTCTGACTCTCTTCATCATTCTGAACCTTGTAATTGGTGTGGCAGGACCCTTCTAACCCAAATCTATGATGCTGATACTGATAATACCCACTCAATTTAGTGATAAGTGGAAGCTGTAGAGCAGCAAAACACTGAAAAACATTTGGTCAATCATCCTTTTCAGTAAGAGGTAAACAACTGTGGAATGCATTACCATCTGAAATTAAAAAACTGACAGAGCTCAAGGTTTTAAAGGATAACTTCGGTATTTTTCAACCTGGGCCTATTTCCCTATGTGTACGTGTGCATATGATTCATAGGTACTACTCGTTCTAAAATTGGTTCAGTATTGAGGGAGGCGGATGCAACCGGGAGCTGCGAAACGAGCTAAAATGGTAACGGGGGCAAATGCGCCCCGTATATATACACATTAAAAGTGCTTTTTTTCCGCCACTGACCGGTTCAGATCGCCAGTGCTATCTCTGGGCTGTGACGTCATCTCGCGAGAGCTTTGCTCCACTGTGTCTGTAGCTCTCTCTACTCGTGGGACAGCCGTTTTCTTGAGGAAGAGGTGTTTCGGGATTGGATGTCTTCTCTTCTTCGGCTGGCAGTAGTCATCCTGGGAGAAGTGAGCACTGCAGACCCGATGGTCTGCAAGGCGCAGTGTCTGGAGAGGAGTGTTAGCATCTATTTGTAGCACAACTAGCAACAACTTCAGCATCTCGCCGTCCGACAAAGGCAGCCTATGAAAGCTGCACGGGGTGTTACGTGACATCCTGTTCTTGCAATTCAGATAAGCACAAACACGAACCATTGTTTTCAATCAATGCAGTAAAACTCTCAACTGTACTCCGGGACAACCAGCGCCACTCGGAGCGGCGCTCAGCATGGCTCCTCTCTTTTCTCCCGGCAACAAGCAAAGCTCTTGCGAGATGACGTCACACAGCCCAGAGGTAAGGGAAACGCTTAGTATGCTATTTACAGAGATAACACTGGCGATCTGAACCGGTCAGTGGCGATAAAAAGCACTTTTAATGCGCAAACTTATACGGACGCATTTGCCCCCGTTACCATTTTAGCTTGTTTCGCGGCTGCCGGCTGCATCCGCCTCCCTCAGTACTGAACCAATTTTAGAACGAGTTGTATTTATGAATCATACGCACACATACACATGGGGAAATAGGGCCCAGGTTGAAAAATACTGAAGTTATCCTATAACCCACATGTAAAGCGATGGCTGAAACCTAGGCAGGCCTGTGAACACTGACTGTGCAGGCCACACATACAAACACATGCAAAACATAATGCATGGATATATATATGTGGACATATGCACATACACACAAACACACACAGACCTCTTACTTAAATAACACGTTGTTGTTGTTTTTTGTCTCTGGTCTAAAAAAAGGTACCTGGTGGCACAGTGGAGCAGTGGTTAGTGAGAGGGTTCCTGGTTTGAACCTGGGGTGGGGGATTGAACCCTTGGGTGGGGGAGCCCCTCTGTGTGGAGCTTGCACATTCTCCCCATGTCAGTTGGTTGTCACTGGGTACTCCCGCTTCCTCCCACAGTCCAAAGACATGCAGGTATATGTTGTGTCGTACCATCATATTGAATTACTCCATGCTCAGTAATCTTACACTTACTGTTTTAATTGAGTTGCAAATTAGCCATGGATCGAAACCTGTGTGCATCACATCCACTTTGTATTTTACATATGAAGCAGCATCTTATGCATTTGTCCTTGTCAACTAAACAAGTAAATGAATAAATACAATAACATTCAAACCGCATGTTAAAAGCTTGAAACCACACAGACAGCTACACAGTCCTCTACTGACATTCTCATAGCTGAAAAAGGATTCAGTGCACATACCTAGTGTGTGTGTGTGTGTGTGTGTGTGTGTGTGAGTGTGAGTGTGTGTCTGGGGCATAATCTAGGCGAGGCAGGAGGATGTGTTCCCCCCACTGTCAAAAGTAAAAAAGAGAGGAATCAAAGAAGGAATCAGTGATTCTGTTTTATCTGCTGCACTGAGACAGCCCGAATGGGTTTATTTGTTTGTGTCTCTGAACTCTACTGACTTGGCGGTCACTGTAGCCTCAGTGTGGTTATACTGCGAGTTCACCATCAGGGAGAGCTTGAAATAATTTAATGAACAACACAGTCTGGCACCTCTGAGCTGTAAAGCCTGTTCAGTGTCTTCACTGCAGTCATGTTAGTGTGTGTACAGCTCTGAACTGCCCGTATATACGGACCCACACACACACACACACACACACACACACACGATTTATGGGTGTAAGGTAAGGGGGATCCTTACTCAGAAATGTTAGTAACCTTCAAATGCGTTTACTGATGTTTTGCCCCTGTAGAGAGATCAAACAAGCTAAAAAGCAGAGAGGATACAAGTGGTGTCATATCACTGTGTCATGACTTACGCTTGTGGCATAAACCACGCACCTCCTTCCTTACGTCTCCTTTTTTATCTTCTCTGTCTCTCCCTGCCTCGTCCTGCGTGTGTATATCCCTCAATAACTCCTCCCTGTACACACTCTTCCTATCTTTGCATAGTTTACAATCCCAGATTGAGTAACAAACCAATGCTCCATTCAATTTTCATACCGTACTCCTTCTTTACTCAGAAGATAGAGGAGATAAAGAGTATGTGTTTGCGCGTGTAAGTGTGGGTGGTGGTAGTGGGGTGCTTAGGGGGTGCCTGAGGCGAGACAGAATGTAAGCACAGCATGAGTAATGAAATAATGACTGAAATATAAAAGGATGAGGCAGGCCGTGCTCTCTCTATCCGGGGGCCGACAGGTGTTTGCCGGAGCGCCGGTGCAGAATCCATTAGAAGGCTGTCAGAGGACCGCCGCCAAGAAGTGAGGGTGCTGTAATTACAAGCCATTCGCGTCAAGACAATGCTTCATTCCTCATTCACGTGCCACTAGAAAGAAAATGTGGGGTTGGGAGGGGTGGCTGTGTGGTCTGCCGGTGCCTTTCTCTTGCACCTTTCATTCTTTTACTAACCAAAGCTAAGTGCATTTTCATTTAAGAAAGATGTGAGGAATGTTGTATGGATTTAGTGGCTCGTGGTCACCAGTCAATTTTAAGAGAACGGGGTCAAAAGGCCAAGAGGATTGATGGTCACCATAACACTGTTTATAAACCAGTGAATTGGAGGTCATAAACACGATAATGGCATATTGGAAGTATGTCTATATTTCCAAAGCATTGAAATCCCCCAGTCAAAGTAATGATTGGATAGGTTAACTGATAGGTAGTGTAATGGGTGGGATGCGAGGTGATTTATACAAGCATTGACTAAAGTTTGGCTGCAGTTGTTCGTCTTGTACATAAAGCCAGCAATAATTGGATTTTCATTCAATGTGCACATCAGGACTTCTTAATTAAACAATAAACTCTCCAAATCTCTGTTTCTCACAGTCTGCCATTTACACATTTTTATTTCCCTGTTCTTTTAGGCTGTTTTGACTCAGGTAATTTATCAAGAGAGATTATTAACTGCCACCATGCATGTGATAGACCAAATTGTTTTTTCCACCAACTATTTTTTTTTGTCTCTCTCCAGTGCATTGTGTGTTCTTCTGTGTCAGACTGAGATATCTCTTTGGCGATATCTTGGAAAATAATTTGTAATGCTCCTCAATTTGACATTTGAATCAGCCTTAATTAAACATTGGAGAGCAGGCGAACCAAAACAGCAAAAGAGTTATCTGCAGTTGTATATCTTCAGTGTGAATCTTTTTTTCGCATGACGGAGGAGCTTATAAATATCCACAAATCTCAAGGAAAGGATGTTTGCCTGTTCTTACACTGGCCAAGAGATCTAACAGTCTCTGCTGGTATTCGCTCACTATTAGCCCTTTTTAAATAGTTCCAGGAACTATGGAATAACAGGAACTAAACTCGGTAACTAAACTAGGAATGAATGGACCCTTTTGTGTATTAGTGTTTGTATTTCAACCACATCTGAAGACCCATGAAGATTAGTCAAACTAGCCAGAGGAGAGACATGTAAGGAGACACCATGCTACACTTAATTGTATGTATTTACCCATGTTTGGTAGTGGATGTAGTGAGTAAAAGCTGTTTCTCAACAGTGCCGTGCAAAAATGCAGTGCAGGAATACAGAAAATCCGCAACGTGAATGAGGCCCAATGACTTTACTTCCAAATAGTGCCTGTGTCCTCTCCACACCACAAAAACCTATCCAGACAAAAAATGTCCAAGGATCTTATGTTAAATATACAATACATAAATTCATTGGGCCACAAATTTGATGCTAACACTAGCTGTTGTGGCTAGCCCTGTTCCATGACCAATATATAACTTAGGGTGCTTTCACACCTGCCCTGTTTGGTTCGCTTAAATCAAACTCAAGTGTGTTTGCCCCCTAAGTTCGGTTCGTTTCGGCAGGTGTGAACATAGCAGTCACACTCGGGCGCGCACCAAAACAACCAGACTAAGACCTTCTTGAAGAGGTGGTCTCGATCTGGTTACAAACTAACTCTGGTGCAGATCGTTTGTGGTGAGAATGTGTTCCGACCTCGATCCGAACCAACTGCAGTCGCATTTCACATTGTTTGGGTTAAAGGGAAATTTCGGCTTATTTCAACCCGTCTCCTATCGTCCTAAATTTGTTTCAAGTGACTAGTGACATAGAAATAATAGTTAGCATGTTAGCCATTAGCCTAGATACAGCCGGGGCGTATAGTAGCATCAGACCTGTTAAAACGTAAGTGAACGGGCATACTTCAAGTGCAAAGTTAGTCCACCAAACAAGCTTTTTTTCCACAAAGACCGCCTCATATCGTTAGGATAAATGTCAGAGAGCATATAGAAAATGACATGTAAACGTGTTGTCTTACCTTACCAGTGTGCTGCCATGTTTGTTTACCATTTAGCTCTGCTTTCCAAAGTGCGGCCGAAATATCGCGAGAACAAGCAGCAACAGCTGGAAGCCAGAACTGGACAGTAGCCTGAAAAGTTCATTAATTTATTTAATGAAAGATTTATAGAATAATGGCTGACTTTTTGCCAGACTTCGACTTTGTGGAGGAGGAATTTGATTTTGCAGAGTTTTATGGCTGCCCTTATTTATTTGAGCCAGAATACACTGACGAAGAGCTTCGTGAAATTGAAGAACAGAGGAGGAGAGAGAGAGGTGCAACAGGTAAAGGACAAGAGAGGAGGAATGGCTGCTGCAAGGCTGCGTAGCTCTGGAGATTGGTGGTGTACCTGTGAATGCCGTACCCCAGTGCCCACAGAAGAGGAATGCCTCTGTTGCAAGGAATGGGACCGGTTGCAGCCTTATTTTCAAGGTCTGGATGTGACCAAGGACGAGACACCTCCACCTGGAGTAGTATCCAGCTGGGCTTTATCTAGAGCTCGCGAGATTTCAGGCAAGGTATGAGATCGCTGCTTGTTCTTGCGATATTTCGGCCGCGTTTTGGAAAGCAGAGCTAAATGGTAAACACACATGGCAGCACACCGGTAAGGTAAGACAACACGTTTACATGTCATTTTCTATATGTTCTCTGACATTTATCCTAACGATATGAGGCGGTCTTTGTGGAAAAAAAGCTTGTTTAGTGGACTAACTTTGCACCCGGCTGTATCTAGGCTAACGGCTAACATGCTAACTTGTTTACTATTATTTTTATGTCACTAGTCACTTGAAACAAATTTAGGACGATAGGAGACAGGTTGAAATAAACCAAAATTTCCCTTTAAAATTAGCATGTTACAGTCCTGGAGGATTATTAATGTGCTCCTCCTCCTGTACTGTCTTAATATGCACATTCAGCACATCCAATGCATCAAAACATTGTTTTCTAATTGGAGCTGCGCCTCGTTTTCAAACTGTATGGTTTGACTAAAATGAACAATGACAGCAATATAGTCCATGATGAGCAGCGCTAAAATCAACCTGCGTAGTTGTCCCTCCATTGTGACATTAGAAAGTGTCGCATTTCTCTTGCAAGTGTACTCTTCTTCATTTTGTTTACTTCCTGGATTTTTCATGTATGGAAATTCTGACCAATCAAGAGCAGCTTTATCTGGTCCACTTGTAAATGCTGCTGTGAGAAGACGAACCAACTGAAGGTAATTATGCAACTTTCTCACAAAACAAGTTCCTGATTCAGACCAAAGCAAGACAACTCAAGGTCTGAAAGTACCCTAAAGCATGTGCATATTAGCTACACTGCCATCTTCATCATGTCCCAGCCTCTTTGGCGGGTGATCATCAGCCATATATATAAAATATTGCCCTTGATTTGGTTGTTCAGGTTGTCATGACAGTGTTTGTCATACAGCATTGATAAGTTCCCCATTCTTTCAGCAGGCTAGCTATAACCAGGGGGTTACCATCATTTGGAACAAAGGATTTTGTCATTCAAACCTATAGGTCAACAGGTGGAAATTTGCTGAAATCAAAGTCCGTCTGAATATTTTTTGTCCTGCACAAACCTTCCATAGGTGTGTGCAAGCTCTGTTGATTGCTTGATGCAGGGATGGATCTTCCTATTGGCGACATAGGCGGCCACCATCACCACTGTCTCATTTTCATTCACTCACAAACTCTCTGGACCACCACTTACTCAAGTCTTATTCATTCATGCTCTCAGATCAGATTATTGCTCTCTTATTCGCTCTTGGTTCTTCTTTCAAAGCATCAGAAGCCAGTAATATAACTGTCCAGCTATTCCTAGTATTGCTACCACAGTCACATAGTACTTTTTTATTTTGTGACACAAGCTGAACACATGTTAAAGCAGATGCAGAGTCTACATTTGACCAATCAGTGGTCAGGTCCCCTGGAAAAGTTCCTGCAGTGAATGTGTTCAGTTAAAATCTTTATGAGTGACCACAGTCTGCACTATCAGGACCGAAGAAGCATAGGTCAATCAATAGTTAAAATCAAAACAGCCCACAGGTTCCTCAACTTAGCCTCCCAATGGAATACCAAACTCCAGCTGGAAGTTTAGAGGATGTGTGTGTGTGTGTGTGTGTGTGTGTGTGTGTGTGTGTGTGTGTGTGTGTGTGTGTGTGTATAATTGTTTATTTTCCTTGCCCAAGGACATCTCAGGTGGCGAGTAAATGAGAGAAAATAGAGCAGCTAATTAGCATTGCATGCATAAATCAACGGTTTGTGATGTTCCTAACTACATCTCCATCTCACCCCCCCTCCACCCTCTTTGTGCATGTCCATCAAATTAGCAACATCATTAGCAAAGCCTCTTTCAAACATATTTTCTTCCATCCTGCTGTCCACTCTTGCCAACCCCGTTTTGATTTGAAACCATGGCTTGCTGGATACAAAATTGTCATCAAAACACAGTTTATATTTACTCTGAACTGCAAAGGCTCTGCTTCAGTTAGGTAAGCTAAGATATGCAGGGGTATCTCAGTGATAAGGCAACAGAGAGGTTCCTGTTTTCTCATGACACAGACAGAAGAGAAGAAGTCATGAATTTATATGAGTTTCAACAGCAATGAAGCACCGGAGAGCATCACCCGTGCCAGGTTTACCATGCCGAGGCCCGACACAGTAATTTTATGGGTTCATCCAAACCTAGTGAGGTGTAAAATAGACTGTGGCGATAGCCCAAACACACTCAATGGCAGCCCTTGTGTCTCCACCGGGCTCTGAAATCATATTCAGGGATAACAATGAGTTGTGGAGCTGCACACAAAGTCATAGAAACCGAAGACATAAGGTGTGCCAAAAATGGTTTGCTTTGAATAACAAATTATTGTGTACTCTAAAGATAGTTTCAAAACAATACAACCACTTCAGTCATCACGGATGGGTACAGCTTAGGAGTATGCATTAACCAAAGGTTATTTCTAAAACATTTGTGGAAACAGTTTGCTTATTTCCACTCAGTGGTGCTTCATTAAGATTTCCCATGATGTAACATATCTGTTATTAATTTGTGACATAAAAGGACTGGCAGTCACTTCAATAATCAACAAGTGACTGTGCTGTCAGGTCTGTAACGATTGTGTAGGTGTCTTCTCAGAGGGCATACTTTTCGCTCTGCATGACAAAACTCGTAAATCTGATCAAGGCATATGAAATAGATTTAAAACTAAAACTTTTTTCCAGCATTTCACCTCCTTGCATCATAAACACCACGAGTGTCAACCACCGCACTTGGAAAGTGGATTTGAAAATCATTGACCATGGACTTGAAAATAATTTAAAATTTAAGACTGCAGCATCACAGCAGACACTTGGAGGTGGTTTTGCAACAGCCAATATGTATCAAAAGCCTTTTGCCTTGTTTTAATATCTTTCAGCCAAAAGCGAAATCCATACCTCTGCAGTATTCTAGTAGATCAAGATAAGACTTGATCCTGGCTTAACATTCACCTTCGCATCCATTGTCATGTCTCAAAGCCCTGAGATGGGCAGTCCAAAACATGCAAGCATATATATATATATATATATATATATATCATGTAAAAGCTTGTAGTATGTAGCACTGAGATGGAGGAGCAAGTTATTGCAGCAGTGACTTCCTCGATTTCTGAAAATCTAAAAGTATAAATTTAAATGCAGTGACTTGTTTTCATAAGCCTTCAAGCTGGACTTCCGCGATCATATTTCATCCTCTCTGTGAACCAGACCCATACAAGTTCACCAGCTGGTAGGCAACATTCACCTTAGCCTCCCCTATCTGATCCGCTGCGCTGAAATACAGCGCTATGATAATGCTGCTTAGCTTGGAGCTCAGGATGAAAGGATTCATTGCAGGCATCCAATATCTGGGGGAGAGCCAGAGCAAATCCACCGCCATGTCAGATACGTCTCGAAGAGACTCAAAAGATGGAGTCAAGTTGTTCACTTTTATGGATTTTCTGCTTGCCTTTGTGTTCTCTGTTAGATCCCTCGGTGCCGCCGTCCTAAAAGTTTGATGTGTATATGTTAAGCACTTCCTGTATGTGGACTTAAAGGCAAGGATCCCTCCTGACCTTTTGGTTTGTGTGTGGCCAGTGATTACAAGAACAGAGGTGGACATTTCTGTCATTGTTCTAATATACATAACAGCATATGAATATATTGTGTCTGGGTTACTGCATCTTTCTGTGCTTTACTGAAAGCTACTTCTTGTGGTTCATAGTGTTTGTGATCTAGAAACTGAATCTTATCCTGCTGTTGGACTCACACAGAGTCGACTGTATGAAGGCATCAAAAAGATGTCTAAAATGTAAATGTAGCAACATGGTACTCACAGTTCTTACATTTCTCTGTGATTATTCCCTCTCTCTGTCTTCCTTTCCGTCTTTTTTCTCTTTCCTCTTTGACCTCCCTCTCCTCCTTTCTCCTCCTCTCTCACCTTTCTCCCCCTGCTGCTGAAAGTTTAATCTCTTACTTGTGATCAGACTTCTAAACTTGTGTAAGCTTCCAAAGCATATAGCAGTGGGTTTCCTCACTTCTTAATCATCATCTTTTTCAAACTGGGTGATCTTCCTCTTCATCCTGTGTTTTCTTGTTGTGGCAAATAAACTTCATGTTCTATACAAGGCACCAAGGACATAAATAGCTGTGGCGAAGTATGAAGTAGAGAAGTAGAGAAATGGCGTAGTTACATTTGGACCTGCATTGGAGTTGTTCTAATTGTATTATTATGTGTTCGGTTTGTTCTATGCATATCACTCACAATGCATTCTCAGATTTGATTTAATTCGGACTGATATGCTAATCTATTTTTTTTTCTAGTTTTGATGTGAGCAGCTTGAGTTTCTTTGTCTCGTCTGCAGAGATTTATGAGATTTTCATTTTTTTTTTTTTTTGAGGTGAGATGCTTTTATACACAAGTTTCATTGTATAACCTGCATAACACATTTGAAAATCTCACAGTTTTGGTGACATGAATAGAACATTCAATGGCAAATCCACATTAAAAATACCTCAGAGCCCATATCTTATTCTCCTTACATCACAATGATATCCAATACTGACAGCATATAATAATTTAGAAAATAGGTTCATACGTTTACAGATGATCTATACTTACATCTGAAGGGGTTAAAATTCAATTCAGTTCAATTCAACTGACCTTTGTGATGGTCCAACAAGCTGTCAGATTAAGCATGGAGCCCACACTGTGACTAACTGCACTCCCTGTAGAAATCTTATCATATTTTTGGAAAAATGAAACAGTGACTCCAGAGAGAAGCAGACAGAGGGGTCTACAGTCTGTGTTTGAAGGATATATCCAGGATGTCAAACTGACTCGGCAGCAACAACAGGTTAAAAAGACAAAGATAGTTAGAAGCTAAAGCCGAACTATAGGCTACAAATCACAGTGTAAAAGTGAACCACCACATCACTGCTGATCGCCACAGAAGACAATGAATATAAAGGGAGACTTTGCTGATATTGAACCAGCTGTGTATCATCGCAGTGTGTGCAGATGAACAGTGTTTGGCTTCGCCCCTGTGCCGCTGCCAGCACCCGAACCTCCACCCCTGGACCGAGACAAATCTGCAAGGGAAGCCAAACATTGTTCATCTGCGCACAATGCGATGACACACAGCTGGTTGAATATGTGCAAAGTTTCCCTGCTTCCCTTCACTGGTTCCTGTACAGCAGGGTTGGTCTTTTTTCCACTGTTATAATCATTAAAAAGCAAAAGCAGCATGTGTATACATTCAGTAGGCTATATCTTCAGTAGCTAGCTAGTTAACCCTACACTTTGCAGGGTCTGATTTTGGTTTTGGAACAGGGAAGAAATGTATATCTTCTTCCAGCCTCTCAAGTATCACTCCATCATTAGCTCCAAATCCACAAAACCAGCCTGAAAATGAAGGAAATCTGACATGACTGCATTAGAGTCAATGGAGCACAGCTGTGTGGTTGTTGGACCTGGCCCGATGCTACATTATGATTAGCCAGTCTGTGTCCGGGGGCGGGACTTGGCGAAGGATCAGTTGAAATAGAGATGGAACAGGTAGCACTTCACCTTAAACCCCCCCTTTTAGCATACCTAAGAAAAACATTTATTGAAGGGTTCATAACATACTTTGATGTAGTTGTAAGCAAATACACAGATATTAAGTGTTTCTTAATGTAGTTTTGTCAGTATTTATAACATCTGCTGTGAAGACATATTTAATATTATTACAACTGTTTTACAATATAACCATTAATTATGTGTTTATAAATCCACTTCCACTTATGGGTGCCCACAGGACCAGTATAAGTTGTTAACAAACACATTAATGCACATCTATATCTGCTTACAACGATACTACAGTGTGTTATAAACCATTTATTAAATGTTTATATATTCCCTAAATGCTACATAGGTGGACTTAAAATGTTGCTGTGTTTCCTTACATTCACTCGTTTTAGCTACGAGACATACACATATGAATCATCCATCCCCTTTGCCCTTCTGCTCATCCTTTGCTCCAGGCCCAGGCACCATCCTAATCCCGTTTATCTTATCTTTACCCCAGAAGTCAAAACTGCAGTGGTTGATTCATACACTGGATATCATAGATAAGGGCTACCTGACCCATAAATGCAACTGAGCTGCTCACAAACACAACCCTTTTACCTCCATCCTCACCCAATGAGGTTAGAGGGAGAAGAAATGGATAGATTAGGTTAAAAAGCAAAAGCGGCTGAAGTAGATTGCAATCAGATGGTTTTTCATTTGGCTATTGACTTTGGGTAGTTTCACCTCTTTTTGCCATGTGTGTATCTTTCATGTCATTTATATGCTTGTGCTTATGAGCTACTAAAAAGGAAAAACATCCCTTCAGCCTTAAGCATGGTTTGTATTGATTATATTTTGCACTGCAGCAGTAGACTTGTCCTTTTTCCTCTGTTCGCATGCTTCCCCTGCATATTCATGTGTGCTCAAAGGCTCCACGTGATTGAATATTATCTTTGACTTTTGGGTCACCTTATGTTTCCTTCCGCTTCAGAGAGTTTATTTAAAGAAACTTGGCATGGGATAAAGAGTGGAGGAGTCACTCCTCTGCAACCTGTGAATATTAAACTCAGCCATGAGATATCAATATCATCCTGAAATTATGATGTAACATAATAGTTTATAGAGGCAGATTTGCACTTGGGATGAATACTGATGAATTAGTAACTCCGAAGTAAAGTCTTTTTCTTGCTCCTTCACGCTCACTGATGTCAGAAACAGTTCAAGTATTGATGTTAGCTTTAGTTTGAAATATTTAGCCACGGCCATTCTTATTTTATACAGTGAGACCTGCTCTTCCCTTTCCTTAGGTATTCTTATTTCTCTCTGTTGATAAACTGGATCCACTTGAGACACAGCTGCTGGAGCACCACTTGCACCAATCTGGAAATAAAGATACACTTTCTGATATGAAGCATTTGTGTGGATTTGGCTCTGTTGTATCAGTTTTGAATACAATATGCCCCCTGCCACTCACCTTATTTAATATTAAGCAATGACAAAATGCTTGCTCTCTGCTCTTTTTGTATTGATGTATTCCTCCCTTTCTAGTGGTGAGACTTTTGGTCAGAGTTCATAATGGAGGGTGTTTTTCAAATATCCTTCTCTTACTCTACGTCTCTTCTCCAGTCATTATTTTGACATTTGAGCCTATGAGTGAAGGAAAGGAGCCTAAGCGTGTAGTATTTCAGGGATATATTGGCAGAATTGGAATACAGTACAATAAGTGTGTTTTCTTCAGTGTATAATCACCTCGAAATAAGAGTCATTATTACCTTAGAATGTGCTCTTTATATCAAGTGAGTGAGATATCACCATGTTGCACCACCATGTTTCTATAGTACTCTAAAACAGACAAACCAAACACTGGCTCAAGATAGGGCCATTTGCCTTTTTGCATCAGGAACCATAATTGGACCCTGTCCCAGCTGACACTGGGAGAGAGGGAGGGGACACATAAACACTGACAACCGTTCACGCTCATATTCACACTTATGGGCAAGTCACCAAGAAACCTAATCTGCATGTTTTCGGACTGTGGGAGAAAACTGAAGTACCCAGAGAAAAAACACACTGACACGGGGAGAACACCCTGGGGTTTCAACCCCTCACCTTGGATGCGAACTAGGAACCCTCTTGCTGTGAGGCGCTAATGCTAACCTGTGCTAGATCTTACATTATCAAAGAAAAAAAGGTGAGCAAACATTAGCATGTGTGGGGGAAACATTGATTTGTAACATGAAACTGCTTTGAAGTCCATTCTCACTGAGGGCGAATATCCGCGCTGTGCAGTGAAAAAAGTTTCCGGCCAGACTTTGACCCCCCGCGGAATTTGCCGGCAGAACTACACAGCTGGGCCAATGAAATTGTTTGTTTATTGTCGCGCAGACCCAGGAGAGTCCGAAATCCAGCCAGGCAGGACAGTATGGGAGAAAGGTTGATAAACCTGTTTCACAGCACCGCCTCCTTTTTGATAAAAGACGAGATGATTTTATGAACAATGAATTAAAGGACAACATCTTGGTGGCTGCGGTGAGAGTGGTAAGTGCTAAAGAAAGCTGATGTTGACGCTTGTTAAACGTTAGCTTGCTAGCTCGCTGCTGCTGCTGCTGCTGCTAATCTCGTCCATGTTCACCCACACCTGTTCACGCAGCACCAACTTGGAACACAACAACGCGAAATTTCGCACAGCGCTCCATACCGCGCCTGTGTGTATGGTTTGAGCGCAGAAAAGCGCTGCACTAATATTCCGCAAGTCCATGCCGCATTTCCGCTTTGCGGCAGTGAGAATGAACTTTTGTTCAGTGTTTTCATCAATTTAAATAATGTAGTCCGTTTGTTTTGAAGAGGGAGAGACCTCTGTAGATTATTCGGCTCACGGTTGAAAACCTCCTGCATGTCTGGTTCAGATATAAGATAGCACACATTAGCAGACCATTTGCAATGTGCAAAATAGTGCAAGAGAAACATTGATTTGCAACATAAAATGGCTTTATTTCAGCAGTTTTAATCACCTTGGGTCTCATTTATAAACATTGTGTATGCACATTATGAGCCCCTTAAGAGGCATATGTCATATCTACGCAAAAGTTGTGATCTATAAAAACAGACTTGATGGTAGAAATTGTGACCCATGCCTATGAACATTTTGGAGATGGGAAATTGGCGATGCAGATGGTGAGGTGGAAGCCTGATTGTAGATATTGTCTAATATTTTTTGGTGCATGCCATGTTTGGCTTTTGTGCATACATACTTTTTTAGTATGGATCCTACGTACTGTTTTATAAAGGAAACCCCTGGTCCAGTTGTTTTGGAGAGGAGAACACCCCCTTATATCTTACACAGTGGACCTTTAACTCAGTGAAAGCTTTAAAGCACACTCTGCAGCTATTTATGTGGATATTACATATGGGTTACATCATACAAAGCATATGAATACAATAAAAGTGATTTAGTAAATACAGGAAATTTCTGTTACTTCTTCTTGTATACTAGAGGACTAATAGTCCTGCATTCAAGCGTAGACAGCCCAGTA
Organism: Epinephelus fuscoguttatus; assembly: GCF_011397635.1. Lineage (NCBI taxonomy): Eukaryota > Metazoa > Chordata > Actinopteri > Perciformes > Serranidae > Epinephelus > Epinephelus fuscoguttatus. The sequence continues at coordinate 20,738,696 of NC_064761.1, forward strand.
CACAAAAGGCACCAAACTGGAGCCCATGACCTACGGAGAATATATAACCTTGGACTGTTATGGAAACAATCGGTGTCCACATGGCTCCAGGCAACATATCCAAGCCCCCCTCCTGCTACACAGGAATAGCTTAGTAACCAACAGTAAAGGACTGTGAATGGGCAAGGTATCCAGCAGTTATGAATGTCTTGAATTGTAATGAATATGCAGTGTGACAGAGAATGTTACTATACTCTGACAAAACTACATTAGCTGAAGATACCCTCTGTATACACTGTAAATACACACTGAGTGTTGTTTCCTTCAATTAACATAGATGATGATCCCTCCAGATGGAGTCCTCCAGAGTAATGTGTAAATGTATTCATATTCATAAAGTATTCATTGATTGAATGTTTAAATATTAACATTTGCAGTTGATTCAACGTGTTGGATTGCTAATGATTAAGATCCCTCTTAAGCTGCTTTGGGAGTGCAAACCATGAAAGCCTCTTCTTACAGGTCTCTTTTAGCATTTAGGAAACAAGCAAGCAAATAGGGCGAAGCCAGTGAGCCAGTTCAGGAAGGTAGCTCGAAATGTCTTCATCACACTCACACATGACATGTGTCTACTTTAACTGTCAAACTCTGCTCACTCTTTCCCTGGTAAGACCATCCTGATGATGTAAGCTTAACATTCTATTTCACTCTCTGTATGCTGCCCCAAACTCCCAGAAATTAAAATCCAACCAGGTATTTGCACCGTAGCTGACAATGCAAGTAGCCAATCAGGGACTTCATTGTAGTTGATGACACAAAATGCAGGCCACAGCTTGCAGAACAATAATAACAACAACTAAACAAGAACAAAAATGCACACTCCTGAAGTTTCTTGGAAGAAAACCCATTTTTGCCATTCTTCTGACTAGATTCGTCACAATATGTTTCATCAGCTAGCTTCGCTGGTGATAAAGCTCCCCAGTGCTTTCTTACACTGACTGGCTGGAGGAGTTTGTCCGTCAAGGTGAGTACTCCTGCCCACTGAAAGTGTTTGAGGTGGCAGTGAGTCCGGACAAATACAGAGAGCGAAACAGAATGTTGACAACAATGCTCCCTACAAGCACTATTGCATCATCACTGTACTGCTGCTTGCATATAGCATTTTTTATCAGCCCAACCTGCATCCCCAGCATGCAGGCTTGGGCTCGGCACTTATATTCCTTTGTAATTTACTGTGGGAACTCAATGATTTATTCTCCTGCTCTCTATATCTTAGGTTTGAAGTGTGATGAATGCATTCAGCCAGTCACTAAGCTCTTTGTCAAGTACAATATGCCTCTGCTCACTGTTCTTTCTGACCATCACACACACTCACAGTCAATCAAACTCATTCTATTTTTACCCTTAGACGTAACACAGTGCCATGCACACTTTCTGTATTACACACACACACACACACACACACACACACACACACCAGACATGCACACTGAACCAGCCGCCAATTATACATTGTGATTAGGATTCGGCGACAGGCTCTGCTGCCACTTTCAATTGGCACTAACATGGCAGTCGTGTAATAAGGCAGGTCTGCCAGGTCAGCAGTGGGACATGGGGTCACATCAGCCATCTGATGTGATGTCAGAAGTTTGGCCTCTGGGTTCAGCAGCCCTCACCAGAGTAAGAGTCAGACTGGGCAGGATTGGAAGGTTTGAACCTCTGTGAGTAATGTGCCTCGTAGGTCACAGGTGGTTGTGTACAAAGAGAGATGCTCAAATTACAGGCAGCAGTCCACAGCTCCAAACACAAACATCATGTACTGTAAGGTAGATCACAAACGTTAAGTTTGACCCTCCGTTATCCTGTCATAAGATGTGTTATGTGTTGCTAAATATAGCATGTTGATTGGTTAGTGAGAGTCACGTGAGCGTACATGAGAACGTAACAAGATTACCATGTTTTCAGGTGCTTACGGCTCACTGCATGGACAGCCTAGCTTGCTGTTCTGTGCCCGAGCTAGAGGCCACAACCCAACCTAAAAAGCATGCCATTGAGATGTATGTTCTGTACTTACCGGCCAGTCCAGTAAAGTCTACAAACAAAGATTCCTTGTTGTGTGAAGTACTTTCCACCCACTCACAAAGGATTACAACTCATCTGTGTTATGTGTTGCTAAATATAGCATGTTGATTGGTTAGTGAGAGTCACGTGAGCGTACATGAGAACGTAACAAGATTACCATGTTTTCAGTTTGTTGTTGGATGCTGAACGGTGCTCACGGCTCACTGCATGGACAGCCTAGCTTGCTGTTCCGTGCCCGAGCTAGAGGCCACAACCCAACCTAAAAAGCATGCCACTGAGATGTATGTTCTGTACTTACCGGCTGAAGTCCAGTAAAGTCTACAAACAAAGATTCCTTGTTGTGTGAAGTACTTTTTTCTCTTGGTGAAAATGCCTTGCTGATGCCAGAGGTCAGAGGAGAATGGCCAGACTGGTTTTGGCAAGGTCTGCAGAAGACCATCTCTGAACCAACAACACGTCGAACCTTGAAGCAGATCGGCTACAGCAGCAGAAGACCACACCAGGTGCCACTCTAACAACAGGAAACTGAGGCTACAATTCACACAGGCTCACCAAAACTGGACAATAGAAGACTGGAAAAATGTTGGCTGGTCTGATGAGTCTGGATTTCTGCTGCGACATTCAGATAGTAGGGCCAGAATTTGGCGTAAACAACATGAAAGCATGGATCCATCCTGCCTTGTATCAACGGTTCAGGCTGGTGGTGGTGGTGTAATGGTGTGGGGGATATTTTCTTGGCACACTTTGGGCCCCTTAGTACCAACTGAGCATGGTTTAAACACCACAGCCTACCTGAGTATTGCTGCTGACCGTGTCCATCCCTTTATGACCACAGTGTGCCCATCTTCTGATGGCTACTTCCAGCAGGATAACGCACCATGTCACAAAGATCAAATCATCTCAAACTGGTTTCTTGAACATGACAATGAGTTCACTGTACTCCAATAGCCTCCACAGTCACCAGATCTCAATCCAGTAGAGCACATTTGGGATGTGGTGGAACGAGAGATTTGCATCATGGATGTGCAGCCAACAAATCTGCAGCAACTGCATAATGCCATCATGTCAATATGGACCAAAATCTCTGGGGAGTGTTTCCAGCACCTTGTTGAATCTGTGCCACCAAGAATTAAGGCAAATCTGAAGGCAAAAGGGAGTCCAACCCAGTGCTGGCAAGGTGTATCTAATAAAGTGGCTGGTAAAATGACTACAAAAAGTGCAAGTATTTTCCAATTGTTGGTGTTTACCCCTAACCATTTGGAAAACAACAGTCTAGTATGAAACAAACTCAATGTGACTTTTGGGTCATTATAACTCACAATGCAGACACTCATTATGATTGCATCAAAATCTTCCTTAAAATGCACATGGCTTTACCAACATTTGCAATGGAGATCGGGATGTTAGATATGTAGTGTAGCTTTAATGTTTAGAGCATGTTTCTTGACAGGCCATAAAGAGCATTACAGGAATAAAAAACAGAATGAATAAACCATAAGAACACATTAAAAGATCACAACACAAGAAAAGGCTATAAAACCTCAAACTCTAAAAGGTTATTTCACAGAAGGATGTTATCTGGAGGGATTTAAATGAAAACGCAATATATGTTAGGTTATCCAAGGAAATAAAACAATAATTGAATGAAATGAAAACACAACAAGAGAAGAGGAAACCACAAGAAGGTTGACAAGGGAAAAGATATAAAATCTAAAAGGCTATTAAAAAGTGAGTTATCAAGAGAGGATTAAAAGATAATGGAGCAAACACAGCACAGGAACGGTAAACAAAGACATGGTCAGGAATTTAAAATAGGCTTTTATGGTTGTGTGTCTTAAAAATAAAGAAATAGATGACAAAGAATGTTGAATGAAGAGCCGTAGGGATATATCCACAGGGCAGTAAACACAGGCAAATAAATATACAGATGATCACTAACATATGGGGCCACAAGATGATGTTGAAACTTATGAACAAAAATTTTACATCTAGATTTTTTCTTTTAAAAAAAACACACAAGTAAAATGAAGACAGTATTTCAGAAGTGTTGGCAAATGTTGCAAGGCCTTTCTGTGCCACAAAATTATGCAGCAATTTCTTTACATATCAGATATGTATCACCATTTGACAATTATCTACTGAGAAATGGTCGCTCAACAGGCGTCACATTCAGGTCTGAGCCAAGTCTGAGTCTTAGCCAACAACTAACAAACTGTTTTAGCCCGAACCTGTTTCAAAAGAATATAATAATGTCAGAACTCTCGCTTTCTTTTTCTTTGTCTCTTTCTCTTGTTCACACACATCTCCACACAGACGATGACACACTCTTCACAGTCCTGGTCTGGTCTGCTGCTGCAAGTTCAGCCAAATCATTGTAGTGAAGTAACTAGTGAACCAACTGCTGGTTATTTCCCCAGTCAACACCGGGGGGTCTTTCCGCTGCCTGGGTTTAATCACCACCCAGAATCAAATAATCAAATAATCAAAAAGCACAGCAGAGGATGATGTGTGGCAGCTGAAGAAGTTCAACCAGTTGAAGACAATGATGGTGCATTTCTACACTGCCGTCATTGAGTTCATCTTCACTTCAAGTCAAAGGCAGACTGCAGTGTATCGTTCGCTCTGCTGACAAAGTGACTGGCTACAATCTTCCGTCTCTCGAGGACCTTGACACCTTCGAGACTCTGAGGCCGGTGAGACTGTGGCTGATCCTTACATCCCTGAACACAAACTCTTTGAAACACTCCCCTCTTGCAGGTGGCTGGGGTCCATCAGAACCAAAACCTCATGCCACAAGACAACCCGCTCTGACTTCGAAGTTGTCAAAATCTGGTGCTTGGTCAGTGACTTCAGACATTAGATACCAATGAAAAAGCTGTCCTTTCACTTTGGCATGACACGCAGCCAGTCGCCGTTAGGTCGCCGCTGCATCAGGGGGAAATGTGGCGGGACAACAACAAAAGTTAAGGTAGCAGAAGTCCAAGTAGGGCAGGTGGGAGTGGTGGTGGATGGCTCCAATAACCATAGAGGCAGCTTCCTGCAAGGTTGTAAAGCAAAACCCTGTTCTTTTTCCTTAAAGGGGAACTATTTTCCAATCTATTTTTATCTAAATGAGTGATAGGATGTTCAATATTTGACATTTCTCCAGTACGAAGCTAGGGCTGACCTGCCTGCAGCCCGTGAGCATGCGCTATATTAAATAATAGGGCACTCAGACAGCGTCAAACAACGTCAAAATACGTCCACTAAAAGTGCATTTTTTTCACACAGATAGGCTCGGATTGTTAGTGTAATTATCCGACAACATAACGGAAAGGAGAAATGCACGTCTGTGTTTACCTTTAGCTGGATTCGGACATGTTCCTCTGCCTGTTGCAGTTTTAGTATATGTGTTACCAAAGTAAGACTGCTCCCTCTCTCTCCTCGTCCGCTCTTCAATTTCAATGAGCTCTGCGTCCGTGTACGTCCATGTACTCCGTATTCAAATAAATACGGGCGGTCATCAAATTCAAATGGCTCATCCAGATCCAGTTGGTCAAAATTGGGTAAAAATTCAGCCATGACTACTCCACACAGAGTAACTCCTCGCGTTTGTAAGGTCACTTCAGCGGTAACTTCCTCAACAACTCAAATCTCGTGAGACATGAGATTTCAGAGCCAGACTTTCACTCTCTGAGTGAGTGTTTTGACTTGCCACAACAAACATGTCCGAATTTTTACCCGATTTTGACCAACTGGATCTGGATGGACCGTATTTATTTGAACACGGAGTACATGGACGTACACGGATGCAGAGCTCATTGAAACTGAAGAGCGGATGAGGAGAGAGAAGGAGCAGCAACAGGCAGAGGAACATGTCCGAATCCAGCTAAAGGTAAACACAGAAGTTCATTTTTCCTTTCCGTTATGTTGTCGGATAATTATACTAACAATCCAAGCCTATCTGTGTGAAAAAAATGCACTTTTAGTGGACGTATTTTGACGTTGTTTGACGCTGTCTGAGTGCCCTATTATTTAATATAGCGTGCGCTCACGGGCTGCAGGTAAGTCTGCCCTAGCTTTGTACTGGAAAAATGTCAAATATTGAACATCCTATCACTCATTTAGACAAAAGTAGATTGGAAAATAGGGCCCAGGTTGAAAAAAACATTAGTTCCCCTTTAACCCAACCATGTGTGTTTGTTGTTGAGGGAAAAAAACATCACTTCGAAGTGTTATACCGACGTAGTGCATTTATTTTGAAAGACTGTATGCAAACTGTACATTACCTGTGAAAACAGAAGTGTAATTTGAAAACAGACTGTACATGAAATAGGCATAACTTGACACCGTGTCCCAGACTGTCAACAGCCAATGCACCTAGGGTACCTTGCATGTCATTTCTGGACGTGGAAAGTCCATGACCAAACGCTGATATGTGACGAGTTCGGAGTGAGAATGTGTTGCAAAAGAACATTTTCTTCTTGACTGCAGTGTGGTCTCATCAACAATGCCCGGGACCCCGCTGGACCCAGTGTATGGATAGTGTATGAATGTGTTAATGGGTTAATGTGACTCATAGTGTAAAAAGCGCTTTGAGTGGTCAGATGACTACAAAGGCGCTATATAACTGCTGGTCAATTTACCATTTATCATCCATTTAACCTCTGCACATTCCTTGGAAAATTTTTCACATGCAGAAACTACCACTTCTGAGAACTGCACAGCTCTTTCATTATAATTCAGATATATTAAACATATTTAAACAGTAGAGGTTTTTTTTTTCATATTTTTATTCTAACTATGTCTCTTGATTTTTTTGAAATATGTGTTTTGTTTGTCTGTTTTTATGCTATGCACCCATACAACAAAGCAAATTCCTTGTATGTGAAAACCTACTTGAAGTAAAACTGATTCTTTTGTTATAATGTTTGTCGTTGTTGGTCACAGTCCTAACTTGCATCCATTTCCTGTTTACAGTCATCTAAACCCCAGCAAACACAATGATCAGTTACAGTAAAGTACAACATTTCTTGCTGTGCTTAGGTGTGCAGCTCCTCTGGCTCAACTCTAGGCCTATGGTGTATACGACTCTGTGCCATTAGTTACAATAAAGCTGTTCTCAAACAACAAGTGTGTTTTCATCTTCATGTGTGCCATTGCTAACCAGCCACTGTCACCTAGCAACGACAACCATTTGCTGTTGTGTGACGTCTTGAGGTCATTTGCATTATTTATGTGGCCCTCTTGATTTCATTTGCATTACAGCAAGAATGCCCTTATCCCAATGCTGTACTTTTGTCAGAAAAAAATCAGAATAAAGTGTTGATTTTTGGTGATTATTTTATTTTACTTCAGACGCTGACAGTATACAGTGGGCTACATAAAATGTAAACCTCTCGAAAAATGACATATTAGATGAAGATTCCTGCACCTTTTAAAATGTCAGATATGTCAGGTATGTGGAGAGAAACAGAAAAAGTAAAACACCTCCCATGTTGCTAAGCATCGTTTGGTGACTTATCCATGTACCCAGACACATCTGAAGTGATAACATTCGGAGTTGAAGACAGATCTTCTCATTTCACATGCAAGAGTGAGAGCATGTGAGAAAGAGTGCAGTAAAGGAAAAATATGGTTTCATGGCAACTGCAGTGCATTGATCATATGGTGGGAAATATGTGTGTTTAGAATGATGTCATTTAAAAAAAAAAAGTCAGTGTGAGAAGTCAGTTAGCACTCATTCGATTACGCTGAGGTGTGTTGCGGTGTGGGCTGTGGTAACTTGTGCACATGTATGTGTATGTACACACGTATGCTCCGCATGCTATCGTGTGCTGGTAAAAGCTGTACCTAACTGAAAGTGTCCCACAGCATTTGTTGTGGCGGCTACAGATGATTAATGATTGTTGACTCAAACACAAACACTGGGAAGCACAGACAGAGTGAGACAGATGAAGACAGATAGAGGCAGCGGGAGAAGCTCAAGTTAAATACCCCCATATCAACATTGCAGACGCTGTGGCTAATAGGCCTCTAAAGGCACTTCTTTTTCACCACAACCACCTCCCTAAAGGACTGCAAGAGTACAATTTGTATAAGAGAGACAGAAAGGGAGGAACACTGGTGAGGAGGAAGAGCAGATCTGTAGGTAATGCTGTTCACTCCACATTCCAACACTTGCAGTACATTTTTCACCTGACAGTCTTGCAGGTTTCACACTTCAGTCTCCCCGTGTCAAAGATTGGTTCGCTTCAAGCTGTCATCTGGGGTCATGAATCTGTGCTTAAAACTGAACACCATCATGTTTTTGACTGATATCTTGTCAGGTGTGGATCCTAAGAACTGGGATACATGGAATTATTTTTCATGTTTTTAAAGCCGCAATTTCTGTATTATTTAGTCGTAATTCTTGATATGGATTAACAGCTGCATGTTAAGAGAGTTAAGGAAACAGTGCAAGCAATAGCAGTAACAGAACTTAAGTGAGGTGAATGCCCTGCCACATAGCATTGTGCATCACAAAGGTTACATCACCCCGTTCAACCCTGTCTCCAAAGCCGCTGAAATTCCATGCTTGGGCAGTGAGTTGCGGCATCAGACACTGAGTACGTTTACATGCACACCATATTCCTGTATTATTCGGAATATCCTCAGTATTCCGGTTGCGCATGAGTCATGTAAACACGTGCGTAACCCAATTAAGGTCATATTCCGGTTGGAGAATATTCCGAATAAGACCCCTGCCATATGCCTGTTTTAACCAGAATATTGTGACATGTATACACCTTAATTGGAAAATGTCCCGTACCGGAATATTCAGTAACATCTGCGCATCCTCGATTCGCAAGAAATTCTGTGTTGTCTGTGTTGTTATGGTTATGGCAAGCAGGGAGAACAGCAGAACTGGCTTCTTACCTTCATCCCCAGACTCCGGGCATAAGCTGGAGTGAAAGGTCCATACACTCGTTCACCTTTTCTTCTTGATCTCGTCTTTCATTGTTGAGGACAAAATGGATCAGCAGGAGTGTCGTAGTTAAGTTGTGGTGCAAAAACACAACAACATTACAGCTTCTGTTTACTGTAAACACAACTTCTTCTTCTTCTTCTTCTTCTTCTTCTGTATTTCCAGCAGACCAGACGCCTATAGGCATATCGTTGCCCCCGCAGGTTGAATGTTTCATTAAATCAGGGGTCTTTTCTGGAATACGCCGAAACACGGGAATATCTCAATTAACATGTAAACAGAATATTCCAGTTGCTGCAGCACATATAAACACCTTTTTCGGAATATTACCTTGACCAGAATATTGACATTAATCGGAATATGGTGTGCGTGTAAAAGTAGTCACTGACGAAAAAGCCATACTTTAGCGTTGGCATGATGAATGATGAATCCCTAAAACTTTGGTGGTCCTCTGACATATTCTCTGGTCCACCCATGAGGTTGACAAGATAAAATTTCAATGCTGGACAAATATTACTATGACATTTAGTACAGACGTCCATAGTACTGTTGTGTCCCATTGGGGAATGTGCAACCTAGTCTTATTCCAAAGTCTTCGAAATTCGGCGCTTGGCCAATGACTTGCAGTATCAGAGGGAAGAAGAAGAAGAAGAAGAAAAAGCCACCCTTAAACGTTGGCATAATATTCAGCTGGTTGCTGTTTTTACCGGCACGGTGTCATGGGGAAATGTAACGGCACAAGAACAAAAGTTAAGGCAGCGAAAGTTCAAGTAGGATGTCCGGGAGTGGTGGTGGATGAGTCCCACAAACACTGACCTTCACCTGGTGTTCGCGTCCCATAAGATTATAAAGCCAAACCCTGCTTTTGTTGCCTAAACCTAACCACGTGCATTAGTTTCCTGTGAAAACGGAAGTGTATTTTGAAAGAGGACAATGCATGTAACAAGCAGCATCCCAGAACATCAACAACCAACACACCCAACGTCCTTATCTGGATGTGGAAGTTCCATGGTCAAACATTGATATGTGACAAGGTCAGAGTGAGAATGTGTTGCCCCAGCTGGGGTCTTGTTTTAAGATATCACCATAAAGCGCCTGATAAGAACCTTTTGTTGCATTTGGACAAATCATAAGCCTGCACTTCCCTTCCTCCTTCTCTCTTCCTTTCTACTCTCAGGTTATTTTTGCTATGGTGATAGGGTTGTCACACCTGTTCTGACTAATAGTGCCTGTTAAACAGTGTCTGTGTGACTGTCAACATGATGCTTTGTTTCCTGGTGTGAATGAATTAATAAGTGAATGAATGTGTTTAATATCCATGAGGACTTTAGCACTACAAATGTTTGGGGGTTTTTATACAAGCAATTTGAATTTTCTTATTATGATAGGCCATTTTTAATGTAATGTGCAAATTCTCTTGTATTCCCCTTTTTACGCCTCATTCTGTTTACACACAGAGCTCTGTCTCTTTTTTCATAAGTGAAAGCTATTTCCATCCTCAGATGTTATCAGCAGCCTGGCCACTTTATCTTGTGCTATCACAGTTTAAAGCACACGCAGGCGTCAGTTCCCATTCTTTTAGAAAGTACACATATCTCTTTGTCAGTAGTCATCTTAACCTCAGTCACAACCTCTCAGCTAACAACAAAGTAAGCAGCCGCTGGCGAAACATTGGTAACTGACCTGTCTTGACTTGTTTGGAGAAACAGAGCAGAAATAGTTGCTGAAAAATGTACACTACAGTAGATGTATTATTTTCAACCTACTGTATGTTGTGAGTGAAACAGAAAATGGCACAAGTTAAGCATTTATTCATGACTATCTGGCACCTGCGTAGCTTTAATGTTGAGTAGAGAGCGCTGGTTTATCACGGGGTTATCAAGTGGGCACCTCCCATCACAGATGTTTCACTGATTCAGACCCCAAACACCTCCAGAAGGCTGTAACTGTGACCTCTGGTGTTCCAAAGTGAATTATTATGTGTTGTAATGTATTCCATCAGACAACTGCTGCTGTATCTGTACTCTCACAATTTTTCCATTAACTTTTAATTACCATACCTGCTAAAGGGGATCCATTTAATTTTCAATTTCTCAGGATTTCATCTGTTATTAAAGCCTTGAATAATAGTCCACCCCCCCCTTCATCATTACTTGTCAGACCCAGGAATACAGTATGTACTGGGAATTGTTAGTGAAAGTTAAAGAGGTGGGAGTTCTTCCAAGAAATAATAAGAGTCCTCATTTATGATCAAGAATGTATGATAATATATTGAATACCTTGAAATTTCAGTTCACCCTTCTCATATCTATTTAATGATTTAGCACACAGATGCTTTAATGAACATCAAAGTTCAGAGTGAGTTAATATTAAATGTGATATAACTTCACTCTTGTAAATAATGTAAATAATATAAAACATACAATACCTGAGTGGAAGAGAAAGAGGTTCCACTGCAGAGGAGGCATTTAAGGTCAGTCCATTTCAGTTTAAACTTTCAAGTCAGTGAAACTTATCCCAGGAGATACATGACAAGTGACTGGACAGTAAAGAAATAGTTTTTTTAGAGTGGCACATGAGCACATTGGGGTGCTACTGAAAGCTGAGTACACCAATCGTGGGATTGCAAGTTGCTTATTAACAAGACTAAAGGCCTTTCCATACTAAGTCTATTGTTTTTTGTACACATTTAAAAATAAACACAACCTGATGTTGTGTCAATCATGTTTACGCACTGACTGAAACTTTCGTCCGTCATTAACAAGAAGCAATAAAGGAAATGTGACGTAACCTGCAGGTCATGTCTGGCCACAACAAGGGAGGGAAACGTGCTACACGGGATCATTTCAAAACTCAAATAACTTTCAGGTTAGATAGTAATATTCAGGTGGATGATGAGGAGAAGGATGTCGACAGTACATGGATTGTGGAGAAAGAGGGTGAGGACCATAGGGTGAGGACAGCTCAGCCACTTCATGTAGCTGCAGTGTGAAATGCAAGGCATGAGGAGAGAGTGGCAACAGCCAGGGAGGTGCCTCCAGTGGAGAGAAGCAAGGGATCAAATCTGTCTCTCCATTTTTCACAACAAATACAACACTAAACTGCACTGGAGCCGGTGTGCAAGGTTTATACAAATGACATTGTTTTATTTTTGAGTTGTTTTTTTTTTTTTTTTTTTCAAATGACCGATTAAAAAAAACATGAAAAAAAAGACTTGGTCACTCCGACCTCGTCACATATTAACGTTCGGTCATGGACTTTCCACACTCAACGTGCAAGGTACCCCAGGTGCATTGGTTATTAATGTTCTGGGACACCGTGTCGAGTTCTGTCCGTTATTTATCTTCTTTCAAAATACACTTCCGTTTTCACAGGAAATTTCACGTTAACATACAGTCTCTTTCAAAATAAATGCACTATGTCAGTACAACACAGCAAATTGACGTTTTTTTTCTTCGACAACAAAAGAATGAGGTTGGGTTTAGGAAAAAAGAACAGGGTACCAGGTGAAGGTTGGGGCTTGTTGGATCCATCCACCAACTCTCTTGCACACCCTACTTGGACTTTCGCCACCTTAACTTTCATTCTTGTCCCGCCGCCTTTCTCCCTGATGCACGGTTAACTATAACAGCAACCGACCGCATATCATGCGGACATTAAAGGACAGCTCCTTTCATCGGTGTCTAACACCGCAAGTGACTGCTCAAGCGCTAGATTTCAATTACTTCGGAGTGAGACTGGGTTGCACATTCCCCAATGGGAGACAACAGCACTATCGACGTCTGTACTAAATGTCATAGTAATATTTGTCCAGTATTGTCAGGAAATTTTATCATGTCACCCTCATGGTGGGACCAGAGAATAAGTCAGAGGACAACCAAAGTTATATGGATTCATCTTCTGTGAGCCAATAATGTCTGAATAAAATTCCAAGGCAATACATTCAAAAGTTGCTGAGCTATTTCAGTTTGGACCAGAGTTAACAGACCAGCACTGCCATCCCTGGAGTTATGCCATTCACATGCCTAAAGATGCACAAGTAATTTGAGAGGTCTAATTGTGAATTTTATCATTTTTTCACCCTTTCATACACGTGACGTGAGTCTGAGATAACACTGACTTGAGTATCTCTACAACATTCAAAAAGAACCCATGAGAAGGAAATGATGCCAAATGAAACACTGCATGCTACATGCAAGCCCCAAACTGAAACCTGCCTTTATCTGTTAAGCTTATTTCTTCTCTTAATGGTGCCCTTATTCCCTGAAGGTGATGTTCTGTAGTAGTGACAAGGTAGCAGTATTGTTGGAGGTGATGCACCTCACCAAGGTTAAGTCAGATCTTATCACAGCGCTGGTGCGAGAGGGATGCTGTTTTGCAGGCAGTTGTAGTGGAGTGAAGAGGGTAGGCAAAGGTTGGGTGATAATGCACTGATGAGCTGCAGCCTGACTCGCTGACTCACTGCCTGCTTTTTTCTTACTTTGGTGGTCCTGTATGAATATACAAAGCATCTCTGCATAATGTTGAACTAGCTCAGGGTGGCTCCTGTTTTTTGTTCAGTGGAGCATGGCAGTACAACTGTCAGGGTTAAAGGTTTCAGTCTCAGTGTTTGCAGCCATGGAGCTGTGAGGCAATTTGGATAAAAGCACCCATTGAATAGAAATTTGTTAATTTTCTAAAATATCTTTTGTATTTGTGGCATTGTCATGAAATACTGGTATTGCCACACTCTGGGACATTGAGCTCTACCACAAAAAAGCCACTGACATGTTTAAATGGTCTTGAACTCTAATAAAATAAGTCTATCAGAAAAGAAAGTCCACTGATGAATGGCTTGTACCTGCTGTAAAACATCACAGTTTAACTGTGTGAGAATGTGAAATACAATACAAAATTTAATTAGCGATCGCTAAGTACTCTGGTCTAAATACCTTGAATGTGTTTTATCCATTAGCTTGCTGAGCTATTTTACTCTGATTTTGAAGGTCCAACCAGAAACTGCAACTTGACTTCTGTCAGACACTCCATACACAGCACATTACATCTGCTGCATTTTTTTCTTTAGACTCTATAAAATAATGGACATACTGTAGCTACGTTGATGTCACCCATTGGTTTGTGGACTCCCGTTTTGAAGCTTCGATTTTGTCACTTCAGGCAACGTCATGTTGTTTTTTTGGAGCAAGAAGTGTTAGATCTGACACTGAAGGCCATGTCACACCAAGCGAATGGTCAACCTTCTGTCAAAGTAGGGCCATTAGTGGGTATCTACTGCCCTCATCTTTGCAGTGTGTCCCACACCATTACCCCCATCAACCCCTGTCTGCTTCAGTGTTGGCAGCAGCAGAGCCAGTGGGCGAATGAAATCACGCTGACTGGCAGTTCACTTTAGTGTATGAGAAGAGAAACGGAAGTGAGGAAAGTAAACAAAGAGCTTAAGTCGAGAGGGAGTAAAACCAAAACAAACTTGCTACATAAGGTAAGATTATTTTTATTTTGCCATTTAGGTCTTCAGCAGAAACGTTTCATGATAGTTTGCATTATTGTTCACTGGGGCACAGTAAACACACTCTCTTCTTTTAACATTGGGTTGGATTGTGTTGTTAATATGCTAAATGGCTATCTAGCGTCAAGACGGTCTTTCAGTTTCCCTTTTGACTGATGAATACAGACTGCCGCCTTCTGCTGGTATGGAGAGTTATTTCCTCTCCTGCAGGCATAGAATGTAGTGCTGATTGACTGTCGACTGTCATCTTTGCAGTGTGTCCATGTGCAACTTTTTTTTGGTCAACACACAGAAATGTCAGGCGACACAGCAGGGAGCTTTCATTACCAGTAGCTCCCCAAAGTCGTTTTGGCATGTCTGGGTCTTTAGACTGTAGCAAAGCTTTCCAGACAGCCTGTCACTCAAGAATTTCCACCCTTAAATGTGCATTACTTTAAGCCTTAATAAAATGTAAATAGTTGAGTTTTGTCATGACTGCTGAAATTAGCTATAAAGATCCAAACCATTTTTTTGTACCAGGCTGTAAATGTTTTTATTTCTGCTTTAAATCTGGGCATTTTAACATAGGTGTCAATGGGGTTTGACCTGTTTCTGGAGCCAGCCTCAAGTGGCCATTCAATGAACTGCAGTTTTTGGCACTTCCAGCATTGGCTTCATTTTTCATCTCTGGAGGTTGCCACTTGTTTTTTCCTATGTAACAATGTTTACCTGTGTTGTCCCATGAAGTAAATAAGTAAACAGAGGCATGTAATGTGCATTTTTAAGATTAGGATTATGTTTGTTACACTTTGTTTTGTCTGTTCTGGGAGAACATGTATATGCAACAATGTTTAAAGAGTATAAATTTACGTGGAATTTTTAGGGTTTTTTTGTTTTGTTTTTAATCCTGCCTAAGTCCACAAAAAGTCTGACCATCACTACCCTCTAGAAAAATATATAAATAGATATAAAAAGAAACATTATATGTATGACAACAGATAAAAAGGTTGAAGAAGAACCTTCACAGACCCCTTCTTCGTCACTGAAACCAACCACTCTATTTGTGTGTGTGTCTTTCTATTTATGCCTATGTCAATGCATGATTGTGAAAAAAAAACATGAAGATGAAAATTTAACCAGGAGATTATAACAGCATTTTTTAAAAGGCATGCCTAACAGGTAGACAGGACCATCCAGTGTGGGAGCAGATTGCTCATTCACACTATTTTCCACTCGTTAGTACACTATGAATCCAAACGAGCCCACCCAAAACATTTTAGGCTATACTCTAAATATCCACTAATTGCTATGATGACGAGCCAACCTTGTGAAGATCCTGTATTTAAACAGATATCATCTATTATGAGGTTGTTGGGGTTTTTTTTCTGAGGAATGTTCACACCTTCGCCCACCCGAATGTCCTGTCAGGCTGTTGCTATAGATATCCACACAGAGCGCAGTGAGGAGGAGAAGGCAACGACTGAGAAACAGTGAGAAGGAGAAGCAAATGAGAGGAAGATGCGACGGGAAAAAAGACAGAGTCGGGAAGCAGAGAGAGCTTAGAGACAGTGAAACACTGAAGACGGCGAACGGGGGAACAATAATCCAGCTGGTAGTGAGTTTATCAAGAGTGAGAGAATGTGTGAGAAGTGAAAAGAGGGAATGATGACAGGGGAAGAGCAGGAGAATGAGCTCTCTACCTGTCAGCGCATCAAAGCCTTGTCGTGTCATATACTCACCCGCTCACACACCCACTCATCCCCTCAATGCCTCAACCTAATGAGCCAAGTGCCTCTCAATGGATCCTGTATACACCAGCACCCTCACACAGCCATTATAAGTCTGTGTTATAGACAATTTATCGCCCTGTACAGCAGTGCTTCTATTTCCATTCGCTGTTGTCACGACCTGCACCCTTCACAGTGTCATGTTAGCTACTCACTGACTTCCTCCATGGGCCACACACAGTATATGATGGGATGTTTCCATCCATTGCACCATACCATAACATGAGTGACTGCACTGGGGTAGATGGGCAGTTTAAATGGGGGCTGAGACCATCTCTAAATGACGTGTGTGGTCGGCATGGATACATGATAGAATCACCTTTTTCTACACCCTAAGATTGTGTGTGTGTGTATGTGTGTGTGTGTAAGTCAGGATGCAGTCAGTCACTGGAGTGGAGGAATGTTAGCATTTCAACATCCTCAGCAGTCAGGCTTGTCCTTTTTTTGTTGACAATGTTTCCAGTAGCTGAAAAGAGCTGTTCAGATGGAGTTGAGGTTGCAGGTACAGATAAATATGATTTGGCTACAACAGCCAGGGTGGGGTACCTTGTCACATTTTCCTTCAACCATTTAATGGGGTCCTTATCCCTTGGGATAGAGTTTTCCCCAAAATACAAAAGTACCTCATTCCGCACTGTGTCACTGTCCCCATCATCCTCCAGGCCAATGTCTTCCTCATTGCTGCCTTCCGCCTCAGAATCCGTGCCTAACAAAGTGTCCAACACAGAGCTGGACCTTGTCTTTGGCGGAGGATTGGCTGAGGCCTCCTGCCCCACAATTGTCTGTTGTAGCCATGATTGCTGCTGCTCCCTTTTGATGTCAAGTGCAAGAGCCTGTATTGTAGTTGTAGTTTCAGAGCATCATCTGAGGACAAGAATTCAATCTTGCGAAAACGGGGGTCAAGGGCAGCAGGAATGAGGGGCACATTTTCCCCATCCTCTTTAAACACAGATTCCTTCTGCCACCTTGATAATATAAATATAAAACAATGTCATAGTATATTTTGCAACAGTCAGTTCCGGCCCTGCAATCTGATTGGTCGAGAGACAGTAAAACCGTGACGATATTGGAGAACAACATCACGGTTATTTCACTGTGTATGTATCACTCCGCCTCACAGCTGATTGCAATCAACAATCAAAACTGACGGTTAGTGTCAGTTTGGTCAGCAGTTGCGTTATAGGCTAATTAATTCATCCACTGTCAAACAGCCAAAAATATGGATTTATTTCCTAAAATAAGTTTTGAATTGAACTATGAATGGTCATCAAAGGAAGATGAGGGAGAGGAGAAGCTGAATCCATCTGAGCACACATCCAGGTTTGTCAGTGTTTCATCAGCGGAGCTCAATGACTTGGAGAAAAGCAACATACTGTCAGATCAGAAGGCAGAGTCGGCTGTGCCTGTGAAGCGACAGTCCACCATGCAGTCACCAGAGACTTATTTCACCGGCTGCACAATTAATGGAAACGTGCAGATAAATGTGTATAAAGAGTAAGTGCCTGGCGCACCATGTCTGCGTTACATAGCAACGGTGACAGCGGAGTCCTGAGGGAACTATTTTTGTTGGCGGAAGACAAATAAAATGCTTAAATTATCTATTTTGTCCTCATTTTTCAACATTTCTTAATCAGCCTTGCTTATTTAACTGTTGAACTGTTGTATAAAAGCAATATCACACGAGAGGGAGTGATGTTGTACTGTGATATCGTCACAGCTGTGATTCGGTCATAGGCACGAGACCGCAGGCATCATCAAAATATCATAAAAACTGTCGTAGTATAGTATGTCATGAAAATATCAAAAAACGTCATAGTACACTTCCATGCGATTTTAAAGGAAATCGGCACGGACAAACTCACTGTTCGAGGCAGACGTATTGTTAATACGACCCAGCCAACACGCAGCAACACCACGGCGGGGGAAGCAGCCCGGCGCTAGGTCTGATGCGGGTTTTGAACCAGCAGATTACAGAGCATGAGATTATAAGGGTTCTGTAAGCAGCTAAGAAAGGTAAAGCTTATGGATATGATGGGGTGCCAGTTGATGTGTTGAAAAATGGTAACACACTGACTTTTTTATATAGGCTTCTTAATTATTGTTTTTCAAATGGTGTGGGGCCAGAGTTCTGGAAGTATGGTATTATTAACCCCATCCCCAAAGCTGGGGGAAAAGATAACAGAATAGCTCTTAATTACCGGGGAATCACTTTGATATCTTCTGTATATAAACTGTTTTGTTCTGTGCTGTATAATCATACTGCGGAGGGGCAGAGGCTAATGATATTAAAGCAGATGAGCAAAACAAGTTTAGAAAGAAACGGAGCTGCCTTGATCACATTGTTACCTTAACTACAATCATAGATACAAGGAAAAAGTTGAAGAAAGCTACTTTTTGTTCTTTTATTGATTTTTCTAAAGCTTTTGATCATATAGACCGAAACATGCTCTGGAATAAGCTGTCTGCACTAGGCCTACATGGCAATATTTTGAATTGTCTTACTGCTTTGTATGAGAATGTCAAATGCTGTGTTCGGGTTAATGGATGTCTCACAGATTGGTTCCCAGTTGATATTGGAGTTAAACAAGGGTGCATTTTATCTCCTATTCTGTTTGCCATAAACAATCTGTCTGTAGCAATTAAGGGCTTAGGCAAAGGTGTTTCTATTGATGATGAAAAAATATCCATACTGTTATACGCAGATGACACTGTTTTGATTTCTGAAACTGAGGAGGGGCTTCAGGAGATGCTCAATCTCATCCATAGCTGGTGTCAGGACTGAAAATTGAACGTAAATCCTGATAAAACCAAAGTGGTGCATTTTAGAAATCCATCAATGCCCCTGTCTGAGTTTAGTTTCTCCTGTGGCTCGTTTTCTTTGGAAACCGCTAAAGAGTATAAATACCTGGGTTTGATGTTAACAGAATTTCTAGATTATAATGAAACTGTCAAGCATTTAGTAATGCATGCAAATAGAGCTCTAGGTGCAATCATAGCCAAATGTAGATGTATAGGTGGTTTTCCTTTGACCTATGCTGCTGCTGTCTGGGGTTACAAAGTGTTACAAGTGTTAATGCTGTGTTTAACCGGGCATGTAGATTTTATTTAGGTGTGGGTAAATACACCCCAAATGCTGCTATACAGGGTGATATGGGTTGGAAAACTCCATGGCAACACCAGTGGTCCTGTATCTTTAAAAACTGGCAGAGACTCTGTGGTATGCCTGACAGCCGATTGTGTAAACATGTTTTTCAGTGGGCAGCTCATTTGTCAAATGTAAAAAATTATGCACACTCGATAAAAACATTTCTTAGTTCTATGAACTTATCTCACCTTGCTCGTACAGATATGGTTTACTCAAGTTGATATGGCAGTGTCAAAGGTAGACGAGGAATCATGGCTACAGTTAATAAATACACCAGAAGGGAGCAAACTACGCACTTACTGCTTATTTAAGGATACATTTGAGACAGAGTCCTATGTACAAAATATATTATCAAGACAGCTTAGAAGTGCCTTCGCTAAATTCAGATGTGGAGTTGCTCCTTCAGCGATAGAAACTGGTAGATATACGAACACCCCAGTGGATAGACGCTACTGTACTTTATGTATTAATGGCTCCATTGAATCAGAGGCCCATGTTCTTTTACACTGTGACATTTATGTGGACATTCGTGCTGAACTGTTTCATACACTTTCTAAGTATATTGTTAATGACGATTGGTAATGATCTTGATGATACAAATAAATTGTGTGTAATTTTAGCTGGTAAACATTGCATCAATGAATGTGCCAAAGCCTGCCACCTCGTCCTTAACAGAAGATTGTCTTTCATGAGTTCCAATTTATAAAACAACTGTTTTGTGTTTTGTTTTCATGGTACCATATTGTACGTTTTTATAGTCTTTTTCATGATTTTTTTAGTTGGTGTCTCACAACTCTTTTTTGAGTGGTCCCCAACACTTTTGTCAAAGGGGAAGGGGGTAAATTGTATTGAATATTGTATATTTATAAACATATTCCCTCTGTACCCTCATGTATTTTTAATATGTGATGTGGAGTGACACCGAAAGTTTATCTATCTATCTGTCTATCTATCTATCTATCTATCTATCTATCTATCTATCTAGTATGTCTTCAAAATATCATAAAAAACGTCATAGTATAGTATGTCGTCAAAATGTCATTGAAAAACTTCATAGTATAGTACTAATGCAGTGGCCGTAGCAAGCATATATTTTGGTAAGGAGGCGTCAGTTGAAAGATGAAAGGCTACATGTGTCTGTGATTGATATGGGTACAGATTGAGGTGTATATGTTTAATCAGTTGTTGTTTATGAAGTTGTTGTAATGCCTTGTGTTTGGCTTTTAGCAATGACACTGTAGGGAGTTGAACCCCATTTCACTAATGTGAAAGTACCACTACCAGTATCTTTTTGCTTTGTCACTGGGAAAAGCGTAAACACAAATGGAACATCAGTCAACTGAGTGAACAGATATTGTGTGGAAATGTATGGGAAGGTATTTCCAAAGATGAGTAAAGTAAAAAGTGAAAAAGTGTGTGTGTCTTATAAAGGACAACTCAAATGCCATAGTATAGTAATTCATCAAAATATAATTAAAAATGTCTTTGGATATTATGTCATCCAAATATCACAAAATAAAGTTACGGTGTAGTACGTCATCATTCATTGTTAGTTTGAGCGAGCTCTCTCCCCCGGGTCTGGCTCCAGGAGGAGGCCCCGGTGTCCCCATACAGGGCGAGGTACTCTGCTCACGAAAGGTCCGTTTCATCGAGGTCTTTGAATCGCTCTTAGTCTGGTCCCTTCCCCGGGACCACTTTGCCTTGGGAGACCCTACCAGGGCCTATTAGCCCCAAACAACACAGCTCCCAGGTTCACAGGGACACTCAAACTCCTCCACCACGTTAAGGTGGCGATTCTCGGAGGAGATGTGTGTGTGTGTGTGTGTGTGTGCATCTGTGAGAGGGCGACAGGAGGGGACAGACAGATAGACACACACACACACACACACACACACATACATACACATACACACACATACACATACAGTTATCGAGGGGGCCCTCCCCCCATAAACAGACATTATTCCAGCAGACATTCTGACTTCTCACAAGTCAAAGTGTCTTGTAGGAAAGGGTCTACTTATGGGGGGGGGGCGGGGCACCACCATGCCCTTCCCACCATAAATAGACATTATTCCAGCAGACATTCTGACTTCTCACAAGTGAAAATGTCTTGTAGGAAAGGGTCTACTTATGGTGGTGGTGGTGGGGGGGGGGGGGGGGGGTGGTTTAGTTGTGGGGCCTTCTGTTTCTCTTCCTCTTTTCTCTAATCCACTGCACCACCATGCCCCTCCCCCCATAAATAGACATTATTACAGCAGACATTCTGACTTCTCACAAGTGAAAATGTCTTGTAGGAAAGGGTCTACTTATGGGGGGGCAGGGGGTGTTGATGGTGATGATGGTGGTTAGTTTTGGGGCCTTGTGTTTTTCCTCCACTTTTTAGGTATTTTCAACCCAAGAAAGCGGCGGGGGTTTTTCCACACTGAAGGCTGCCCCTTTGTTGTCTCAGAGATATCCATCTGAGAGACTTCATCCATCTCCATGGGTGTTGTGGATCTCTCAGGGATAGTCTCCTGTTTGTTTGCCGCAGGTGGGACTGAGTCATCAGAGACCTCAGCTTGGTCCAGGTCTTTTACTGCCACACCATGAGGGAGAGGCTCCTGTTGGCGTTGCTCATCACGATGACAATCATCTTCTCTCTCAGCCTTGAGCCCCATTGACAGCTCATGGTTGAGAGAGATCTGACAGTTTAGCTGCGACATGAGCTCCTCCGTCTGTGTCCTGAAAGCAGTCTGATCTGCCAGGGCATTTTTTTGGAGGATTCTCATCTCCTCTGCCATTTTGTCCACCAGGGTGTCGTGCGCAGACTTAAGGTTTTGTATCATCTGCTGGTCTGATGCCACCCTGTCTGCGTGAGCCTGGATTTGGATGTCATGCTCACGCTGAAGAAGTTCTGCCTGCTGTTGCAGTGTGAGGATTTGGGTTTCATACCTGACTGTCATGTCATGGTATGAAACCCTGGTCCTCTCCACTTCATCTTGGAGAAGCTTGTTTCTTTGCTTCTCCAAGTCGAGCTCAGCTGTGAATTTTTCCTGGCTGATGATATGTGCCACTCGCAGCTGCTCATAGTCCTTGTGCAGGTCTTTCTTCTTTTTCTGCCTCATGGTGTTGTTGACCTGGACAGCCAGCCTGTATGTACTGAGAGTCTCAGGGTCAGCATATTTTTTGACCCTCTTGAGCTCTCTTCTGGACTCCTTTTCCCTGTTGATGTACATCTCCTTCAGGGATTTTTGCTTAGCCAGCTGTTGTTTTGTCTCATCCAACTCCTGGCTAAGTTGTTTTTTCTCCTGTCTCTCTCTATGCAACAGGCTGTAAAGGTGTTGGACCTGATTGCGAAGCTCGTCGCATTCCATTAATGCGGCATCCAGGGGTCGGACTCTGGGCTGCTGTCTGACCATCCTCCTGTTTCTTCTGATGTCTCTGTCGCACTGCATCTTGCAATGATTTCTCTCACAGCTGTCAGTCGTTGAAAGGTCTGAAGTGTCCTCACAAAGACTTCACCCACAGTAGCCACGAGCTAAACGCTTACGTTAAGGAGTCCTACTTACTAACTTTCAGGCAATGTACTGTGATGTCACAAAGGGAAATCACATTCCGTGTCAGTGATGTCATTCTGTTCCGCTTTGATGTTTAGAATTCCACGATTCCATTCATATTTTTTTAAATGTCAGTGTTCATTATTGACATGAACATTACAATTCACTATTGACATGATAAACAAATAAATAAATAAATAAATAAATAAATTCATTATTCATTATAAATGAACACATAAATAATTAAATATATGATGCTTTACCATTCAGGGCATGCACTGTTTTTTTCCCTGCTACACTGTGATGATGTGATTGTGCTACTGAC
This sequence comes from Epinephelus fuscoguttatus, assembly GCF_011397635.1. NCBI lineage: Eukaryota > Metazoa > Chordata > Actinopteri > Perciformes > Serranidae > Epinephelus > Epinephelus fuscoguttatus. The sequence goes on from NC_064761.1 coordinate 20,761,984, forward strand.
TCAAACTGTATTGACTCATGGAGGTGATGACCTGAAGACGGTTTGCCATCCAAGGGATGCACCATGTTGAAGAAACAATTTCTTCACTGGCCACAGTTTTCCACCTCTCTGCTAAATTTTTTTTTCAAATGTTTTTAGATTTATTTTATTATTTAATTTTCAACTGCAGTCCTTTGGCAAGATGTTTTGAAACCAGTAAAAGGATAAAAAAAATCACAGGACAATTCACAGGACAAAGACAGCATAGAGACATAAAGATAGAATTAATTATGACAATTAGAAATTGTCAAGATAGAACAGAGGCTATGCAACACAGCAAGCAACAGCAGAGCACCAGTACAATACAATGAAACAACAACAACAACAACAACAACAACAACAAACTGTATGATAGCACAAACAGACATGCAAGAAACACCAAGCACCAACACACAGATTGGCATTACACTGAAACATGCAGAGTAGCAATGGAAAGTAAAAATAGATAAAACACAATAGTCATTATGTACGGTCAAATGCACTGACACACAAGCCATGCTACAGAAAGTTGGCTATAATAGATACAGCATACATACCCATGCAGAGTTGGCTGTCTGGCAGTGGGCAAAGATATAAAGCAGGTTAGCAGCAATTTGAAAGGAAAACATAAAAACTAGGGCTCGGAAAAACGATTATTTTTTAAACAATTAATCTAGCGATTATTTTTTTGATTATGTAAACGATTATTTTTTCGATTATCAATTATTTTCCCATTATTTGATTACTATGGCAATTTACACATTATGAATATCAAAAAACATTGACTTCTTATAACATTTCAATATCTATTCAACATTTCTTTACGACATCAATTCAGAGTATTGCTCCCAAAATCTTTCCAAATTCCAAAATTAGATTCATGTAATTAAGTTGTGCAAAATAATGCATTCTGATACCAGATGCAGCACTAAACAAAATAAAATGAACTAAAAAGTCACACAGGAGGAATACAAAATAAATAAATTAAATATTAATATTTAAATTCTCAGAGCAATTGAAAGAACTACCAACAGTAAAGTAGCCTATGTAAACTTTAGGGGATTGAACACTAAAATTGAGAACACATCTAATGCCCCTTAACATTTTAATATTATTACACACTATAACACTGCCTTGCAGAGCATTGGTGCTTAAGAAACACATTTCATTAAATACAACAAATAGAACTATGTAATTTTGTTTCCAACAAAATAAGATATTCAAGTCATTCAGGGGGAATACAAAAATAAAATTCTCACTGTAAGCAGAGTAACTGAAAAAGAGTATCCCTTTAGTAGAACTAACAAATGCAGCATTTAACATCCATGCTCAGAATATACATACATGTCCCCCTCTATTTTCTTTTTTGTTTGGCAGCTCTCCTCTTATCTTACTGCAAAAAAAAGTGCAACTTAATTTTTTAACATAAAAATAATAACAACGTAGTGTAAAGTAATACACTTAAACCACTCTCCTTTTCCCTTGTGTGTGTGTGTGTGTGTGTGTGTGTGTGTGTGTGTGTGTGTGTGTAAATGGTAAATGGACTGCACTTGTATAACGCTTTTCTCATCTTGTGCCACTCAAAGTGCTTTTACCCGACATGTCACATTCACCCATTTACATTCACACACAGTCACACACTGGTGGCTAAGGCGACCATACATGATGTCACCTGCTACTCAGTAACCATTCACACACTCTCACACACTGATGAAGCAGCCACCTCTTCCTAGAGATTTAATACAATCGACTTCAAATTTGTTGTGTCCCATCTAAAGACTTGAGACTTAATGATGAAAAGTTATTACAGGCTTGAATCTTCGTCAATTCGTGTGACCATGGCGAGGCGTCAAACTTACGTGTTCCACCACTAAACAAGAAGTAGTTTGTAACTCCAGCACACATGGTTCAGTCTGCCCCAGACTTCACAGGATTGATGACAGTCCCACCCTGAACACTTCTACATGCCAATAATTTGTGATTGTTATAGCGCCCCCTACTGGCAACAGGAAATGACATTATTTCTACTTTCATCTCCTACAAAGTTGCCCAGATCCACCTCAACTTTGGTCAAAAAAGACCTTGATGATGCTTCATTGTGGAAAGAGTTATAATCAAAGCATGTTGCCCTGTGTGTGTGCGTGTGTTTGTGCTCTTGCTGATCTAGTGGCATTCAATGCACATTCTGGGTCCATTTACACCTGCAGTAAAATGTGTTTTCCTTATGCAGATAACTTATCCTGATACAAGTAGTGTTCTTTTCTCCAACAATATATTATCTTTGTATTTGAAGGGTCCTATACATCGTGAACCTGCCAGCAATCATTTTAAAAACGATAGCAGATCAGTAGTTGTGATTGTATTTAATATAAATAACCTTAATTGGTTGAGACAGTCCTTTTGGTACAAGTTCCACTCATCTGCTGCTGAAAGGATATTAGGATGAACTGATTTCATATTAAAAAAAAGAAATATGCAAACACAAAACCAAAACAAAACAGTGTTTGTTTTATTATTTTGCATTAATTTGCAGCCATTTGTAAAACATTACCATTTAAAGACTTTAGTGTTATTAATATTAAAATCATTAAATGCGATAAATTCCAGTGAGGGTAAAAATTTGTCTTGTGGTCAGTGTTTGAGAGCGAGCCAGGATGTTGTGCAAGCAACTGTGACTGCTCTAAGGAAACCTAGTGCTTCCTACAGTATGATGCTGCGTGGCACTGCCTACATAACTGGAATAGTAAAAATAGATAACAGCCGTTCAGTTTTCCCAAAAAAAAGTCTATTGTAGAAGTTCTAGAAAAAGTAATACGGGCCTCATAGTTTAGGGTTGGGTGTTTTCATGTTAAAAAAAAAGTAACTGGTAAAAATTGGCAAGCAATCTTCCAGTGTGACAACTTGAAAAAGGAAGAAAAAAAATGTTGCAGATATTGCAGGTTTGGATCAGGAATTGATGAATTGAGGAGGGAGTGAATAGTAGATTTCACTCATGTATTCAGAGGTTTACTTCAAAATGATGGTGGTAAGCACTGAGCTGGAGAACTTTAAAAGAAAGGCCAGAGTCAGTGTGGGTTTGAAGGGATGGTTGCTTATAGCGCCTACATGTTGCTGAAGTGTTGCTTCTGGTGTGAATTCAGAGTTAGAGCCATTCTCTTCCTGCTAAATGTCACAGCAAATCAAACCCCCTCAACCCTGGTAGCAGTCACGCCATGCTCCACTCACTGAACTGCACCGGCCCTAAAACCTTTTAACTGTTGAGACTGTTGTTGCTGTGTGGATGGGGCTTACTTTGATTGCCATGGTAACAAAGAATCTCTCCTCAAAAGCCATAACTGCATTAGCATCTTTAGCTCCCTAACATGAATGCAATAGCAATTACCCAAATGTACAGCCCCCCCCCCCCCACACACACACACAAACACATACATAATCGTATTCTCTGTCGCTCTTTTTCTTCTCCTGCAATGAAAATGTATTATTAGAAAAAAAAAGAAACAATATATCTTTTCTCACTGTCACTCCAAAGGTCCCATTTTTTCTGCCCTCGTGCTTGTACTGTTAGTGAATATCTTTCAAAGCATGGGCGTGGGAACGAGTGTGCTGCAGGTGCTGAGGTACCCCCTGTTGACAGGAGGTGAAACAATACACTCTGAAAATTGTTGGGTGTTTTACCATAACTCATGGGCTATCTGAACATTTGTTTTACATTTTGAACAGCATATCAATCAATTAATAGCCTAGTCCCTTTTGCTAGACTGGTGTGGCTACACATTTTGACAAGTGAACACCTGTCTCAATTAGAGGCCTGGTCTGGTTGCCAAGCAGTTCATTTTCATATAGAAGTTCTTAAGATGTACAAAACCGAATCGTTGGCTACCTCAAATTATGTGTTTATTCCTCAGTTACCCTGTAAGTTAATCCTTTAGTCCATAAAGGTCCTCAGATCAAAAGAATCAAAACGCTTTTTCATAAAAATTAATCCAAGTTGTGAGCATTGTCACTCTTGGCCACACCAACTAAAGTCATGCCACACAGATTTGTGTTTCCATTGTCAGTTTAGACACACCATGCCACACAAAGCCACGCCGGAGATGGACCTTCTCTGGAGTAGGTCCAAATGCCAGGCTGCCTGCCCTCAAGTGGGTGGCAGTGACGTCTCGCCGACTGCAGCCAACCCCCGTTCTCCCCACCAAACAAGCATGTGCGGTGCAAGACTCTTCCCACCTCGGCCTGCAGGAGACCAGAGAGAAAGGCGTTTTTCAAAGTCTGTGTGCTCATCTCTCAGTACTTCTGTAGCTTCTGACTGAATATCTGTGGTTTGGAGTTTATTTCTCTCCTGCATCCTGTTTTGATTTTAGATATCTGCTGTGTTTTACTGTTCCATGTTTGCTATCTGAGAAAATGTAGATAGAAAATGTAGGATAACCAAGCATTTCCATATTGTGGTGCTTCACAATAAAAGTTTATCTATAACAAAATAACAAGGTACTTTTATTGTGAAGAATCTATAGGAAATGAAATGTGTTATTACTGTAATAGCAGAGTTTTGTTAGCGACTTTTCTTCAATCAAGGCGTCTAGTAATACGGCAGGGAGGAAAGTGAAAGCAGAAACAGCCGCAAAAGTGAAGAGCTGAAGACAACAGGCTCTTACTGCACCTCTGCAAACAGCTCACATCCAACAGGTAAACTTCTTTTAACCTGCCCTGCTGTGGACAAACACATGCAGCAAAAACTTTAGCCGTGGATCAGCCCACTGCTTTTAAATGTCATCACTCAAGACAAGTCTTCATCAGTTTAAGACACACCTTCAAGAAGGTAGCCCTGTTGTGCTGGGCTGACGGCCCAATCCAAGCCAAGCCAGCCCATAACTGTCGCAAAGGTGCAATAGACACCTGTCCCAGATATAGGCCTGTTGATTTCAGTGATTTGAGCAAATAATAGCCTGGGCTAAGTTTTACAGTAATTAATTCCTCTGAACTGATGTGACAACGTCATCATGTCAGGTCAAAGAGCAAGGGTCGTGGTCATGGGTCAGTTAAAATTGGGGAAAGACATTTAGTATAGTGGGGACAAATCAATAATGCAGACAGGCTGAGCAGGCTGAGAAAGACCAGAAAATTGCCGGGACACTTGTTTTGGAGCTGCTTTTTAGATCCATAAAACATCTTGGACCAGAGGGACTTCCGGAGGCATAGCCATCAGGATGGAGTTTTATGGTAATATTAGCTAATGATAGAGCAGATGTAACATTATGATTTGCCCAGGGAAGGTTAGCAGCTTCAGCGAAGAGTAAACTGGATGTCCCACAACATGGAAAATTAGAAATTTTGGCACATGCAATCCAGAGAGAGATTGTGTCTGATTCAAGGGAGCGCACATTCTTTGGACTAACAGCTGATGGAACCACTGATATAAGTACATCTAAGCACTTTTCCTGTATCCACAACACCTGTCAATGAAAATATGTTCCAGCACACATGTTTCAGAGGTACTGGAAACATTTGTTTCAATACTGAAAGAGGAGAGATCGAGGCTTCTCTAATAATCCATGCCCCAGTGCAAGAGGCTGTGAAATTCAAATTATTCTTTTCGTCATTCAGTTGCTTTGCATTTTCACTTTAAATTAAACTGATAGTTCGTTTGTTGAATAACAAAGCTTAGTATAAATGAGTAAGGAGCTATGTTAACATTTTTTTTAATGTTTGGTTTTTTAACTTTAAGTATAGGCAAGCTCTATTTGCCCTGTGTCTGCTCATGTCATTGAGAATACTCAGGTGTACTAGTGCTATTTGAACCCACTGTCTCTCTAATGCCTCAGTGCAAATTTAGCATTTTACTTACAGCTAAATTAAGTGGTAAACAAGAATTGTAAAAACAATATGAATGGAAATCCAATATGGCCTAGGGTAATTGAAAGGCTGCGACTCAGATGTTGTTTTTAATCCAGTCCCATCATATTTCCAGCATTCCTGCTCTCTCTCTCTCCAAAACACTCTTGTTTACATCGTCTGGTTCGCATCAAAGCGTCAAAAAATTACGATGCATAGCAGAACCAGAGCAATGATGGATTTCTCGTGAAAATGGTTTAAACAATATGCTCAGTCTCATTACGTGTACTGTCACTCATTGGCTCATGATTATTATGTAATGCGCAAGCCTCCTTTAAAATATTTAGCAGTTTTATCTTTGACTGAGTGGTGCAAAGTTCTCCAAAGTTCTAATCTTTACAGCTTTACAGTTCTGATCATTACAGTGTCTCCCAATGTCACGCCTAGTTTTAACTGTTGTCTGTTGATTTGCTTGTTTTCACAAAATGCTTAGGTTGTTTGTTTTTGTTCATCACTGTCAGGTATTTTGTGTGTTTTGTATGAATCTTGGCTGGAACTTAATTTCCCTTTAGGACGACAATAAAGATATGATGAGCTTTAACTTTGAACAGTTCTTTTTACTCATGTCTGATGACATTAATGCAAATCATGAAACTTAAAATTCTATTAATAAGCTGATGGCACACTAAAATGTAAGTGAATTCCATCAGAGATAAAAACTCATACTTGTACCATTCTCATATGGTTCTAGGTGTTCCCAGGCCAGACGAGATATGTAATCCATCCAGCATGTTCTGGGTCTGCCCCGGGACTTCCTACCAGTTGGATGTGCCCGGGACCAGAGATATTGGATAAAGCGAGATACCCCACTCAGCTCACTTCCTGATTCAGTGACGTCAGCGCCACGCCCCCGTAGGAGACTTGCGGCAGCTCTGAATGTATTGTCGTCAATGAGGAAAATGAACGTGATCACAATTTATGGTCAATTCTTTCGCCCTATAGTCACTAAAGTAAATATTGGGTTCATTTTCCACAAGCCACACATCTTACCAACATTCTGACTCTAAAGCTGCATTTTTCATCCGCACATATCAAGAGAAAGTTAACTTTGTTTGAGCCCTGTCCGTCTCAGAAAACAAGTTCTCGCGAGATCTTGTGATCTTGATAAACAGGAGAACAGGAGTTGAAGGAGAACAGGCTCTGATTGGAGGGAGAGCTCACCACGCCCACTTAGGAGACAGGAAGAGTAACCGTTTTCTTAACATTGGATAAGCCTACGGTGGGGTATCTCCTTTATCCAGTATCTCTGCCGGGACACCTCCAGCAGGAGGCGCCCAGGAGGCATCCTGATCAGATGCCCGAGCCACCTCAACTGACCCCTTTCGATGCGAAGGTTCAGCGACTCAACTCCGAGCTCCCTCTGGATGTCTGAGCTCCTCACCCTATCTCTAAGGCTGAGCCCAGCCACCCCACGGAGGAAACTCATTTCCACTGCTTGTATCCGCGATCTCATTCTTTCGGTCACTACCCAGAGTTCATGACCATAGGTGAGGGTTGGGTCTTTTTCCAAAGGGCAAAACGAGGGATGGTCATGCAACACTCAACATAAAATGGTTACGGTATAGTGTTTTTAGAGGATGCATAATTGTTTATACTGCAATAGATATATGGGCAAATGCATCCCAGACCACCTACGCCATTTGTTTGAGCGATCGGATCGCAACGCATCTTGATGGTCATTTACTTAAACTATTTAGTGCTGTCCACATGTGATCAGATCACCCAAAAATGCATTTTAATACCAGGTCCAAACAGGCTCATTGAGGCAGTTCACCCTTAGTTAATGTAAGCAGCTAATTAAGGGTGATCCAGACAGCTGGAAAGTGCAAATTCCATTTGGGGGGCACTTTATCCAAAGTACTGCACAGTAAGAGGAGTGCCGCTTTAATGGGGTGACCTGTGGGGAATTGAGCCACTAACTCTAGCACAAGTAATCACAAAGCTGCACAGAAGACTGGTTGCTTAAATTTAAAACCAAGCATATATGAGCTAGGATTGTGGATTTCTGCATCAGGTTCATGCTTTCACTGCAAACTAAATCTCTTCTTTTATTGTTGATTATGTTCCAGGGCATGGATGTGTCAAGATTTTACACTTTGCCTTCATTGAATATGTACTGTAAATGTGTGAGTGTCACATTCCCTGTGCAGATTTACATACTAACAAGACTACACTCTTTACTCTGAACACTTATCTGTTTGTTTACTTTTCAGTTTTGTTAGTTTTTTTTTTGCTATGCCAGTCTCTTGTGTTGAATTGTTAACTTTATTTAATGTTTTATGTGTATGAATAATCCCATAAGGGGTTGGCTGTCATTCATTCATTCATTCATTCATTCATTCATTCAAGACCGTTAACGTGTTTCTCTTTAACAATGTGTAAGTTAATTTGTGTGCATTTATTTCATCATGATATTTACATCGGCCACCATAATTGGTAGATTGGAGAAGTTTCAGTGTTGCAACCTCACTGCTAGATGCCACTTAATCCTCCAGACTGGACCTTTAAGCAGATGAGGACACATTCAGTCGACTAGCAGACACAAATTGGACAGGAATTCCAACTTGGCTCTCCTTTGGTAGAGCAAATTCCACTGAAGTACATTATCTGTATCCCTTATCTGAGATCAAAGTTCTTTTAGCATATCATGTACACTAAATAACACTTCTACAATCACCAATCAATGAACAGCCTTGTCTGACTTTTCTTCAAGCCAGTGGCTCTTGATTGCCGGTGCTCAGCCTGAGGTGACAGACCACCACTTCTCCTCTAATTAAACCACTCATCCAGCCACTCTGACTGGCATGTGTTTCCCACACACAGCTGAACATATTAAGGAGGGAGAAAAGGAGTTAGGGAGATACAAGGTCAACTGGGCAGAGCAAGGTTGAAGGAGAAGAAAAAAGGGTGATTGATGGGTGATGGGAAAAAGAAGGAATATAAAAGGAGGAGCAGGGAGATGCTGTGAGATAATCAAAGACAAGGTGCAGTCTCTTGTTTTTAAAGCAGAGTGGGTGGACCACTTCCCTTATCTTTATTTAGACAGAAGGACAGCTGAGAGAAACTCCGCCTGGTACAAACACCAGAGGAAATGTCCGGGGCACAAGGTCTAAGCTTATGTGTCATTTTATCAGGAAACAAGGAGACATATCAGCCCCAATAATTTCATACTTATCACTTGTCCCCCGCAATACGCTATATCAAGTGTCCACAACTGTACTACTGAAAAGTATGAGTAACTGTGAATACACTCAGCTATTTAGTCATCTGACTTGCTTGAGTTGGCTAAAACTACACCTACACTTCCCTTCAGCTGAGGTCAGCTGTTAGCCATCGTTTGCTGTAACCTAGGTGGGTAATAGAAACAATAACCTGCTTGCCTTTAGTGAGCAGCACATGCCAATATCAGGGTGCTAAATATAGTTAGTTTTTACAGTTATTTCTGCTTAGGTAGCATGAGATCTATTACATCAGGGGTTTTTGAATGGGGGCCAGATTAGATAATGAAAATACCTCAGAGCAAGCTGCATCTCACATTATATAGTAATTATAGGAATATTAATTGTTTAAGTAAATAAAATAATCATAAATATTACAAACAGTAGGACATAACTATGAAAAAATCTGCAGTTATAATGTAAACTACATACATTGCAAAGTAACAACAACAGAGCTCTCTGGGTTGTGCATCTCCAAGGTAACGGATGTAAAAGCAAGAGGGTCAAAGTTCAGGGTGAAATGTTGTGAGAAAATATTATGTCCTGATTGTGTGCATACTGCATGCAACAGTATGTGCATTTTAAGGGCAGCTGCAGTACCTACTAAAAGTAAAAAGAATAAGTATGTGATTTGGAACGCACCCTGTGTTTAATCCATAAGTGAAAAAGTATTCAACTTTTCACCTCTCCTGAAAGCAGCTGCCCTCGCTCATGACTGTATGCTTCTTTGCTGTGGCCATATTCTTCTATACGTAGCAAGGAAATATCTGGTGTTAGGTAGCAGTTTGTTTGCTTGTTTATTGTTTATTGTTTATCTATGGTATCACATTAGTCCTGACATTGTGAGGTGAATGGCGAAAAATGCAAAATGATCTTGCTTGATTGACCACTATTGTGTTAATCATATTGAATATTTTGAAAGACAAGCCAAGGGCCATTTATAATAGCTCTGCAGGCCACAGTTGGCACCCGGGCCAGACTTTTGAGATGACTGTATTACATTAAAGAAATGTAATACAGTCATCTCAAAAGTCTGTATTACATTAAAGAAATGCTTCACTGCCCAAATTACCATTATTTTGTTGAATATGTTGAATATGTTAAGAAAACCTTACTGGCATGCCTCTGGTGAACGAAGAATCCAAACAACTGAGAAAATTCTTGATAAATTGAATTCCCAGGGGTCAGCATTTGGTCAGTACTTCCCAAACAGTCAACCCTTTCAGATGGGAGACAAATCTAAAAGTGAAACTAATCGATGTGCTCCTTAAACCCAGACTCCATTGACTGAAACAGTAATTTTACCTTGCTGAACACACATCTGCTGCCTTAATCAGTTAGTTTGTTTGTGTTAATGTGTGACTTCGATGTTTTTAAGGCTTAGTTGGATTCACCAAAGTCACACATTGAAACACATTTTTAATTCTGTTCCCCAAGTTATGTGTGAGTTTGTAAACCAATGTTTTAATATGGTTTTGCTGTCGTTAAACATGGACCCCAATGACATCAATTCATCAAGAATTTTCTCTGTTTTTGGATTCTTCATTCAGCGTGGAGGCATGCGAGAAAAACAAGGCTCTCTCTACAAATTCACCATAATACAGGGTGAGTAACTGATACACCAATGGTCATTTGGGGCATGAAGTGTTCCTTTAAATTCACAGCAGCACAACAGCGGGGTTGGACAACTGCGGGGACACATGCAACATGGTGTACAACTTGAGAGTGTGTGATAGCCCTTTACTATGCTTTTAAGATTGACAAGTTAATTGACTCAAGGCAAAATACAAATGAAATAATTCTGCCCCTCTCACACTGAGATTAACTGAGAAAGATTTGTATTAGAAGCCAATGGATGTCAGCTATAGCCTTTTTCATTCTTAATGCTGTAACCCTGAAAGGGCGACTGCAGCTGAGACACACTGGCTTCTATTAATACTTTGTAGTAGCTGGCTCTTTTCATTACTGAGGTTCTATCTGATTCATCCACCTTGAAGGCATGGCAAGGTTGCAACAGACATTTTACCCAGGGAATATTATGTTAACTGTTTTATTGATTGGTCTTACTGATGTAAATTGAATTTATGGAAATGTGGCAATTTATGTTCCAGTAACTTCACCTCTTTTAATGCCAGCAGTGAAGGAAGATTGAAACAACCCCCCCCCCAAAAAATCTGCATTTGTTTATACAACTTGCTTTCATATTTTGCTGTACATATTCCTTGACTGTAGAAAAGAGAATCTATATTACATATATTACATTTCACTTTCTTAACAACAAAAATATGAGAACACAGCAAAAGCACACATTTGCACAACATGAGTCAGCTAAACATGAATGATAAAATACAGCATGTTATAACCTACAACATTGTGACGACAAGCTCACTCGTGAAATCCTAAATTTAACCCTGTTGACTTTTTGCTCACAACCCTCGACGCCCCCTTATGTGAGTACACATTATCAAGGGAATGTCCAATTATCTAAAGTAAAGGCAAAGACAGGCAAAGGACAATCAAATTATCAGTTCAGGGGACTTAAATGCTTTAGTTGGGCTTAAAGGTCACACATGGTCCTGTCTTGCTCAGTGGGTAGAGAATGTCTTCAACACTTTCAAGGTTAGAAGTCCGATCCCTGCTGGGGCTACAAATGATGAAATTGTTGGCTCTTGTGGGCTGCTTTTCAATTTATGCATCCCTGTCTCTTTGTTCCCACCAGCCCGTGTCACATGAATCGATTGAGGTCTGCCATCTTTAAAGGACCGTGCACATATTTTGTCATGTTTTAGCCCATCCTCCAGAAATCAGGCTTTTCATCAGTGGCAAAATTTCAGCTCGTGTCAGTTCAATGACAGCATCTGTGTTCTGAACAGACAGACATAATAGGAACAAGTGGCTGTGTGAAAGGTAAAATGCACTCATCACACAGCGTGATTTGTATTTGCATCTGGCTCGACTGGCAACAGGAGTGAATGTGCCTCATGTTGTGATTAAGGTCGACAATAGCAAATGTAATGTGCTCGGGTTTTATTAAACCACCATAAGATGAGTCCATCCATTACTGTTATCACTGGTGGCCTCGTGTAATACTTTATAACCATTTAAGCATGTCAAATACACTTTTGAATTCAATAATGGTTTGTTTTATCTTAATGAACACGGCTTGTAATATTAGTTTGCTGTGCTCATGTGAATATGAGACGCCACACATTAAACAGCTGAATTCTGAAGGACGACGTGTATACCTCACATCTTGTTTACACCTGTCATGTTTTGGAAACATTGAGAAAAGCGGTCATGAGGTCACACAGTGGCTTGGTGGTCAGCAGCTCCACGGGTGCTGTTGTAAAACATTGTAGATCCACTGACTTGACGACTCGCCGGGGCCCACAGGTGTGAATTTGTCTGTGAATGTGTTTGTGTGTTGTCCCTGTGATGTAGTGACAAGTCGTTGACCTGTCCTATTTATCTGTCTTCTGTTTATACCCCCCCACCACCTCATAACATGAATACAGATAAGTGGGAATATAAATCAGTAAACCGCATGGATGGAAGGACGGTCTGATAGATGACAGTAATGAACACAGAACCTGTGTTTCCCAGTGCCCCGCACCAACACACAATTTGTTGCCACTAGAGAAGTGACCCCCTCCACCCACCCACCTACACACCCACCTTATGGAACAAGTCATTAAGGTGAAGCATGAATGGCCAAGCTCCAGCAGTGGGCTACTTTTCAACTTGTCCCTGTGAGAGCATCTGTGCACCAATATATAGAGGAAAGCAGCCCTGCCACTTTAAAGATTTGATTAAGTAAAACCTGCAGCTGAAGTTGATTGATTAAACGCCCTTGCAGTCTTTTTCTTTCAGTTTCTTTCAGCGAGCAGCCAGCAGAAAATACCTTCTAGCTTGCTCATCCGTTGTGAAGAATTTAAATGCATTTGAAGTTACTTTAAATATGCCAGTTAAAGATAGACTCTGAACTACTCCATTAAAACGTAGATCTTTAGTGATTTTACATAAAGATTTTTTTTCCAAGCAGCAAAATAAACAGCACGAAGATAACTGGCTTTCACTTGTAATACCAGTTTCCCAGTATTTTCTTAAAGTAAAATCATCATGACATAACTGCAACAGATTAACCTATAGTCCCACAGCGTTTCCCAAATCATTCCCACTCCAAACAGAACCAAACGAGTTGCTAATTATTTGCAGTGTAGTACATGATATGCACAATGAACCTCACCTATACCTCTGATAAGGAGATATGATGCTTTATCTTTAAGATGCACCGGCTGCACTGGGGAGGGGGAGGCTGTCTCGACTCAGTGCGCGGCGCGCATTGGTCTGTTTCATGCTACCTTACCTCCCCTCTTATCCCGGGTAAAGGCAGGCTGCCGATGCTACTGGACGACGCCTTCAGTGAGGCGTGGGGGGACGGCGTGACTTCATCACGTCAAGTGGAGCACTGCAAAAACACATCCTCGAAAGCAAGTTGCACAGCCTTGTGTTCCAGCTTCAAACCTCATTTAAACGCATGGAAAACGTGTTTTAATGCCTTAAAAAGAAATGGCATATTGTTGTGATGATGTGTATCTCATTTTAATTTTAGAAACAATAAATAAGGCTCTTGCATCCCATTGAGTTGAAATAATACCCCCCCAGATCAAGATTTAAGCACTCATTGCCAGATTAAATGTATTTTTATGCGTCTTTTTTAGTGCAAATGTTAAAACAACGTGTCATAAAGAAAGAGGGGGACGATGAAATGAGGGGGGAGAGAAGATGGAGAGAGCCGTGAGTTGAGGGGTGGCTGGAGAGGGAGGGCCGGACGCATGACATCATTCCCTCAGCTTCCCTGCACGGACAGAGCTCTGGTTTCTCCAAGTGCGCACGGCGGCTGCTGCTGAGGGAGCGACTCTTCCTGCCGTACCCAGACGCGTCCTGAGCAACCTGCGCTCTTGGGGTGGATATTAAAAACATTATTTAACCCGGCAGAGGAACCCGTGAACCGCTCCTCACTGGAACCTGCCGCAGGGACGCACACATTTAACATACACCCGGGGATTATTGCTTGTTTTAATCATGAAGATGTGAGGGTTTATAAGCTGAGAAGAAAGAAAGAGGAACTCCGAGGCTGACAAAAAGGTAGGCGCACTTCCCCGTCTCCTTTTTACCCCCTCCTCTAACTCTGTCCAGCTACTTTTGAATGCCGGGTATTTTATGTAGAAGAGCTGGGAATTGCAATCACGGCTTTGTCATTTCCTAAACGCTTGAGCCAAAATTAAGCATGTGGGCATTTGGTGTCGGAGCGCGCGAGCTGTGCGTTATTCTGCCGTTTTAACACCCGCACAGAGACGCAGGCAAGTGCCCAAAGAGAGGCATCATTTCAGAATACTGCAAAGAGGGCTGCTACGGAGCTTTGCGATGGAGAGGGATGCTCGATAGTCCCGGACTCAGCGGGAGACCCGATTCTGCCACCGCAAAGCTGCTGCTGGTGCTGCTGCTGGTGAGCTGAGCATATCTGCTGCTTGAGTGCGAAGGATATCCATCATTGTGAACGACGGTCGGAACAGGCACGGCTCCCCTTTCATTCCCCCACTGAGAGTTACAATTTTAATCTGCCAAATAAAAGAAAGCTGTGTGGGTTTTGTAGCAGAGAGGGGGAAGAAGATTCTCAAGAATTTCTCTTACACTTGTATGCGCTGTGTTATAGCTGTGGAGCATAACGCATATTTCTGAATCATCTTTTTTTTTTGTCGGGCGGAGGTGTGTGTGTGTGTGTGTGTGTGCGGGGGGGTGGGGGTGGGGGGTAGGTGGGGGTGCTCCATCTAACAAGTGCATCTCCACAGGGGGGTACTTCATTAGCCAAGTCAACCGTGAGAAGCTTTGCATTAGAATCCAGTGATGATGAACATGCCAGCAGATCATGAGACATTCAGTTCTTGCAGGCATCAATCGGAAATGCAATTTTCGATATATCACTCTCTCCCTCTCTTCTTTCCTCTCGGTCCCTCCCTCTCTCCATCTACGTGTGTGTGTGTGTGTGTGTGTGTGTGTTGCTTAGGACCGGTTGTTTGATGTGATGTCAAAGCCTAAGGTATACACTTTTGAGACTACTGTAGTGGTGGTTTACACCCCTGGACGGGATTTGCCTTTGCGCATCACGTTGTCGATGGCGTGTAAAGGAGTTGGGTTGATTTCGAGGTGCGCAACTCGAGCTTTCCACAGCCCCACCGAGGTGGAGTCAACACGGCAATGACACGGACTTTTCCGAAGTGCTGGTGATGCCCTTGTTGAATGCTGGACACTCCGACTTGAATTAAGACCCTGTTGTCTGCGCGTATTTTTGCCAAATCTTTCATGTTGCTTAATATCCAATGTGAAATGTGGCAATTATCACAAGAATTTCTCAGTTCCAAACTTTCAAATTGGTTATTTTATTTATTTTTACCCCCTTAATGATGGTTCTTCGAAATTACGCACGGATCTGCCACAATGATGATATGCCAAAGATCTAAAAGATGCCCATGTGTGTCCATCATCCCCTTCAAACCAGTGCAGACACATAATTCGGCTTCATTATATCAAAGCATTAGTTCTGATGGATACATGTTTATCTGGAGGTACGTGTTGAAACGTTTGCCACACAACAATCCAGTCGGTTTTTTTTTTCTCGAAGTGCATTTTCCATCTTGTGCCGTCTCCTGTTTCGATCGCAACGAGCGCATCGCGCGTCTGCAAAGCTCATAAAAGCCAGAGGAGAGAACAATATCTCGCCAGCGCCCGGGTTGTTAAAAGAAAATGGCTTTATTCATTTTTCTTTGTACCCGTGGTAACTTAGTTATAGCTTTTTTATGGTGCCTGGAAATGGCTTACAGGCTTGCAGTGCAATGTAATGTAATCAAATTTATGATGTTGCTGTGTATTACAATTCCCTGTTATGCTCCGTCACATGAGAAATTTGGAGGACCCCCACCTCCCACTCCTCAGCACACAAACACACGCACGCACACACACAAACACACACACACACACACACACACACACACACACACACACAGCAGAATGCCCAGGAGCATCAGAGCAAGGCAGGTAACATTCACCACTGGATTTGTATGAGAGGGAGCACACACCCCTCGCTCACACCCAACCTCTCTGGAAATAGTCCACAGTCCTTCCTGAATTATATTCAGACTTATGCCACCACAGATTTATTCTGGCAACCAATCATATGCTTCTTGAGCTTTGCCTTTTCCATATTTCATGCACATTTTTTTTTTAAATAACAGTAGAAAGTTGGGCCTCATGCAAGGAGGACATTAAAATATGTGGAGCTAAACCATAGTGATGAAACAAATGATGTAATGCATGAGTTGGTGTATGCAGCTTAACACAAAGACACACACACAGACATACACACAGATTTGCATTCACTCTCTGCTTGTCTTTTGTGATGTCACATCTTTTTATGCACGACAGCACCCATGGGATTTTAGGCTACTATTTGTAAGACGTTAATATTTCAGCTGAAATTATAATTCTGGTTCCCACTTGAGAGCGGATGTGTCTGTATGCTCCAAGTCCTCCTCCTGGTATTAAGATGTGGTGCCACCCAATGATCACTACGACAGGAGGGAGTCACTCACTCTCTGCCGTCTTAACCGACAGGCCTGTGGAAGGACAGCTATTACTGCAGTCCTTCCCTCAGACTTAATGGGCTGGACACGTTTTATGAAGCGTCTCCTCACCCGATGTTTGCTCATGGAGCAATCAAATACCCATGTTGGACATGCATAGAGGCCACACACTCTAAAAAGTAGCGGCTCATTGTAGGTTCTTCTCAAATCTCAGAGCCAGTGAGGACGTCAAGGGGCTTTACTAGTTAAAATAAAGGATTTCATAAAGAACAACCATGAAATAGAATTTAATGAACTACAGGATGGCTCAAGCTTTGATGAAAGGGCTCATCAAAGAAACCCTTGAAGATACCTTGTTGAGAAGTGGCTCTGAGGTACAAAGTGAAATCCTAGATTGGGGTCCAGCCAAGTGTTCCTTTGTGGTTGGGCCTAACTCCTCTCTTTTCCTTTTCTTTAGTTGTCATATATATCACACGGCACTGTCAGTAGGTCTCAGAGAATCTGCACACCTCTCATTTTGAGGCCTATTTCATTTTTAGAGTGCACAGCGTCACAGGTCACCTTTCAGCGAGGTGGCTCTTGGTAATGGAGACGAGGCAGGTTAGCTTTTTACTGCGTACACTTCTTAACTTGACATCAATCAACCAGCCGCTCTGTATGTATGAGATGGGTGATTGGATGGCATGCCCAAGCATCCGTTGTTTTCTCCCACAGAAATGCACTTCAATCATGCTCGCCTGTCACCAGCTGAGCAGCAAAGACTCAGGCATGGGAGAGAGGCTCGACACACATGTCGAATGCACACGGCGACAGACACGCACCTGCTTACACATGCACATATACTTTTATTGCATCTCCAAGATGAGCTATAAGTCACATTCGGCAGTCTCATTACAGGCCACCAACCTTAAGTGTTTGGCCATATTATTAATGCAGTAAAAAATGGAAGCAGACGCGGATGGCTGGCAGAGCTGTTTAAGAGAACCCAAACATGTAAAGTGAGAGGAGACAGAAAAGAGAGAGAGGAGAAAATATTTAATCATAAGCACACTTTATGGAGAGCTTCGCCCATGTGCACTGCGGCAGTCTAATTACCAGGATAGTGCTTGTTAGTTGTCACCTCCAGATAAACAGCGGGCTATTTTTTTTCCCCTCTCATGTTTTTCCCCCGCCTGTGGCAGAATTTGAAATTCTAAGTAGCAAAATGTCAATGTCAGAGTATCCCATCTTATCGCATCCTCACCCCCACCTCTTGAGCCACATGCAAACCCACCAAAGTTATTTGTTTTTCGTGCGTCAGTGGTCAGGCTAAGCACTGTAAAACCAGTGGAAGATTGACATCTATAATCAGAAGTCTAGCAGTTGGCACTACAGAGGTAATTTAGATTGAGTTAATCATTAAAGAAAAGCAAAGCAGGGGTTGTATAATGTGACAGGGCATTTTTGTTCTCAGCCTTCTGTCCAACAGTGCCATATTGTACAGTAAATCTTGTCAGGAAGCATATGGTCCTCAAATCCATATGCAAATGAGTGCTGGAATATTCTAACAGCAGAGAAAGAAAATGTCCTCCTTGCGTCTTTTGAACACTGGTTTGTCATTTCAAATGGTAAAGATGTAAGCTCTTTAGAGGAAGTCTTGACTGCCAGAATGAGGGCAGAAAATGCACTATTCACAAGTTTTCCATGAACATTCTGACCTGGTTTAAGCCCACTGTTGAGCTTGACACTTTAATGGCTTTGATGTGTACAAAATTTCCTGGTACACGCCAAGATGTCAGGAAGGCAGGAGATGGGCGATCGTGGAGAAGTGCAAGATTACTACTCCATTTCCAGGATGGAGAGAAGGACCAGCCACTTGTGAAGGATGGGGGGTGTAAAGCCTCGGGGCCCCCTCTCTCCCTGTCAAATACGTTAAGCTTCATCTCAAAACACCATTCCATAAAGCGATGTCAATTCCTATCTGCCAGCCACAATCCAAACACGATGACGTGAAAGGGTTAAAGTGGCACCTTTATTTCCTGCATGGAAATTTTGATTATGTTGTTTTCACAGTAATCACAAAAGTTTGAGGGAAAAAAATGTAATCTTGTCAGGGTTCAATTTTACTGGTGAGAGGAATACATCACAATCACCGAGTGAGTCTTAGTTCAGGTTAAAGCAGCATGTTAAGTGCTCAAAGACTTTTTACCCAAGGACAATTGTCGTGGTAATGTGTGAATGTGTGCGTTTAGACAACCGGAGAATATGCCAACAAATAATGTGTCCAGGTGGAGTGTAAGATACACAATCAGAGGGGACTTATCAGTGGAGGGGGTCAACTGTGGGGCAAACAATCTGTGCAATGTGGCCCATATTTTAAAACTGTATTTTTATACAATACATTTTCCATTCATATGGAAAACCAGTTGTCTGTCAATAGGGAAAAAAGGATTATTTCACTTGATGTTAATGCAGAATTGTTAACTGATTCTTTACATATGTGTAACTTGTGTTTTTTTTTTAAACGTTGTTTTAAACGTTTTAATGTTCAATGATCAAAGCCTGACTAAAGTGCCTGAATAAATACATAAATAAATAAATAAATAATTTAAAAAATATATATAAAGTTAATATAAATGGCATTTGTCATTCCTATTAAATTTTTATTTATTAATAAAATTGTTACTTAAATTTGTGGGATCGTCAGTGGTTGTGGAGCTTTAACCATAATGCTTTGGGAGGTATACACAGGAAGTACATTTTGTTGCCATAGAGACGGAACGAGAGTAGGCTAATTAGCTACGCAACTTTAGCCGCCTTCTTTTAAACTTATATTTGTTCACATTTTTTGGCAAATTTGCATCTTCAAAAGTATGCCGAATTACTTACAAGATGTTCCGGTTTGCAGGTATTTACATAGAAGTGCAGTTAAGTATTGCTGGTTTACTCTAATTCTGAATAAAACTTAAAAACTATGATTACTAGCCGAGTTCTGGTGTAGTAAGGAGCGTCTTTTTTCTGTGGATTCTAAGTGGATTTATGGACGTTTATTCGCGGTGGACATCGGATATAATGATATCCACGGAAAATGTAAGTCACACTTTCTCTTATGAAATGCGTATTATGCATATGTGTATAGTTTTGAACGACTTATGACTCTGGCAATGACTGAATGTTGACGTTAATAACGGTGACCTAAGCTAACGTTACCTTTACTGGCTTTTACCTCTTTGCCCCATGTGACTCCCCCAACCCCACGCCTCACAGTGTCAAACTCTTTGTTCTACAAAAATATAACTTACAAAACTGAAGTGACTGAAGGTATTCTTCAGTGTCTGCAGGCCTTGAGCTGTTATTGTGCATCCAAAGATTGCAGAGAGCCAAATATGTGTATGAATGGAGGCTTTTATATTACAGCTGTAGGCATTGCTGCAGCACTTTGGTGCCAAAGACAAATATTCCAGAAAAGTCACATTCTCAGCAATAACAGTGAGCTTTAGTGTAACTTTGTGTTGGTGCATGCTTTGGAGCACACATGAATATAAAAGTTGCTGCTGTAGCAGGGCAAATTATGTGTTAGGGTTAAATTATGGGGATACAGGTTGCTCATGAGGCAGAATTTTAGTGGACGCGCACCATGTTTGGCAATAGTACCATTTTCCATTTTTTTATTTACCATGAGGACCCAGTAGATCTGAATAACTAACAAGCCGTCCCTGTTTGCCAGCTTGGCAGGATGTTTTCAGGAAAGCAGACAATTACGAAACCTCTCAGTGGATGAGACAGATGTAAATCTCCTCGGGGAGAGAAGCTTACGGAGGGTTATTCACCACCACAGCCACCGCCTGCCCCCAAGGGTCGTAACTCTTGAAGGTCACGGTAGCATTTCACCTCCCCCCTCCCTTTTCTTGCCCATGACAACTCCGGTGGGTATCTCCGGATGTTTCCCGCCATACTGGTGAGCGGGTGCTGCTGATGGTGGGGGTCTGTGAGGATGATTCATCTGGACAACAGCAGGAATAACAAAACGCTGTCTCGCCCGTTTACTACTAGGCTGCATCATAGTCAAAGGCATCATAAAGAATGAATGATTCATACCATGTCTTGGATAGTCATTTATGTTTAATTCAGAACCGTACCGTAAGGCGCCGGCCATGGTCCTCTTGTGGTGTGACTGGGTCATCGCCGGGAGTGGGTAGATAGAGCAGGCAGAGGGAAAGAGGAGGTGTGTGGAATGTCACGCTAGAGCAGGGCAGAATTAAGACAGAGAGAGGAGAGCATTGGCGGTGGCCTTGTACGTTTCATCTGCAGGTCCTAATAAAACCCTCACAGGCCGGCATTGATCTCTCCCAGAATAATCCATTTAGACTGAGCGTGCCTGGCCATGTGGGGCCTCTTCAATTATTTATGGCAGAATGCTGTGCAAGCTTCCGTTGGGATGCAACAATGTGCCCTGGGAAACCTGTGAACTGCGGACTGCAGGGGAGCAAGGGAGACACGGAGGGTGGAGAAGGAGAAATGGCAGATGGAAGGGGAGGACTGGTTGGAGAGAGATGTGAGGAGGGTCAGAGGAAGGAAGGGTGAGGTGGAGGGCTGGTAAATAACACCGAGGGATGCAAGGAGAGGTAGTTGAGAAGATAGTGGGAGAAGTGACAGGACAAGAGGAAGGGACAGAAAAGTCGGCAGGGAGGTGACGAGAAAGAAAAGAAACACATACTGCACATAGCTATGCATGAAAGAATGAGAATAGAAGGTTATGCCAAACAAGTTTACGAAGCGAGAGTTAAAACAGAGCAGATCAGAGGGGTGGATTTACGGGTCATGGAGAGATAAAAGAATAAGGAAATAAAGATGAGAGAGGAATGGGGTGAAGGCAGAGAAGAAACTGAATGTGCAGATGAAAGAGAAATTGAGAAATTCAGTTGGAGAAATGAGAAAATACAGTAAGAAGACAGATACGATGTGAGATCTGAGGCGTAGAAGAAGGAAAAGAAGAAAGTAAAGGGAGGTAGGGTAGGAGAGATTAGCTAGAAGAGGTCTGGAAGCATGAGAGGAAACGAAGTAGAATTATAGATGAGACAAAGAGGAAGAGATGACTGGAAATGAGGCAGAAATAGATGTATAGGAAGAGGGTGGAGAATGGGACCTTTTTAAAGCAAGTCATGAACAGCTATTGATCACAACAGAGCAACCCAGCATTACGGTCGCTATGTGCTAAGTGGAGACACGTCAGCTTGACAGCCTGGGTAGTCGATCATTATTCCTACTACACTCACCTTTAATGCCGCACTTAACACAAAGGAAACCTACAAAAAATACAGTTGTGTTCAGTGTTATGTTTTGTTGGACAAAACCAAAGAAAATCTTCGAGTAGACATACAAAGCAAGTCACTCCACCTTTTTCAAGATGTCACAAGAAAACGATGATTGCATGCTATTTCATACTTTTCACTTTTCATAGTTTGAGGGCTGAATGTTTTGCAGCACCCTGAAACCGTCCGCTCACACCTACATATCATGACCCCCCCTCTGTTTGCCTGGTCTATAGTCTGCTACACACTCGGCTCTCATAAATCCAGGCAGATTTGTCTTACCTGATTCCCCCCGGCGTTCACCATCAAGCTCTCCTCCTATTGCTGTGATTCCCAGCACCCTATTAGGCTTTCCACCCGTGGCGTGCTGCCGAATCAGGATTTCTGATCCGGCAGAAGACAACTGGAATTGAAATTTTCATCTGTGCGGTCGAGTGATTACGTCCGGCATATTTTGAGAAGGTATACCTTTATTTCACAAGGGCTCTAACCCTTGTGACCTCTCTGAAGCTTGTGCTGAAACATAAAAGGTCTTTTTAGTCAAATTTCCACAATTTGGTCTTGAGATTTTCTGCCTCATGCAGTATTAGCCACTGTACAAGCACCTCTTTGCATTAGTTCTGTATGTAGTGCTAGTCGTTTTAAAAGCCTCCTCTGCATTTTTCTTTTATCTACCTGACAATAATACTGCAGAGATTTCATTTTTAATGATATTTAGAGTCATAATCATATATTACAACACAAACTTTCTGACAGTTAGACACCCACATTAATTTCTCACTGCTAACAAAAGGAGAAGAAACCTCAAAGGAATGGAGCTGTGAGTGTGGCAGCAATTCAGCAAAGCATGCAGTAAGAAAAAGGAAAAAGGACCCGGTAATGGCCATTACACTGGCTGTGTCAAACGGCCTAATCAGATGGGCTAAACGGTGCAGTGGCATAGCTATTAGCTAGCGATAGCATACCAGCAGGTTTCTGTTTAATTAGTAGGACCCCATTTCCCACCACTTGTCGTTCTCTGAAGCAGCCACCAAGGATTTATTGTTTGTCCACAGCCATTGATTATCGGATTCTAGTAATTGTTTCGCCTTCGCTTGATTAACAAACCTGTGTTCTCTCCAGAGGCTAGCTCAATAGCAGCCTTTAACAGCAGGACGCCAGCCAAGCTACTAACGCTAACGGGTTGCTCACCATGAGTGCAATGGAGATTCAGAGAGGGGGCTGGAAGAGGGGAAGAAAAATCTTCCTAGTTCTGTAATTTTTGGGTCGAAAGGGAGTGTTGTTTCACACCAGTGAGACAGTTCATTAATTAAGGTGCCAGTGCTTAGTGAAAGGTTCCATAAACAAATCAGCGTATGGGTGGCCCCTCTGGCTGATGCGTCCAGGTGCACTGTGCTTTGCGATTCCTGTCCAGCACTGTGCTGGATGATTGATGATAGATGTGTGGATGTGGCTCTCCAAACTGTGGCATTACTGGCATGTTAGGAATTTGAGTTGCCTGCCTCTTTTCTTGTTCCTTTTTTTCTTGCTTTTTAGAGGGAGGTTGCAGTGATATGGGGCGAAAAAAGTAGAGTCTATTACAGTTGTGAAGGAGTAGATACATAATGACAAAGAGAAGGAGGAGGAGGAGCAGCGGGGCTGATCGAGAGATTTTGGGGCAACTTCAGGTCATACTTTGGAGGAGGGTTTGGAGGAAGTAAAGGATTGAGGGTGGGAGGTAAGCATACTTGTGTATTACTCAGATGTATCTCCTTTTGTAAGCCCTGACTCAAGTCAGACCTTTACCTTTCATTAGGTGCCTTTCACAGATGTAGGACTTGGAAGTAACTCCGCTTTGTCAAAGCGGCGATACGTGACAACTTGGGATAAGAACGTGTTGGCATTCCCTTCCTTCTCCAACAACACTCTGTCTGAACTCTGACTCTAATCCCAAGAGAAAGTGTTTGTAAAAACCAATTTCTTTCCTCTTTAGCTGTCATTACAAGGAACACTCCAGTTCCTGGAAGGGTGAGAACATTTTGCTGTGAGAAAATATTTGTTTAGTTGTTCTGTTCAACAACTAGAAAGATCCTACATGACACTTTTTTTTTAAACACAGCAGGACTATTTTCATTGTGCCGTTGAACTCTCAGTAATGCAGGATGTTGCTTCACTCCAGCTGACTTTTTTTCTTTGCTAGTTTTTCATTTCTGATTTTGGTTGCAGCTTGAAAACATCTTGCCAAGAAGTACAGCACCCTGCCAAAGTATTCTCTTTATGCCTCACTCCATTTGTTTTCCCTTGTAGCTTTCTTCTTTGCTCTTACATGTCTTGATCATTTTACGGTGAGTTGTTTTTTGATACGGTGGCTTGCTTATTTGTTGATGTAGGAAAATCAGCTAATCCCACTGTTGTGCTCTTTAAAAGTCCTCCAGTAATACCTTTCTAAATGAAGCAGGATAAATACCTGGAGGAGGACTTTTATTGGCTGCCGTTGGGACAGCGAACTGAAGGCCGCTGTCTGCTGCCTGACTTTTACCTTTTTGCTGTCCATCAGTTTGCGCCGTTACCTTAAACCAGCTGCTGAGGCGAGAACAGGATGCTGAGGGAGAGGAGGAGCGAGGTCTGCTTAAGGTAATTTATTTCTGCTGTCGCTTTGTTGGGTGAAGAGGAAGTGACAAATGCGGGCTGGTTGTTTATGAGGCCTGGCTAAGTGCTGGCAGGGCTGCTTTCCTCTGAGGAAGTTGGCTCTCTGTTTAATTCATGTCCTTGGGAGGTGCATTGCTTTGTGGCATAGTGTGTGGCAGGCGAGCTAATGAGAGGTGAACCTATCTGCTTCTTATTCTCCATCTGCTCCCTGCTTTCTCCCACTTTTTGCCCCTGTCCCTCTCACTTTTCCTTCCTCCATCTCTCTTCTGACCTCTTTTACCTCCCACTCTGTCCTTTTCTTTCCCCATCCACCCCTTGCTTTTTTACAACTCTGAGCCCTGGAGTCAGAGAGGCAAGAAATGCACACAGAATCTCCTTCCAATCGCCCCAAGCTTGCCCTGCTTGTCTGGAATGGAAACATGGAAATGGAGAACCCTCCCGTCCATCACTTCGCGCCAAATAAATCAGTCAGACCTTTGACAAACCCCAAATAGGACTGCCGATTTTTCAAAGCTGTCCCGTTCATCAGTTTGATTCATCTTCCCAGAGATGGAAGGCATGTTTTCTTCCTATGTTATCTGTCCCCCTCCCCTTCTACATTTACGGTCAGTGAGTTAGGGTTAGCGGGGGAGGCTAGGTCACCGCATTCAGTCTTCAGTGTTTGAAAAGAAAAGGCAGTTCAGTGCAGCACCAGTGGCCAGGCTGGGAGCTCTAAAACACTCAGAAAGATGGACAGCAAAAGGACAGGGTGAGCTGAAATGTCGACCTCTGCGCCACCTCAGCTCAACTACATCCTCTGCCTTTTCCTCCTCCTCCTGTATACCTTTGTAAAGTGCTGTTTTAATTGACACGAGGGAAAAAAAGCTCTCTGGTTATCTGTCTGGCTGCTCTTGTTTCATGTCAATTGAGTTAATTTTTCCCCCCCTCCTGTTCCTTGTCCGTCATTCCTCTCTCTCTCTCTCCATGTCTCTGTCTTTGCCTTTTGAGCTCTCCTGTCTTTCCTTTGTGCTCGTGTTTCTCTCTGCCTTCAGCTCAAAACCATCCCATTCCCTGCTGATTGCCTGTGTTGTTTCTCCCTTCCACTTTCCTCCATGTCTAGTTATTTACATCTCCCTGTTGTCTCCCCCTCTCCCGACTCGTCTCCCCCGCACCGTTCTCTCCTCGGCTCTGACTTCAGAAGTTTTATACATTTGTCTCGTAATTTATGAAATGAAGATCTCAGCTGAACAATATAGATTCAGCTTGGAAAACAAAAAGTTCATCAAAAGACTGGCACATTTCCGCACAGCAAAGATATTTATAAATACTGAATAATTTACATTTTGTACAACAAGTGTTATTTTTCTGATGACTGTTTATAAATCATTAGTTGAACATTAGAAAAAACAAAAAAACAAGATCATAGTGATCATAATTTGTACATTTTTAAAAGCATTTTCACACATTCAGCTACACACAAAGCAACTTTTTTTTTTCACTGCTGATAAAATAAGGTACAAATCATGATGATAATATGTCATAATAACAGTATATTTTTAAGGTTTCAATGCATATAAGTACAATTTACTCATTTGAAAACACAGAATTCCAAATGATTTCACCTAAATGCGTCCTGATAGCATCTGTGTTTGCAAAGAACATGCATTTAAATAATTTGCACATTGTATTTTGCATAGCTGATAATATAATTATCGCTTACAAAATATGAGCAGTGACATCTATTGGTTTAACATTAATGAAAGCTCAACAAAACATTTTCAATTATGTACAAGTCTATATACATAATGTTAAATAATTAATAACATAATGGTTAATAGATAACTTACCACTGATCAGTGACATCACAAAGCCTCAGTAATACCAGTGCCATCTGGCTTTGTGAATGCCTGCAAACCAGCAAAATCAGCCATTAACTTCTCAGCTCTGGCAGGTCGACCAACTCTTCCTCCATTACCGAGCTATCCGAACATTCATCTGACATCACAGAGATACACTTGGCTCTGGAACGCTCTCTCCCCTCTCATCTTCCGCTCTGCAGTGCGCAGTTTTGTTTGATTGACACCTCTGTATGTCCTCATATGTTCATGCTCTCCAGCCCTGAAAATGAAAGTAATACATTTTCACATAGATCTGTTACGATAACCCCCAGAAACATACCTCCCTACCTCAGCGCTGTGTGTTTTCATCCTTCCAGTGTGGTCACGAGCAGGTGAATCTCATCCATGACTGCAGGCACACTTCCCCTCTGCGATAGAAAGCAGGACTGACAGGAAATAGACAGATGGCAAATGTACTTTAGTTTTCAATGAAACTGTGAACAACCAGGTTTGTAAAACACTTTGAGCAAGTGTGACACTTTTTTTTTTGGCATGTTGAGTGCTGGAAACCAAATGGCCTTGAGTTTAATTTGGACACTAGTGATATCAGTCGTCCTAAGGCAGTCACATACCGTGGATAAGAGCAAAGCATGGTTTACAGTATTCAAAGTAATTTGTGTATCCTTTTTTTAGCACACAGTATCTGCTATTAGTGGCGTTGATACATAAACAAGAAGAGTATATGAGTCAAATGCATGTCACTATATTACAAAGATGGTTGAAATATTTACAATGCATCACTACATTCATTCATTCATTTTCTGTAATCACATATGCTGTTGAGAGTTGGTCGTGGGGGACTGGAGTCTATCGCAGATGACATTGGGCAAGAGGCAGGGTACACCCTGGACAGGCGGCCAGACTATCCCAGGGCTGGCACATAGAGACAGGCCATTCACACTCACATTCACACCTATGGGCAATTTAGAGTCACCAGTTAACCAGGAGAACATGCAAACTCCGCGTTCGAACCAGGAACCCTCTTGGTGTGAGGCGACAATGCTAACCACTGCAGAACCTGTGCCACGTGCCACGTGGGTTAATGTTGCATTATTCCACTGCTGTTCAAGCTCTAGGTATGTCTTTCTTTGTGTCACCGTCCAAAAATAGCTCTTAAGTGCACAGCCTGTCATGGGACCCCATATATAAACGCCAGTCCTGCTCAACATTGATAGTCAACTGTCGTATATTTTTTGAGTGCCTCTCTTTTTTTCCCATCCTCCACTCCCCTCCTGTCCTCCCCTCCCTCTAACCAGCCTGTTCTGTCACTCTGAGATGTGGCTTTAACCTCTGGTGCAGTTTTTCACCGGCGCCCTTTGTTTTCATCTATTGTTCTTAAAAGCGATTATGACCATCAGACAGGCCCATTAAATATTTAGCTGCTGCTTTCACTGGCTTCACAGGAACACACACCACAGATGTTCAAAGTGTCTCTCTCTGCAGCAGGGACGTGCACAGATATTTCAAGGGGCAGTTGCTCAATTACATAAAAGCAGCTATTTGACACAGGGCCGAGCATGTGTGTTTGAAGGTCAGTGTTTGTGCATGTGTGTCTCTTTGTCCCTTAGATACCGACATACAGATTTCTGTGCGTTTGTGCTCGAGCGTGCGCATGTGGTGTGTTTCTGTTTGTGTATGTGTGGTCTGTGCACCATATTTACTGCTATAATCATTTCTGCTGTGTGTGTGTATTTTTCAGTGGCTGCCCCTCAGATTACTTCGCTGTTCAATATTAGAAAAGTCCATCCTCCATTTCCACTGCAGGAAGAATAGGAATGATCAGTTGCTTGTGAGAACAATAAATATGCTCCTCTGCTATTGATTTATCTAAAGACATTTGGGACAATAGCTTCACAAATTATTTCTGCTTTCACTGCTGCATTTAAGAATGAAGTTGAAATCTAAGAGACTGCACCCTTGTGAGATCCTGTAGGCCTATACAAGAGAAGATGCATTTGATGTGTCATTTTATTATTCTCTGAAAATCAATTGTTGCTCTCCTTCTCTCCCTTCTCTTCCTGTTTGATATTACTAAGTTTTTCAACAGTTAAGGAAAAGCAGAAATTATACGTCTCGTGGACTTCTCATGATCATTATTTCGACTTCAGCGTCAAAGTGTTAAATTGTTAATTGTTTGTTTGATCATGATCTCCCCTTAAATAGAAAATTACAGGTTGAAAGGCTGTAACATTTAATGTTGATCTTATCATGTCCTTGCAGCAAAGCAGAGCTTTGTTGTCTCAGCTGTTATTATTCAGAAGGATTTTGAACAGTGTTAGCAGCCAGGGGTCCAGTGTCTTGCTGAAGGATGTTTTGGCTGCTCTAATAATGGTATGTGATATGCCAGTTATGAGACTTCCAGCTATAAGTCCACCTTGCCAGTTTATACTCTTACTCAGTGTTGACTGCAAGACATGCAAGAAATAACCCCATGCCAGGAACTGTGTCACATTACATCTAAAAACATGGTTTCGCGTGTTTATATTGGAAACTCACTTTTTTTCTAGGAAACCAAATAAGGCACACTGGCTTGTATGTTCACTCATGTGTAAGTGGGTTTCCTCTGGACAGTTTCCTTACCACAATCCGAAGCAGCAAGTCCCCCAAATCAAATGACAAAATACACTTGTCCATGCCTTCAAGAACAATCGAAAAATTGATATAATAATTTAGGTTTAGTTACATGAAGGCACAAAAACTACTTTAGGGAAAGGTAATGGTTTGGGTTAAAACTACTACTTCACTGTCATCATTGTCATGGTAACAGTATTATATGCTTGGTGAAGGTTAGGGGATGACCTTTATCATTCAGCCCATCCTCCTTCCTCTATCGACGGACTTTGGCACTTTAAAACAATCTCAGTCATAATTGCTATGGCCACTATAGCTGATGTTGTCACTTGAATGTAAAGATATATGATTTTAGGCACTTGTCGAAATGACTCATGCTGTAACAAAGAGATGCAGGTTAGTTGGACTGGAAAATCTGAATTGTGAATGGTTTCTGTCTAGCTTTTTGTTTGTTAGCTCTTTGAAACTGGTAACCTGGATGTGCTCTGCCTCTGGTCCATTTTGTGCTGGGAAAGGCTCCAACCTTGTGAACCTAGACAGCAATTTATGCAGTAGATGGCTGGATGGATGGCTGGATGGGTGGAGGGAAGAAATATGATTTTTTACTGGAAACAAGACATGTTTCTCACTTGAGGTATAGGTAACACATTTACATGTTCAGGTCTCTAGTTGTGATAGTTTGCTAGACGTTTTGGACCAGATCTGAAAGAAGCTTCAGGAAGAAATGAAGTCATAATAACTGAACTCAAAACATGTGAATTTCCCCCCTCTTAGTGGTTGTTGTGGTGCAGACAGACGGTCGATTAGTCTACCTCTGTCTGGTATGGAGTGCACATTCATTTATGGTGTCACTTCCTGCTTACGGATGAGATTTCTTCTGAGAAAATACTTGGAACAAATTGCACAAATCCATAGCATTTTAAAAAACATAGATTCTGCTGAAGGTAGGAGTGTAATGGTACCAGTGTTGTGCAACTTTTTGACAAGTAATTGGAGTTACATTTCTCATAAATAATTAAATTACTTTACTAATTACTGCATATAAAAGTAGTTGAAATAATTTACTTTTAAATATCTGCTTTAGTTCTCTTACTAAGGCACTTGTAGCTATATTATTTTTGTGTTGCTGTAACACAGTGTGGGACAAGACAACTGTTTTATTCATTATTCTACCCATTATCACTATGATGAAAAGTAAGTTGTGGAACAATAAAACGATTGATATGTTTCAATAGGCCTTTTTATTGTAGCCTTGACAAGCCTTCAAATCAAGCAGCCCAAGCCAGTTTTTAATACTGCTTTGGCAGAGTTAAATGAAATAGCTGTGTCTCAGACTTTTCACAGTAATTTCTCATTATGTTGTTTACAAAAACATAAACACACTCAGGTATTTCTTTAACAGTAGACCACAACAACTCACCATTTTTGTCCTTGATCTCGAGGAGTGAAAAATAATGTCCACATTTACAAATCGAGCTCAAATTGCCTGAACTGTTGGCCATTGTGTACAGTGACAGTCTAATGCTGACTGATTGATTCACATCGCCATAAGGTCCAGTGAGTCCCCCTTGTGCAATATATATGCATGGTTTTACCCACTGAGTTCCAAGTAATGTTAAGTTATTTATAACTTAGGCATTGCATTCAAGAAGTCATGGTTTGATTTATGCCCCAGTTTAGGAATCACAATTCAGTATGAGCTTGGCACAGCAGAACGAAAACTCAAACGCGTAGGGATTCGTTTCTTTTCATTTATTTTACAGTAGTGCCAGTGTTAAAGACAAACAAAATCATCTTGCTTGGGACTGAGGTGGTGTTTTGCCTGCTGTCTTCATTATAAAAATTATGCATTACATACATGTGTTATTGACACTGAATAAACACTTTCCCAAACGCCAGTGGGACACAGTAGGTTATAAAACTGAGAAGCATCTATGATAAATTTAAAAATACAAAACAAATAGAATAATAAAAAATAAGACTTCTGCATTGGGAGGGGTGTTAATTGCCACATTCGGGTGATGCCGTTGAATGTACGTTAACATATTGGATGTGTTTCCATGAGCATACCCTACCTTGGTAGCACACAGTTCATGTATTACACACAACTCTCTCTGTTGCCTTTATAGCTGTCCATGAACCCAAACTGTATCCACTCAACAGGCTCTGGCATTTCATTTGTGCTCACCATTATGTGATTGACTCGCATGCCAATCAGATTGTTACTAACGGCGTACAGGTAAAGGTTTCCAAGCGGAACTCACGCTTGTGAACTTTGATTCCACATTACATGCATCAATCTACATATCATGTATTCTGCATGCGACTGCATGCACCTGACCATGACATCCATATCGTGACAGTTTCCTACGAATACGCAAACTGCTACAGCCCTAGCTGAAGCTGTACAAATGAATACAAAACACATCTAGTGCAGCTTTAAGGCTCAATAGAAGATTAAATCACTGGTGGAAGTGATGGCTGACATTCGTCACAGCAAAGAGGCATATTTCAAAGACATTCATATGTATGCGTAAGTGAGGTATGTTAATTGATGAAAGTCCTTGGTTTTAACAGCTATCTAGTGGTGGGTATTGAGCAGAAAGTGACAAGCTATGATATGTGCTTGTATGGGACAGCCAGCTAACCCTTTCTTGCGTCTTCTCTCTCTGAGTCTTTGCCTAATGGCTGATAATGAAGAGGGCATCTTTGCCGAGATGACATGTGCACATCCTCTGCTGGGCGCACACACACACACACACACACACACACACACACACACACACACACACACACAGGCTGGGCTGACTGCCCTTCAGAATACCAGGCCTGACATTAATCTTTAAATGACTGTTGCCTCTTCCCCAAGACTTTCAATCCATTAGTGGCCACATCTTGAGATGGAGAGAGATTGCCATAAAGGAGAAGGCAGAGAGGATGCAGGCAGCGTCTGAGTGTATGTGTATGTATGTGTTGCGGGTGGGGTGGGACGGTGGAGAGAGCGTGACAGAAAGGATGATGTCAATGATAATGGAGGATGAGGACGGAGAGAGAATGAAAGAGAGACAGAGAGAGGTTGAGGCAATACGGAGGTATCAGAGCGATCCAGTGATATTGAGAGAGAAAGAAAGAGAGGAAGGACACAGATTTGAGCTGCTAGGATGAATGTAGCCACTTTTACTGTTGGTTTCTTGGGAGATGGAGTCATGGATGACCAAGTTACTCTCTTGAAATGTAATTTACGGATTTTCTTTTTAAATCTAGGCTTATTATTTCACCTCTTGTACATTATTTGCTTTAGTTAATGTTGAATGCAAGGAAGGGGAGGGTAAGTGGAGGGGTGGCATGGGTCGGTATTAGTAGGAAATTAGGATTTTATGGGTAACGTTATTTTTCCTCTACATTGAACGATACTATAAACACTGAATTACAAAAAATGCCAAGGGACTTTGAGTTAAGAACATTTTGTCTAAAAGATTGTTCTCAAGGTCAAGAAGGAACACTCACTCTCCAACACTTTCTACTCCCACGACTCTTTTATTCTCCATCTCTGTCTTCACCTCTCATCTATCTCTAGTCTCCCCTTTTTTCCTCTGCCCTCACTTCTTTCTCTCTTCTTTTTTCTCTTCAGGTTTTTGGTCTGCCCTCCCTTCGTTTCCCACTTTGTAGCCTGTCCCTGCTCACGTGCTCCCATTCCTCTGTCTTCTCCCTCCTAACATCTTAAGCCCCCTATCTCTTTTCTGTTCTCTTTACTCTCTCCGACTTCCTCCGTTACTTTCAATTCAGTATCTTCCTCCCCTTCTTTCCATTCTCTCCCCTTAACCCTCTTCTCTCTCCCACATCCTCCTATCACCTCGTCCCCCTTCCTATGCTCCTCCAGCGGTGAGCTATAGTGACTCTGACATCATTACCCTTGTTGTGACAGGTTTCATTTGTACCCTGTGGACCTATACATCAGCCTGACTGATAGTCCGGGGCCTGGGGCCAGCGGTGCCCCGCCCAGACTTGGACAGAGTAACAGACAGAACGGTCCTAAAAACCACTCCAGCTCGGGTACCACTGGATATTTTTCCATTACCCGTTCTGATATGTCAGACTCAATGGCAGTTCAAAACACGCCCCAACCTTCAGCTTGCTTGAAGTAACAATCTGTGACAGTTCTTATAAATAAATATCCACCGTGGCTGAACAAAGGAAAAAAGAGAAAATCCAGGAGAAGAGATGTCAAAGTGGCACCTGCACTGTTTGATTGACAGGTGATCTCTGGAAAGTGATTTACATATAAAAAAAATAGAGTGGATTGCTTAGCACCAAGGATGGAGACAAAAAGGAAGTCATTAAATGTGGCATTTAGTCATAAACTCTTATTTTTCTTTATGCAACAGAAAATGTCTGTCGCATAGGTTTTGTACTGTGATAATTTGTTTCCAGTGAATTAATCACTGAAAGAAATCCCATTTAAAAAGGTTCTTTAATCACATGGTGAGTCTGGAAATGTCATCATATTGATTTATATCGATTCTGATGGAGTTTCAAGGTTGTTTCAACAATATTTCTGAACAACCCAGAGAGACATTTTCATCCTCAATTCAGTCTGTTAACTCAGTCATTGCAGCACGCACATGTATAATGCTCTTATAGAAATCCTCTTAATTATATACAGTATGTACAGCGTTTACTTCATACTTTTATAGATTATTTTGAATCGTGAATATAGTGTTTTATTCTCATGTCATTCACATTATTGTAGGCCTACTTTTGCACCAATTTAAGCAATTCTATTATGTAATATGTTGCTTACTTTGCACTTTTGTAGGGTATGTTTTTGATTTTATAGTTAAATTCTGTACATTAAATGCATAATGTGACAATTCTAAGCTTCATAGCTTGTAAAGTCTCGATAATACCTTCAGTTCATCTAACATCAGTTCAGATCAGATCAGATCTACTGTCCCACAAGAAGAACTCACCTTTTGCAGCAAGGCAGTATAAAACAATTACAACACAATTAAACAATAAACATAATTTTCTGGAGAGACAATGGGTTTCAGTTCATTTGGATTTAGTTACACAGATGATACAATATTCCTAGTCATTAAAGCAGCCAGAATAACCAAAATCTGTTCCAAACTTTTGACGGTAAATTTGTAAAATAGTTTGGTCATTAGAACATAGAATGTCCTGTCATCACTTTTCTTACGTTGTCCGTTCATATGTACATTGATGATTTCCGTCTTAGAACAAATCAGTGGTTATCTCCTCTGTGATTAATTAATTCTAGTGAATTACTTTCTAAAAATTAGAACCTTTAATTAAGATTTTCCGATAAGTTGTTCCTACTCATCGATAGTGCTTGTTCGCACGACCAAAGGCAGTGAGGTCTTCCAGTCAACCCTAACCCATCCATCTCTGCAGCCCCATAAATCCAGCCAATACATCAACAATACCTTCAGACTGCTCACAGCCCCATTGATCTGTGGTCATATTAATGTGCGGCTTATGAGCTCGCTGGTATCCTTTGTGGCCAGACAAAAATGAATCCACTTGAGTGTGGAGCTTTTAATGGCCAAACTACCCTGTTCTTTTACAATGGAACAGATCCTCATTGTATTCATTGAGTTGTGCAGACTAGAAAGCTTGGAAAAGGACCATTAGGGATGAATCAAAGGAGCTTTCATTTTACAGGCGCCTGGACCCCCGTCAAATGTAAAATGAAGGTATTTAAGGAGAGGAATTGCGGGAGAGGTTTGAACATAAAACTATCTGGTGTGCAGTAGCCAGAATTCTGCATCATAATATTTTTGTCATGATATAACGGGATTGGATTTTTCGGATTTCTTTTTTCTTTCTTCTTCTTCGTCTTTTTTTTTTATCTTCTTTTTTTGCTCCCTTATAAATTACCTTGGGATATGATGTGTTTTTGTCTGTGGAGAACATAATTATCACGCTACAGCTTCTCAATAGTAAATCCTATTTCTAAAATACCAACTCTTGAATTTCACGTAGCAATTATGTTCCAAATATGCATTTATTTTTCAATTAAGCCCTTCACATGTTCCCTGCGAGCTCAGTGACGAAAACAATCAGCTGAACTCAACACCTGGTGATAAGTATGGTTAGTTATGGTGAAAGTTATAGCAAGGTGAGTTTGTTCAAATGGCTGTGTGTGCCCGTCGTGCTGTGAGGCTTGCTGTTGGCTCAGCAGGAGCATTTATTAATAAAAGCTAGCTGTCTCGCTCTTTAGTCAATACCGCTCCATTCACCACGGAGGTTAGCCAAGAAAGGAGTTGAGCTCAGACATTTTTCATCTACTATCCTCTGGAATGTAGCCTTGTGGTGATAATATGTGTGTCCGTGTGCACGTTTCTGCTCGTGTGCAAACACCTGCGTAGGTTGGTATACGTGTAAATGTCCATTTTTTTGTGTGCTGGAGTACGCACACAACCAAGCCTCTGCTTGCTTGTGTGTATGTGTGTGTGCTGCAGAAGGAGACTGACCACACAGAAGGCACATTAATCATCCTGGGTTTTTTTCCCCCCTCCGCCTCATGTAGTGTGAGTTGAGGCCTGATGGATGGCTCGTCTCTGAGCCTGGATTCCAACGGAAAGGCTGTAGCCTATCGACAGGCCAGAGACCCCTGGGGGAATCCCTAGCTTACCCCACAGCCCATACATCTCTGGACACTCAGTGTTGTGGCTGCTCGTGTATTTATTCCACAGATGGTGGATGCACTGTCCCTTTCCCAAAGCTGCAGTGGGAGACTGTGCATTAACAGTCCAAAAGGGCAACACTTCAGTCACATGATTTCTTGGTGCTGTTGTGTACCAATATGTCACCCCTTCCAATCTGTCAATCATGTATTCAAAGTATATCAAAGTGATATATTCTATGACCTCTAATACTGATGACGCCTGGTTTCTTTGGACAGAGATCATTGCTGTTTAGGACACAGTCTGAATTGCTCACAATTTTTTTTTATCAGTTATGCGTGCAATATATCATCCCCGACACCAGGATTTCATGTGGGCAAAACTGATGAGCCTACAGCATCTGAACTATTGACTGCAGCTTCACTTTGTGATTTAGTTAGACAGGCTGCATGTAGTCCATTATTCATAGTGCAGTGTTTAGATTGGGTGTGAGATAAAAGTCACAGTTTACACTAGCTTTTATGTATTTGGTATGCGCTGCTGGACCACCAACCTGACTCCATACCACACATTCCTCTGACATGTAATGGGTGCGATAGCCAGTGTCTGTACAGCACAGAAAGAATCGACTGGTGTACATCTTCCTATTATTTACTACCATCTGCAGTAAACAGTGTGTCTATCTGAAAAACAGGAGAATTGAAAGCATTTGTTGGCTGTAAAACAAGAAGTTATTTGTCCTCTTTACTGTGCCCCTGGCATACTACTCCTGTTGCTTATTACAAATGAATATAGGGCAATCTAACAACATAAGGATTTTTAAGCAGGGTCTATCAGCCAAGTAGATGCCAAAATTGAGTTCATGAGTTTTGGCGAAAAAAAGTATGGTGTTATCTTAACCTTATGTACTTTGCCCATTTGCTTGTTAATTTGTGTAAGTGGGAAGGGTGGCATGTTTGGAGCATGGGTGTGCAAATGAAGTAGCACAACATAATATATTTGAATGAAAATTGAGTCTCTGACATAGCTAAGTACTGTCAAGGAGGATCAGACATGTTCTCAGTGCATTTTCACTTAATGATGACCTTGTGAATTAATCAGCAAGTGCATATTAAATGTAAGGTGGAAATATGCAGCAACAAAATTGCTTAACCGATACCAGTATTTACAGTTCAAAAGGTTAAAAGTGTGACGGCCCTTCCTTGCAGTTGGTTTAATGCCCTCAGCCGTCTGGCAAAACAAGTCTCACTTTTTTGTCTTGTTACATTTATTTATTTATGTATTTAGGGCCCAAGCACCCACAACCCTCTTGAAACTGAAGGAATTATTATTATTATTATTATTTTCTCCAATGAATTGCATTTTGGGGGGCTTAACATACCCCAAAACACATCATCTGGTGAAAAGTTTGATATTTCAGGTGTCTCAAGCTCAGGTGCAAAAAAAAAAAAAACTCTACCAAACTTCTGCAAAACAGCCCCTGAAGCTGGTTTAACCTACATGTACAAAAATTGCTAGGCACATGTAATGTGACAGGACATACAAAAAAGCCTCTTGGAGCCATACTCTAAACACAACAGGAGGTCAGCCATTTTGAATTTACTGTGCAATTTTGGTGCATTTTTGGCCATTTCCAGGGGTTGTACTTTCACAAATTCCTCCTAGTTATTTTGGTAGTTCTTAGTTGGAAAGTGTGGGCCTGGAAACAAGTTAATTGTATGAGTAAACAATCCATGATACTTTCATGAATAGTCTTGTAAACAGGATTATTGTTTAGAAATTTCTAGTTTATGTAATCGTGTTGATGGCTTAAACAGATTAGCCAAACGTTTGATCAGCAGTCATACTCTTATTGCATGTAGAGGTTATTAAAAACTACAGTGCAAAGCCACACACAGTTCCAAACTACAGAAAAGATGGTGTTGCAACAAGTGTTGCAATGTTATTGTGGCATTTATTATTTACTTAAGGCTAAGTGTTGAAGTTACTTGCCAATGGCCAAACAACATTGCTAATGGGATGGGTACGGAGAGCATCTCAGTGTCTTATTTGTGTTATCATGAAAGTTTAATGAAAAAAGAAAGTAAACAAACATAGCAAAGGTTTTGACTTCCCTCTAAAACTAGATTTGGTGGTTTTTCTGTCTCTAACAATGCAACAAGTCTGCCCACAATCCCCTCCTGAATAACTAACCCAGATACGCCATCATGTCACATTTACTCTGTCTTTTGTAGTATCCTCACATTTTTGCTCTTCAAGAAACACATCGTCTCTCTCACTCTGTCACATTCCTTTCTTTCTAAATATGCTCCCTTTGATCATGTCTTCCTCCTCTTTTTGTGTTGAAGATGGAGTACATGGACAAATATGCATATCAACATACACAATCTCTACTTTCCCGGGCAGTCTTTATGTAGACCTTATCTATCACGTGATCATTAATACAGTGTTACTGTGGCTCTGACCATTGGACTCTTAATATTGTTTTTAATGGTGGTGTTGTGAATTTCAGGCACCTACAGGCATTGTAGATCAATCTAGAAAAGAACATCAGCACGCTGTTCTGAAAGTAAATGTCTTTCTCTCTCAAAAACAAAAACAGATGATCTATAGGACATGATGCAGATTGTCCTCTGTCAATGTGTGCTCTGCTAGGCAATTAGGTTGAATTCTTAGAAACATTGGACACATTCCTATGGCAATCAAATATATTTCTATTTTGCTGTTTATTGCCAGCGATCACTTTAACACTGCTGCAGCAGTTGGCTTTTGGTGCTTGATGTTAGCTATTGACAATTGCATATTCAGATGAAGACAAAGTAGTGATCAGTACTGGCAATGCCAACATTTCTCGACAAAATTCAGACCATTAGCGATTGATCTCTTGAGTTCTTTGCAGTGGGAATGTCCAGTAATGGGTTTATATTTTACATCCTCAAATCCTCTATCATCTGTGTCTCTCTTCCAAATTCAAGAGAAGAGAGAGGGCAGCCGGGTAGGGTTTCTGGGCTGGCCAGTACTCCTGTGTGACCTTCGTTTGGATTATTTGCAGCACCGGTTGCTCCTTGTTGTCTGATGATTAATAATGCAGACACAGCATTAGCTCCCCTCTTTTCTGAAGTGAGAGAAAGAGATGGGGACAAGGAAGTCAGGCAGAGAAAATTGTGAGCAGAGAGAGAAGCATTGTTTTTGTGTTTTGTGAGTGTTTTGAAAGTCACAATGAAAAAATATAAACTGGGAA
This sequence comes from Epinephelus fuscoguttatus, assembly GCF_011397635.1. Classification (NCBI taxonomy): domain Eukaryota; kingdom Metazoa; phylum Chordata; class Actinopteri; order Perciformes; family Serranidae; genus Epinephelus; species Epinephelus fuscoguttatus. Next base: position 20,801,010 of record NC_064761.1, read on the forward strand.
AGAAAGAAGAAACCTAAGGGGGAACTGCAGAGGAATTCTAGAAAAAGATGGAACTGAAAAGAGAAAGGAAAAAGGAACAGACTATACAGATGGACGTGACTGTAGCCTACCTCTCCTGTTTTTATTCCCTCTATGGCTGTCTCCTCCCTTCTCCTGCATCTCAGAAACTCAGCGTTGTCATTCACCTAACCTTGGTGGCAGAGTGGAAGGGTTTCTTTGCGCCTGCCAGTTGTTCTTGGCACGGCAACGCGAGGGAATAAACCTCGGCGCTTTCATGATGAGGCGCTTAGCAGATGTCTGATGAACAGCTCCACGAAACTTCGATCTCCCAAGGACACAGCACCTTTGGGATCTGTGGTGGGATGCGCATGTTTGTCTGTGTGAAGAATCAGATTTTTAAATATCAAATCAGATATCGGTTGTTTGCAGATATTTGGGTTGGAGAGAAATAAACAGAACTTACATGCATAACAGGACATGTAACATGCTAACTTTCCTGCACAGGAGGACACTAAAATGCACCACAACCAGCATTTTATTTTATTTTATCAGTGCTCACACATTTATGTTGCTCACTTTCACCCAAAAAAACATTAGATATAATTCAGAGGTGGTGATGTCAGTCTGTCCACATAGTGAAGTCTAATATTTACAGTAGAATTGTGCCCTGACTTCATTGTATAGGTAAATGGATGGTGACAGACGCCTGTGTCAATGTAGACTGACACAATTGATTGTGACGGTCTGGGTCGACGTGTCCTGAGAGCAAAAGAACGACCGTCTAGATTTCCAGGAGGAGATGAAGAATTTTACCCCCGGGATGTTTCAGCCTTGAACATAATCGAGCCTGTCCACTGCCAAGGTGGATGGACTGCTCCAATGAGAGCTGAAACAAGGTTAGAATGTGGATAGCATACCAAATGCTAACTGTTTGCAAGGAACAGGAGTTAGGCTACTTCTAGTAATAATAGCAGGTTAGCTGAGGATATTGCTAAAAATTAGTTAAAAACAAAACAGGGGCAAAAAAGAGTATGCCCTTTCTCATAAATAATCATATTTTTTGTTGTAAGAGCACCAGTTTGTAAAAGCCCTACAGCGTTACATGCCAATGATATTCTAAAAAAACAGTTTGGGCTATTTCATTTCTTTTCTATTAATCCTCTTGGAAAACTTTGGGTTGATTCAGTTGCTAAAGAGGTTATTTCAAGTTTCTAATCATCACCGCGGCATCGTTTTCACTTAAATTACTTGAACTAGTACATTAACCAAGTACACTACATATCAAAAAGGACTTACTTTTTGAATTAAAGGAGCAGTGTGTAAGATTTAAGGAGATTTAGTGGCATCTAGTGGTGAGGATTGCACATTACAACAAGCTGAAACTTCAGTGTTCATTGTTCAGGACATTTTTACTGCAATCTGAATCATCCACAGTGGTCTCTTCCTCTCTAAAACAAATGGACTTGGTGATTAAAACTAGCAAAAACACTGAATAAAGCAGTTTCATGTTACAAGTCAGGGGTTCTGCGATGCTGTTAGCGTTTGGTTTGTCCATTCTGGGCTACTGTAAAAACATGAGGGTGCAACATATCTCCATAGATGAGGACCTGCTCCCTATTTAGATATAAATGGCTCATTCTAAGGTAACTAAAACCAAACAGTTCTTATTTTCAGGTGATTATACACTAAAGAAAACATACTTATTGTATTAAATTATATGTGATTTAACAAATGTAATGCTGCCTGCAGTATTGATTATTGCACTTTCCAAATCACAAGCTAGGCCTCTCAGGGGAGAAGATGTCCCAAGATCAAGATAAGCAGATACTATCAGCTACCCTGATGTATACTCATGTGCGTAAAGAAATGTGATCCAGAATGTCTAAATCACCCTTTTCCATAGCATTTTATTGTCCCTGTATTATAATCCATACTATAACTGCAGGATTAAATGGCATTGTGATTCAGTAGTCTCCACTCTGGATAATCCCTGAAACAGTCATTCAAGCAGAAGTCTTTCAAGTGGCTCTGTGTGCATTTTGGAGTGTTTGGCAAGCTCCTTGCCTGGGTTAAATACCTTGTTCCGCCATTGATCTTTTTGCCTGTTTCACTGGCATTGGTGGGGCAGGCGTATTAACTTGATTGAAATGTGGTGGCCGGTACAAGAGGTCGGGAAATGGGGGTTAACAGCTATCGCTATTAAGCCTCATTCTCACCCAGCGTGCCACTCCATAAGAATCACACCAGCGTATCCTACCAGGTACGAGGTGGCAAGTATGCAAAATGCTTAAACAGCCTCTTGTACAGGCACTTCCACTGTGACTCAGAATGCAAATTGGTCAGGCTCTCAAACCCAACTGAATCAGCGAAATGAGGGAGGGGGGGGGGCATCAGGGCACTCAGGCATTGACACATATACAAGCGTACAAAAGCAGACACTAAAGCATTATATACACACATGCATACACTCACACACACCTAGCTCACTCTCAAGGTCAGGCGGTATTGGCAAATGGTAAGATAAAAGCAGCCCTCGCAGCCATGGAGTAGTCTGAGATAACATCACATTCAGCACTACATGAAACACAAATGCTGCTGTGTATTTAGGCTATGTATTTATTTATATTGGTGCTTGTTTTTATGAGAGCCTGTCTTCTTTTCATGATATTGAGACAAATTGCGGCGTGGCCATGAAAGCTACTCTGCTGATTAACTCTTCGCGGATGGCTTTTTATCTGTTGGCATTTGATGTACGACATCTTTGTAAGGGCTACGGTCGAATGCAATCACGGGCCCTTTCATTGCAGGGGCCCCCCTCAGATTGCCTGCTAGTTCTCGAGGGAGGCCATCCCTCAGAAAATATTGACTGTTGGACAGTGAGCGCCTGTGTGTGTATTAGAAGGGCTGCTTTAGAGCGAAATTGCAAATGCCTTTGTGTGTGTACGCGTGTGTTGTGCCTGTCTGTCTCCGTGTACTAATGGAGAAATAGGAGGAGAGAGCCACCCAGAGGGCAAAGGTCACTTGTCTTGTAAAAGGGAGAGAGGAAATTCCATTTTCCTCGATACATTGCTCCCAAATGCACCCGCTCTCCCATCTCTGTTTTCCCGTACTGGTGATGGCCAACACTTAAATGTACGTGAGGAGCTTCCAAGCTTTCAGAGTTACAGCTCACCTGCTGCATTCTTATCTGTCAGCATGGCTCTTTTACCAAGCAGACAGCCTTTTTTCTTTCCATTTAACATGCCTCATTAATGAGTAACTACATTTACTTTTTCATGGTGATGTTCAAACTTAACATTTTAAACAAGATCTCATCTTTGTCCTCGTCTACTATTTTTGGAGGTTTTCCTTTTTAGTTTGTGAGGAGAAGGTGCAAGGCTGCTTGAGAGAGGGCAACTTCATGGCAAATCCTACAAAATGACACTTATCTTTTATCTCATACTGAAAAGCTACTGAAAAAGTATCTCTGCACCTATTTTTTATACATGACCATTGTAGGGACTCACACCAGGGATAGATAGGCTGTTTTGGCTCGTTGCTTATAGCATCCCCCAGAGGTGGGACCAAGTCATGTTTTGCAAGTTACAAGTAAGTCTCAAGTCTTTGCACTCAAGTCCTAAGTCAGAATGGCAAGTCTCAAGACCTAAACTTGGAGTTTTGAGTCCTATGAATGTCATAATTTACCAAATCTACAACCATTTTAACAATGTAGTGATATATTATATTAACAAAAAGTCATGTATGCTTTTTAAAAAATTTACATTTGTCTGTTAAAACAAATGTCTCTATCTTTAATTTTTTTTTTTTTTTTACCTCCATGTAAACAAACAATTTGCTTTTTGTCAACCACCACCTAGTTTTGTACATGAGCAAAATTATCTTAAATATCCATTTTTTTCAACTGGTGTTCAGCTACAAAACATTTCCTCTTCATGGTTTTGTCACATAACTTGATTGGATGCTGTCGGTTTGGTTTAAATAAAGTTAATCTGGAGAATTAAGTGGCGACTTTCTGGGAATGAATAGCATTAACTTAAGCTGATTCAGGAAATTAAGGGATACATACATACATAAACATAATTTCATAACATACCAAGTCCACATGAAATCATGAGTCATTATTGTTAGTCTTTTTTGATTTTGTCAAGTCTAAACTCATCAAATTTGTGACTAGAGTCTGAATCGAGTCCACGTCATGTGACTTGAGTCCAACCCTCTGGCATCTCCTGAGCACATGTGTATGCTTCTGCCTACTGTTCCTTTAAAACAAAAGTGTGCAAGAAAATGTGCATGAATGATAACATGAGTTGTGTGATTTATCCTGCTTGTATTCTCTGACTAAAGACCATCAATAAGTTTTAATTTGCCCATTAGTCAGTTGCTGAATATATTAAAATCCTACCACTGGGACTGAGATATCTCCCGGGCACATACTGTGAAAGGTTATGCTCTAAAGCCATCCTGCTTCCTGAAGAATGCCCGGTGGGATTTGAACCGTGTGACAACCATTATAGGTCACACTTGTCATGCACAGTCCTGTGCTGATACTAAAGGGATTATCAAGTGACAGTAATGTGAAGAGTGTCAAGGGTTAATCTGTTGTTTGGGTTATGGTTAGAAATGGGTCAAGTTAAGGCTGAGGTTATGTTGAAAAAAATGAATCTGGGTTCAGCTAATGACCTGTTTTTTGGTTTGCAGCAGTGCAGCAATATTGTTAAATTTGTGCATTCATATTTTTTTCCTTGCATGTCAGTATTGGAATTTTAAAATGGATTGCTGTTGTAAACATTTAGATCTTGAATTTTAGCGATTGAAGTTGGAGATTATTCTCACAAGAAAAACGGATAGATGGGTCAAAAAAAGCAAACCATAGTTCATTTTGCTGATATCCTTTGTCATTGATTTTAAGCAGTCATCTTTCAACATGGTGTCAGATGCCTGTTGTGTTGCAAATAAGTCTGATTGCTTATATTTTAAAATGGAAAGCTGATATTGCCCCTGCAGCCACGACTGTATCGAACCACCACCTGCACACAGCAGGTAAATGCTTGTAAATCCAAATGTGAAATGTTTATTAATGGTTCAGCGGATAGGAGCATACAACTGCCAGTGTTCCCCCATTGACAGCATATCCTTGAGCAAAACTGTGAACCTCTACCTGCTCTCTTGGTAAATGTATCCAGACAGGAATATCAACTAATTGCCAAACAGTCAAATTCAAAGGAGCTATAAGGATTCACGGTGCTCATGACTGGGGCATCAAAGTGGCTGAGAGGCAAATACAGTTGAATTGGAGTGAAAAGACAGTTGCATTTTCTGAAATGAAGCCTCAGACAGCTGGTGTAAGTATATCTTACAAAAACACAGTCACTAGCTAACACACATTAATCCCCGCCAGTGCTATGAGCTTTCTGCTTGAATGACAGTAATTATCGCTTCAGTCTTGACGTGGAGACACCAACACTCTTGATGTCTTTGTTTAAACTAAAGTGAGAGCCATGCCTCAATCGCCCACACACACAGTGCGAAGTACAGTTGTCTCGCTAGATGTGCATTTTATTGTGTGTGTGTATATGTGTCTGTGCGTAATCTCAACATTTATGAGAACCTATGAGAGCTCCTTATTAAATACCAATAGGTCAAAGTCACATTTGCATTTGTTGTTTGTTTACAGAAAACGGGAGAAAACCTGAGATTTGTAACTGTGCATGTATGTTTGTTTGCACTGATAATAAATATTTTAATCAAAATGAGGGCATTGCATCTTTAAAGGTACATGATAGCCACTAAAGTTTGTCAATAAACCCTGCTACTTCCACTTAAGAAATATTATCAAAATCAACTGTGTCTTTTCCTGACCTAGAAAAGCTTATTCATGCTTTTGCATTCTTGCGCTTCGTGCACTGTTTACATGTCTCAGTAAATCTTCAGTAGCTTGGCTTCAACTAGTACAGAATGCTGCAGCTCGTATTTTAACTGGGACAAATCATAGGTCACATATCACCCCAGTTCTTGCCTTCCTCCACTTCAGAATTGATTTTAAAAGTATTCTAATAACTTTTAAAGCTCAACATGGTTTAGCGCCAAGTTATATAGCTGAGCTTCTGACTACCTATGCTCCAAGGTGCGACCTGAGATACTCAAGCCTACCCTCACTAGTCGTCCCTAGATCAAGGCTGATAACTAGAGGTGACCGGGCTTTTGCCATCAAGGCCCAGAAGGTCTGGAATTCTCTACGTGAGGAGGCTAGCACATTACACGTTTTTAAATTATTGCCTAAAACTTATTTTCATAGGAAAGCTTTCTCTTAATGCCTTGTACTTTTGTGATTTGTAACTTTTGTGTTTTACGTCCTTTTGTTTCATTTTTGCCTCTGTACACACTATTTTCCTTTGCACTTAACATTTTTTAAAAAAATATTTAGTTGTCTGATTTTTATGCACTTTGTAAAGCACTTTCTAGCCTTGTTTAGATAAGGGCTATACAAATGAATATTATTATAATTATCCATATTGTGGAAATACAAATAAAAATAATTAATTCTTCGTCAAAATGTTGTAAATCCATTAAAAAAAAAAAACATATCCTGTCCCAGGGGTTTTCAAATTCTCACACTGTGGAACTCCCTCACACAAAATTGAGACAACTGCAGAGCACCTCTGGTCTATCCTAACATCAAATGTTTTTATACACTGAGTATAACTCCTTTACACTGACATAATTCCGTCAGACAAGAATTGCATAACCGTCTAGCCCTTTAGGAAGCATGATTTAACTTCTGAGATATCCATGTCAGACATTTTTCAATTATGTTTTTATCTGATTATAGAACAAAAAAAAAACAACCAAAAAAACTCCCCAGATCGTTGAAACCACACTTAACCTTCGATATCGGGTTCATCCATCTGGTGTCTCTGGAGGAAGGTTAGAGGAAGGCTGGACAGGAGAGCAAGGTCACACCTCAGGATGCTGCTTCTGAGCTTGGGCTGAAAACATGTCTTTGCCCAGTGCAGAGTGGGATAGTATGTCATGTAGTGACTCTGCCTCGCTCAAACGATGTGAGCATGTCGGGGGAGGAAAAAATCAAGGTCTTGCCCTTTTTAACCGTGTTCCTCTGCTCTGGGGTAACAGCCCCTGGGGTAGATAATAATGGAGTAATCCTCTTATCTGTTGCTGCTTCCCTCACCCTCACAGATCATTTTTCCTCTGCTCTAGTGTATCATTCTATACTGAGCTGGCACAGGACTGAATGTTTTTCCCATTTGAGTTTTGTGCACAGTTCGGCTCAGTTTAGATTACACTGGTGAAATGCTATGAAAATGAGAACTTATGCAACAGTTTCCAGAGAAAAATCAGATGATATTAACTCTGTACCATACCAATAGCAGTAAGGATGACCCTCCAAGTAAATGAAGTAATCATTTAGCTTAATTGATTAAGGGTCCGTCCCAATACTCACACTTCCCCTCAAAATTGGCCCTAGCCCTTGTTTTTGCGTGTTACCGCGAAGGGCCAGGGTGTCCCAAACTTTAGGGAAGTGCTTTTCAGCCCTTAAAAATCCCCACGTAATTTGAAGGGCCATGTGATGCACACTTACGAACCCATCTCAATTGAGGGGAAGATTGAATTGCCCAGGATGTATTGCGAAACTATCCCGCCAGGCAAGTTTTCCAGGAAGATGGCAGCCTCCATGAGAAAGCCATCGCACAATTTAAGTACTATTTCTGCAAATAAGCATGCAAAAAATCCAAAATATGTTGGAATGTCTTAAGTTTCTGCATATGCATTGTTATCTGTAAGCGTTGAGTTAGAATATGAATGCTTGAAAATTGCTAATTCACAATGTAGCCGACATGAATAGAGTTCTCCATGCAAGAAGCCTACGTCGATGTCTGTACTACCCCTTCGTAGTTGAGGGGATTCTATCTGGCGAGTGCACTTGAAACCAAGGGGTACGGTTAAAGGAAGATAATTGGGATTGGCCCTAAAATGTGTCAAATTAGTGAGAAGGTAATCGTGATCACTAAAAAAATAAACTAAATAATTTCAAAAACAAAGAGAAGCTGAAGACTCCCTTTCCAGGTTGGGAAAAAAGATGAAATTTTGGTGAATATGTTGTTGATACCATGCAGCATTCTCTATCAAAGTCATAAAACAAACTCCCTGGCACACGGCGACATGCACTCAGGAGCTTACAACATACCCTGCAAAGCTACACGCATTGGCACACATATTGGCGCCTTCGTCCAGACGTGTTGGACATGGTGTGTGAAAGGTGCCCTGCTGTGTGGTCGGTGACAAAGACTATTTCTGTACTCGCTCTCAGACAGAGAGACGAGCAGGATGTGAAGGAGATGAACTCTTATCACACTGTGCTAAACAGCACCGAGGGGCACAAACCACACCTAACATTAGCATGCTCCTTTCTAAAGCTGCCATGCCTTTGGGCCACTGAGTCTGCAGCTACTCAAAGGTCATACGAGACCCACGAGTGCATGTGCGAGTCTAAATAGCTGATACATAGGGTGTTAGTTTCATCACTGTCACATATGAAAATGTAACGGTTACTTTTTTCAGGGGTGCTCAGTTGCATGATTACTCTTTTCGGTATTACTTTTGCAACATTTTGCAGATTGGTATGATTCTTATTAGTGTGTAAATATCATGCAAAAAAACACAGCTCTATCTGTAATATTTTGTAGTTATTCATTTCAGCTGCATACCACTTACTACTCTCCTGTTCAACCAAAAGTTGTTGAATGAATCTCTTGGTTAAGCTGTCTGGCTGTGAGACAAATGCAGCATGCACTTATTCCCTCTCTATGCAAACATGTGTTTATATTACCCCACTGTGATGATGGGTTGTAAAGGTAACTATCCCGGTGTGATGATAGCTTGCAATTGAATGGCAACACCAGCTCTGCGTTTTTCTTCTCGCGTGTGTCTGAAAAATTGCTGAAAAGGTCTCTCTCAGAGGACTTCCATCACTGTCAGTCCTCTGACAGGTGCTGACTAATTCTGTTTAGATGAACGCGTGTAGAAATGGGGAATTACAGTCCCACAGTTGGGTTATGAACTGGATTGTTTTTTGGATTGGATTTTTTACAAAATAACCCAAAACCTTTGTTTAATTATTCACTACAATGAAATAAATCATCAAAATGTCATGAGTAATCTGCGTTGTTGCTGCGCCTTTGCTGTTGAAATGAACCAGTATGTAGTAATTTATTTCTGTGTGCTTGAATTTTAGAAAAGTGGTGTTGTGACTGGAAGGTCACCACTTTGAAGACCTATTAGATGGAAAAATATTTGAAGATAAAGTGAGTGAATGGTGCTCCGTCCGTCCTCAGTCACTGTAAAAGACCAAGTTATCCTGTTCACGTGGCAGGAAGTGTTTTTTCATATATTAGTAATTATAAGTTATAAGTACTAATAACATTTTATGACCTTTGGTCAACACAGCTTTGCAAAAGAGGCCTTTTGATACTGTTTTTAAAAAGTGTACCAATGATATCTAAACTAGCTAATTGCAACAATAGCTGCAAATGTTCTCACTCCCAGCTTGTCACATATTAACACTTGTTCAGTGGACTTTTGACTTCTACATATGATGCGCTAGCTGTCCTGGGTGGATCTGTTAAGCCAAACATCACCCAGGCTCCTGGGTGAAAGTCCTGTGTTTGTTGACCCATCCATGTGGAAATCATTGACCAAGCAGGAGTATTTGACAACTTTGGAATGAGAGCAGGTTGACTGCAAATGTGAATGTAGCTAAATATTAGACAGACTGTAAACAGAAGTTGTATTATGCATTGCTGCTGTACTTCCTGGTCCACCTTTGACCAAGTTCTGGGTACAGTCACCTTGTTTTTTTACTTCAGAATTTCGAAAGTTAAGTTTGTAACTGAGTCAACCCTTATTGGATCATGTGACCACTCATATTGCTGTCCCAAAGGACTCTGTTGTACAGGTGCGTCCTGCATTTCAATATCTCAGTGTTGAAGCTTCGTAATAAATTACAGGGATGACATTTAATCCCTTCAGATTTGGCCCGGAGATCTCAAATATCTCTCTGCTCTTCGCCAGAGTATGGGATTTATATATGCCCACAATGCCCCTCTATTCTCACCAGCACTTCCTGGTTGTACTCAGCCAAGGTGTGATATCGTATCACATAATAGAATCTAATAGAGGTGGGCAACAGGGGGACATAGGGAGATGTATTGTTTGTTGGAGGAGGAAGAGTGGGGCCCATTTGTCAAACCGTTATCAGTAGCATCCTGGAATTTGTCAGAGTCAGTAACAAGACTGGCTGTGCATTGACAGACAAGCCTCTGACGTACAGTGAATCTGTAATTTTTTTTTTTGCCAGACATCAATGTCTATGCATCAGCTCTATGTATATTATGGCTTGTTTTGGCAGGGACTGAGGAGACACGGAGGGGACACCAGCAGCAGGAGAGGAATACCAACTAAGTGTGGCCTGGATGCGTAAATAGCAGGAGAGTTTAGACACAACAGACCCTTTTTTTTCACAGTGTTTGAAGAACCAATATTGAATTTGGAGATAATGTGGCGAAGATGAAACACTGCCTGATCAGACGGCTATTAGCTGCATCCTGCCGCTCCTCGTTTAAAGTGCTTTTTCGCTCTCCTCTCCACTCACATATGCTCTTTTAAGTGTATTCATATTGAATGTTGGGAGATACAAATCTTTAAATAGAACAGTGGGTGAGGGAAGGGCACTTGTGGAGGAGGGGTGCAAAGAAAAACAAGTTGATCTTTGATGTCTGTGTTTTACTTAACCCTGCAAAAGAAGCCTTGATGAGATTCCAGGATCGATAAATCCCCAGGGAGTACAAAAGATCAAAAAATGGGCCCTTCGCTCCACTTTTTCTTTCTTATTCACGGTCCCCTCGACGCCACGTGCCACGTGCGTGCGCCTGTACACCCCAAGGAGTGTATGCCTCTGCTCATTGGCTCCAGTTGCATTTTCAACCTTGCCCGGCAGCTGCTTCCATAACATAATGATTACTGTTTGAGGAAAGTGCCTCCTGGGGATGGGGAAGCAAAGCTGCGGTTGAAAAATGATGTTCCCACACAATTATGTGAGGATAGTGTAGGATCCCCCCCCCCCTTCTCTGCATCTTTTGGTCAGCTGACAAAAGGAAGGAGAAAAGTGCTCGCCACTAGCTGTAGATTCAAAGTTGTGGTTGGAGTCAGCAAGGTGTGCCAAGTATCACAGCTGTATCCTGCGATCGATGACCTGGCTACCAAAGAGCTCGGATCAATGATGCCCTCCCTGTTCACACTGCAGGCTTCTCTTGTTTTTTTCTCATGGGCATGTGCTACACTCTTGTTTTTCTTTGCTGAGCCTAGGTGGTGAGATTAGTTGCGGCATAATTTAAGGCAGACAGATGGAGACAGATAAGTACTGGGTTTTATTTATTTATCTATTCAACCCAGATTGACCACAAATACCTTTCTTCTGTCAGCCAAATTTTCAAGGGCTGCTCATGAACATGTGGTCACGAGCTTAAAAAATATAAAGCGCCTGGCCTCCTCGCAGATTTGATCCTTCATTACAGGGTCAGGAAAACATGGCACAGCAAGAGCTAATTTCTGCCAGTTTCAAGCACAATCGGCTCACCATGCCTTTAAATCCCTGCAAGTAAGGCGGATTGCACTTGAATAGTGGCTGATACTCTGATGCTTGTTGTGTTGAAAAGACAGGAATCACATCTGAGCGCTGCCCTTTAAGAGTCAGCATGCAAGGAAGACATTGAGGGAAGGTGTTCGCTGGATTGAAGCTGCTGCTCAGATAAGTTTGAAGATGCTAAATGGGTATGAATTACTGGTGTTATCCCTCTTAAGCCTACAAAGACAAAGAAAGGCCTGGACATCATTTTATATTTTTGCCATTTCTGAGCTTATTCTTTCAGTCAGTATCAAGTGTTATACATCATATGATTCAGGGGAACCTGCCCTTTCTCTCTGGTGCAGTCAAGTCACCATCATGCATTACCTTTGTGTGGGCATTTCATATTTAACATAAAAAAATGCCCAGTGGAAAAAAAATGTTTTGCTGAATTTCCATAGTTAACCAGGGTTTTTGGTTTTGTCAGTGTGAAAAGTTGCATTTGGGTGTTTTTGAGCTCCATGTGAAGTTTGGTGCAAATACACCTTTACCTCTGTGAGTTACAACCATTTATTGGATGTTGTTCCAGGTATTTTTTAGGAGACAGTTATACATTTTGGTGCTTTTGAGGTCAGAAAAAAACTAGAGACCATCTTGCTATGGCAACAGAGTGATCTGTGACTTAAAACAAATGTGAGCCAGGGGTATAAGGGGCCGTACACATGCGTCATTACCTGAAAATGCGAGGGTGGACACTGGGCGCTACTTTTGTGCTGTTTTTGAGCCAGCTTTCGAGAGCAGGGCTGCAGGTTGCATCTGAGGTTACTAAGCAACCTTAACAAGCACAGTATCATAACCTATTTACCTGAAATCCTGAGTGCAGAGCTTATCTTCACACAGGTGCTGTTTATAAGTGTGTGGGCATATCGTCCGTGGAACAGATGTTAAACTCTGGCAACCCTGCACCGAAATGATCAACTTTTCCATATTTGCCACAGACTGATATTTACAGAAGAAGGGAAAGATTTCTGTCGGATGTGATTGGTTGGTCCTCGTCATTCCAAAAGTTGAACTCAGTTATCTCAGTGTGAAGCCGTTGCGTCCTGAAAAATAAGTGCTAACGAACGCGTGTGTGCCCCAGTGATGTTGCTCTGGCATGTGAGCGTGCCTTCTGCGCGTCTACATTGAAAACAACAAATTTGAGGATGCTAAAAAACCCGGCATGTGTGTGGCTCCTAATATGGGCGGCCAGTGGCTGTTTCCCTACTTCCATCGCCTCTGATTGTTGTAAAGGCACCATTCAGTTGCACCAGGAAGCAGTTCAGACACAATTCAAAGCTCATTTTGTTATTAACAGTTGGGAAGTTTGTTAATATTTTGTGTAGAACATATCTAGCATAGCATCCATGCCAGGCTGGTCTCGTAATAAAACTGCATTTAACATTCAAACTGATGCAAAACAAAAATAATAGAAGGAAGCACTGATGATGAATCTTGCTCAGAAATGTGGAAGCTGAAAACATGTAGACAAATTCTTTGGCTGGGTAAATGGGGTTATTGCTGACTTCATTTTGTTTTTGTGACATCACAGTCTTTTCAAGATGAACTTGATTATTCCAACCCAGCCTACACTTAGTCATATCCTTGTCTTGCATGATACTCCACCAGTAGAGCTTAAATTCTAAACTTATAAGCTCTTGTCTGAATGATAATGAGACGTTTGCAAGAGGGACCCAGCTCCAAAAAGGCAGCTGGGGCAAACTAGGAGCTTCTAATTCCCCCTCTGCCTCTAAGGTCTTTTGGCAAGCAGAGAGCTCTAGAGAGAGAGGCTGTGGGAACGCCATCTCCCCGCTCTCTATCCTTATTCCGCTGCTGGCCACAGTCGGATAAAGGGGCCACCGGCACAGCCTCCAGTGTTTCAAGTCTGATTAATCCTCTGATTAGGTTAATCCAGCAATGCTTCAGTGGAGGGAAGCCATCCCCCCTCTGAAAAGTCTCCTGCTCCAAAAGAGACTGTATTTTCCCTTTTTTCAGCCTCTTTGTATCTTTTTACGATCATCTTTAGTCTGGGGTTAAAGGTGATGCTCTTTATCACATACCCTACCTTACTGAGAGTGTTTAAAGTAGACTTTACGTCAGGATTGTGTTTCCTCTGTGGAGTTTTACTGGACGGCCTCTTGATTTAATTTCAGTTTAATTTCTGTTAGTTAAGTCTCCCCAAGATAAAACCCGTGTTCGATCGAGGCTCTTCTTATTGTTTAAAGAGACAAAAGCTAATGAAAGTCAGGTACGGGAAAAATGCTTGACTTCATGCCACTGGAAGATACAATAGAGGCCATTTCCTGATTTATCACCAGAGTAGGAGCAATGAATAGAAGATGTTAATGAAGGTCAAATGACAAAACGCTTTCCTCTGGGTTCATAGTGAGGTTGGGTCTATTAAATTTCCCCCCTCCACCCTCTCACCACACACACAAACTAATTTATTTAGCCCTCTGCTGCTGCTTAATGATCGGAGGACATTTACTTCACATAATATCTCCTGTTCTACTGGATAATGTTTTTGTAAAGAGTTCCCACCTAATTAGCCTGTTTGGTCTTTACCCATCTCTAAAACACTAGATAAATGGGATGTGCTTTGCTGATGTACAAGCCTCCCAGGCAATCCTCTAGTGTATTTAATAGTGTATTTATTTTTAATAATCAAGCATTAGAGATTGGTGGTAATCCTGTTTCTCTTGGCATGCTGTCTTTGTCTTTGTAAGGACAAATGAATTCATTTAGTTTATTAATTGATTTGAGTGATTATATTTGCTTATTTGAACTTCTTTTTTTACTGATTCCTATGCAGCATTACACTCTCGAACATGATTATTGGAGCTGTCTATTTGAATCTGCTAATGATTGAAAATAATAACAATCTTTATTCATAGAGCCCTCTTCAAAGCAGTGTTACAAAGTCAAGGTCATAAATTCAGCAGGTTTCAGAGACAACAGATAAAAACCAATTTGGTGTATAAAAACCCAGGAAATAAAGGACCGTTCAAAGGAAATTAACTCAAAATCAGCAAAGGCCCAAAGTATGTCTTAAGAGGAGTTCTAAAAGAGATCACTGACTCGGCCAAGCTGATTTCCTCAGGCAGATCATTCCAGAGCCTCGGGGCCCTGACTGCAAACACTTAGTTTTCAGCCGAGCCTGTGAAACAGACAAAAGACCTCTGCTCAAGGATCTCAAAGTAGCGTACGTGCCAGCATGTATGGTACTAATAGGTCAGAGATATAGCCGGGAGAGGAGCTATGAAGAGCCTCAAAAGTAATCAGTAAGATCTTAAATCTGTTCTAAAACATACTGGGAGCCAGTGCAAAGAGACAGAAACAGGAGTGAGGTGATCACGTCTCTGGGTTCTGGATAAAAGCCTGACAGCTGAGTTCTATACAGTCTGGAGTCGATCAATAGATTTTTAATTCAGGCAAGAATAGAGGCTGTTGCAGTAATCCAGGCCTGATGAAATGGAGGTGTGTAAAATGGTCTCTGTGTCTTTAAAAGCTTAGATAGAATATATTTTTGAAATATTTATAAGAAAATGTAAGCTGCATGATCCTGTTTTCTGTCTCTGGGGACTTTAGGGACAATTGTGCAAGACCAACCCCAAACACAAAAAATCCCAGCTCATCTTGAAGCCAAGTCGAGCACCTCAACCCTCAATTTCTCCAAGACGTCTCATTTTCATGTGACTAAGTTGACTGTTTGAACTTTGCGAGCATGTCTGTGACTTTGAAGAGTAGGAGGGCGGACTGGTTGAAAATAAAACTGGCACATAGTTCAATCATCTCCAACTAGACGCTTTGAAGTTGGGTTTACATTTTAGGCTCGTGGTGTCGTGCGGGGTGATTCACATGGAGGGAGCGAGTCAGAGTTCAGTGTCTTGACACTTTGACATGATGTGTAGCTGCTGGTAGAAACACTGTTATGCTATGAGATCAAGCCAGTGACCTTTTTGGCTACGCAATATTCACTCTAGCATCATGGCCACCCTGCTTCCTTTCCGGATGCAGGGCCCAGAGCAACAAGCATCACTACTAAGTATTGCTGTGACACAACTCTGGTTCGATATCGCCCCTTGTAACCACACTGTTTCAAGTTACACTGGGCACCAACCTAAATGGGCTTAAATTTTTAATTTGCGCTGGAGAACAGAGATCACATCTTGGGAGGATAGCATATCTGTAATTTATTTAAGAACCCCACAGAGGGAGAGTTATTTTGGAGGCAGAGAGCTGGAAGGGAAGTATCCGTGTGGCATTTTTTGTTCAGCCCAAGGGGCTTGTAGGTAGACTCCACTCGGCATTGACCTTCTCAGCGATGTGGAGGAGCGCTGAGGATGAACATTCTATTTATGTTCCAATCCTCGGGTAAAAACTGTTGAGTGCAGGAACTATTTCTCTTCCATCCCGAAGAACAATGAAAGCATTTGAATAATTGATTTGAAGTTTTGCTAAAACTCTGAATCCTTTTACATTTTACCAGAAAAAAGTGATTCACCAGCTCTGTCACCCCACAGCTTGTCTCATCTCGAATTCCTCTTCCGTTTGAAGGCGCACTTCTCTGAAGAGTGCAGTGAAGGGTGCTCAACTTCCCTTGGTCAAACACACGTCACCTCCGCTGGCGTGAAATAAAAGCTTTGTCGCTGTTAATTAAAGCAGGCCTGATTAGCGCTGACAGGTGTGGCAGGTGTTCTGTTTACTCAGGCAGCGGCCACAAACATGCATGCAACAATCTGCGGTAATTTATTAAAATCACCATCAAAGCTGCCACTTATCCACGGTGGTGGGGCGAGTGTGTACGCCACAGAAAGTGGGGTAAAAGGGGGGGCGCCCGTGGAGGCTGCTGGTGGTGGCACGCTATCATACAGTTCATCCTTAATGAGTGTGGATTAGCGGGGATGATCCGGGCTTTGCAAAACCCCTGGTCCAGAGCTGGTGGAGGTTGTGTGTGTGTGCGTGTGTGCGAGTGTGTGTAGTGATGGGAGGTGACATCATGACTCAAGCCAAAGTCCGTTTGGAAATCTTTCCCAGAATTCTCCACAATGGCAGATAACTGTAATAATACATTGGATGATTTAGAGTGCGCGCGTGTGTGTGTGTTTGTGTGTGTGTGGGTGTGTGTGTGTGTGTGTCTCCTCTCCCTGCCAATCACCATGCAGTACATCAGCCACCTCCTCCCTCGCAGATGAGCATAAGAACTGATTAATATTTCTCCGCAGTGATTTATTCAGTCATTTAATTATTTGAGCTTTTGCCTGCGAGGGCATAACAAACATGTTTGTTACTCTTTATTTCTTCTTCTGATTTCTCAACATTGTATAAAAACGGCACATCTAGACTGAGGTAATGGGAATTAAAATGTGATGATTATTTCATGATTGGACAGCACGGTGTTCTCAGATGCTTTGTTGACAATGCTAACCCCTTAAGGCATGAATTTTTGAGTGTGCTGCTACTCGGGGCACACAGCTAGGAGAAGGTTCGGAGAAGCTTGCGACTTGTGACCGTTACATCGCTAGTTTGAATTTGCATGCTGGAAGTTCAGTCCAGGTCTGTGTGGAGGAGCATGTGAATGAGTAAAACTGCTCTCTCTCTTAGCAACTACTCATGAGCTTCTCTTGAACTTTGCAATTGAACCAGTGAAGCTTCTTAAAGGCCAACAGGTAGAAGTGTGTGTACTGAGACGTTGCTTGGGAGAAATGTGTGTAACCATGTGGGTATGCAGCAATCAGTGCAGACAATAGGACGCATCCTCTTTGAATTTCATCACTAAATGGATGAAACTAAAACTTTATATTGCAAGATTCCAAGCAGGAAGTTGCCATTTCAGAGAGGTCCTAAAGCTTTGGCTTCCATAAATAAAACAGCCATTGCCCTAGTTTTGGCCCCGAGGTCACATCGCTGACTTTTCAAACACCCCACGGTCTCAGTTTGATGACTGCCATCTCTCCCCAGCCCGCTGCTAATCCAGAGATTTGCAGCAGCCACGTAAAGACATAACAATGATATGTTTGCCGTCAGAATGAAATATTGGTCATTGTCACCAAACAGCAAAGCAATTCTTCTACTCAACCCTACACCTCTCCTGTCACAAACACACAGTGCAAACACCACAGTGTACGAGATGGAAATTGCATAGTCAGGCAACAGTTTGAGAAGCAGCCATAAACATGTGGCCTGGGAGATGATTTATAATAATTAATCCGCTGTGTCCAGTCCCAACAGCCTCCCACTCTAACCCCCCACCAATCCACCATACAGACACACACACACACTCACAGCCTCCCCACCCCCTAGCCAGCCAGGCTTGGGAACACAGCTGTGACCAGCTCGGCGCCTTTCCAAACCAATGTCACCAACGTCCCTATCGAAGGACATCGAAGGGGATTTAGTCTGTCTATCTCTCCCTCTCCCTCTTAAACCCTCGCTCGCACCTTCACAATATACACGCGCTGTACTTTATCATGGCCATCATATCGTGAGCCATTAACATGAGGGCCTACAATAACATTATTTATGGAGGCGTTAATATTAATATCGACCTGTGTGCTGTCAGGCGAGCTGATTTACTGAGCGCTGGAATGCTGGGCTGTGTAGAGGTGGCAGGTGGACTAATTGAATATCAGTCACCGCATACAGCATGCCGATAGACACTCACTCACCATTGAACAAGAACACGCACAAATGTCCAATCTATAAGTGCAAAAAAGACCCTACACACATGACCTCACTCCAAACGTAAGTAAACATTAAGAACTCCCTTGTGTGTGCAGGTGTACATCAAACATCTCACAGACTTTTTAGTCAGTGTTGCATGGCAGTAATTATGACTGGGGCTCTGCTGCGAGCAGGTTAGTATAATGGACGCTTTTGCACTTATCTGCACAAAACAGGCCCCACTAATGAAACTTCAGTCAGAGTGGCTCATTGCTGGAGTGTTTCATCTGCTCTGAGAACGGTGTTGTGTTTGAGTGTGTGCAGGTTCTCTGACAGAGCACCGAGGTACAGGATTAGTTAGCGGCTGCCGAGAATAATGAGGTTGCAGGACAAAGGCACTCTGGTTGAGTGTGGAGTTTATTTTGAAGGCAACTCTTGCCAATTTCAGTGAAATCGAGGCATTTTGACAAAAAGGCTTTTCACACAGTATTTTACAGGAAACTAGTTGAAACAGGGTTCTCCGCACATCCTCCAGCAGTGTCACAGCTGAATCAGGTGCTTCTCAGTTCGAGGACTGCAGACTTCCGAGGGAAAAGAGGGAGACGGGAACACACTGATCGACTTGCAGCATTTGATTGTGCAAACAGTTTTCCTGTTTGCTCACATGCTGTATGTAAAGACGTTTACTGGATATTCATGCATTAATCCACACAGTAAATGAACACTGGAAATACACATAGAGACTGCTGGTCAGATAGAACAAGGCCCCGATTACACGGAAGGTGTTTTGCTGGTTGCAAAATGCAAGGCGTGCCGCACTACCTTTTTTTAACTGAATGCCACTAGTGGAAAAAATGCTTGCTGTGCCTTGTTATTGTTGCCAGGCAACCACGCCATCACCTCCTTACTTTAACCTTCCCATGTAATCAGTTTACTGTTTATTTTATTATTATGTTTAACAGTAATTAGTATCTGGTTACTAAAATGTTCAGGCAGAGGGTACTTGCTGTAGCTCTGGTTGAGGGTGAGAGGCCGTCAGCATATAGTTTGTTGGGCACAGGGAAACGGAGATCTGTGTGGGTACATGAGACCCTAAAAATGAGGGTGGATCATGGGGAGCACCACCAGTTGGTCCAGGAGCTTCGCCTGCCTCCATGATGGCCATTTCCAGGCATATTTTAGGATGGGGACAGGGACAGTTTGACAACCTGCTGTCTGTCGTCGGGCCGTATAGCTATTGGTATCCAGCAATTGCTACCACCACTTTCTCCTCCATTGTTTACCAACTGTTAACTTGTTGTGTCCACCACAGAAGGCCCGCCTCTCAAATCATCCGACTGGACAATGAGAAAAATAGATTACGCAAAAAGAGATGACATGGGACGTTTTTCCACTTTGAACTGAAGTTTTTTCAACTTGAGTTCAGAGCGTTCAGAGCGCTTTTTCACGTTGCAACACAAAGACCGTGAGCAAAACTTAATTCTCATTAAAAACAATTACAAAAAGGTGCCCTCAGCTGCTAAAACACTTCCTGTGTGATTGGAGACTAAGAGGGATTTTTAAACTTCCTGCCCTGGTTGCAGCACAAGGTGGAAGTTGTTTTTTTATAATGCGGTAAAAGACTCACTGCCTTAAAACTGGCTCTTTTACTGTGTTTTTTAGTTTATTGTTTTGTGCAGAAAAGATTGAGATAATGGTTTGATTACAGTGGTCTTAGATGGAGGTTTGCATGTTTAGCCTCCAGCCTTTACATTAAACCGAGTGAAATCAGATTGTTGAAAGTGACACAGAAATGTTGCCAGGTCTGGCCAAGTACTGCCGCATTCACATGGAATCAGGCAGATGGCAGGCGGCAGACGGGAGACATCTGCTGGACGGAACGGGAGAAATAAACAAGTGGTCCGACTGAACGGCATGACGGCAAAGTGAGACACACATGACTCGTGACACATGATTGTTGCTATGGCAATGTTTTTGGGCTACAGAGAGCTTACGTTAGCCAGATAGCTCGCTAAGCTAATAAAGCAATTCATAACATTACGTTTCATATTACGTACCTGGTATTCTACCCAGTTCTGCGCTAATC
The DNA here is from genome assembly GCF_011397635.1 of Epinephelus fuscoguttatus. Classification (NCBI taxonomy): domain Eukaryota; kingdom Metazoa; phylum Chordata; class Actinopteri; order Perciformes; family Serranidae; genus Epinephelus; species Epinephelus fuscoguttatus. Next base: position 20,821,436 of record NC_064761.1, read on the forward strand.
GCGTCCCATTTGTACGCCTTCTTGGAAGCATCATGGTGGGCTTTTGGAGTTCAGCCATGTTTTCTTTTCTGTTTTGGAACTACGTCACATCAAGTTGAGTATTCTGTGGCCGGTGAACGGTAAAAGTTAAAATATTTTAACTTTGGACAGCATTGACGTCTACCGTTGCCATGGACGATATTCTCTGCCGGCCTCACCCAAGTTTTACCATCCTTCTCTCATCCACTAACATGACATCTGGTTTGCCGTCTGCCGTGAATGCAGCATAAGATTGCTGTTGACTTTTAAGTGAAACTGACCTTATTGAGACAGGAGTCCAACATGTTAAATTGCTGTCAGATTGACATTGATTGACGGGGTGTATTTGTGAAACAGGCTTAAGTGGAGGTTTTAATCAAAAGTGACCATAACCAAACACTTAGTCTAACCTTTAATTGTAATTTCCCTTAATAAAACCATTAGAAATCCATTTAAAACGATTGTCAAGCTAGCTTGGTAGATACATAATGGTACAATACAAAGGAATGGTACAAGCAAGACATATAGGCGTTTGGTCAGTCTTTTGTGGGTCACAGTGTTGCCTGGAGTAGATTGGAACACATTTGAATGACTAAAGGAGGTTATTATCCAATGAATGTCTCATTATTTCTTTGTCAGAGCCCAAAGGGGCCTCGACTGCCTCAGTGCCTTGCTAAATGGCATTGAATTGAAACAGTAATTTCCATGAGGTCGATTCTCCTTTTTTACATTTGCATTTTTCGGCATTTAGCCAATGCTCCAAACCAGAGCAGCTCACAGTGAGTGATCTAAGTAGAGACTCATTTGAGGAAACTGCATCAGGAGAGCACACGCAGCTGTTGACAGGTGCACATTGTGACTGCTGAACGCATCTCGCCTATGACATTTGTGTTTTGTGTTTCTTTTTAGTGGCATAGTAACTGCCACCTCGGCAGCCTTTTTTATAAAACACATAGAAATTGTGCTTCAAAGAATAATACGCTTTCAGAATAAAAAGCTGCAAAGCCCAGGGCAGTGTATATGTACTGTAACGGGGTGGAGGTCAATTCATTATTGAATTCATTGAACTCAAAGTGCATCTCTCTTTGCACAGTGAAGGTCAGGAAGTGTACATTCCTGATGGACAAAAGAAGGCTTAGTGGTATGTCAGCAGAAGAATCTGCGAGCTATTTGTAGTGTGGCATGAACTAAACTAAAATTAATTTTAGATCATGTGATCTTTATTATGAGCAAAGAAGCTTTAAAGGAAATCATTTGAGTTTCTCTGAATACATTTCTACACTTAAGTAAATGATGAAAGACTTTCAGATATACTAGAGTAGCTAAATGTAACTGTATGACATTGACATAAAATTGTGATATCATTCATACACAAACTGTGTCAAAGCAATGGAAGTAGGTGTTCCACTTCCTCCTTAATGTTCTTCAGGAAGGAAGAGATGATAAAGTTTCATGTCTGTATTAATTACAGAGACATTTAGTCCAGCATCCAGTGCGTTTAAGTCTTATTTAAGCCCCTTTTACACTGCCTCTTCAAGGCGGGAATTTCTCTATAAAGACATACTTTCTGAATTGAACATCCGTAGACAACAGCAGTCATGCGCTGGTTCCTTTCGTAGTACAATTGACCTGGGCACTGACCTGACCTGACATAGTTATTGTTCTGGTCAGTGTAAATAACCATGAATAGACTGAGCACAGTCAAACACACTGTTCACACAGCAGCGCAGCACGGCACTGTACAGTGGAGCGAGCCTGTGTTGCGTCATTCAGGCGTTGTCACGTAAATGGCAAATTCCAGCACACCATAACACAACACAGCAGCATGTCAAGTGGGCCGAAACCAGGCGAAACCAAGCAAAATTGCTCAGTTTTTCATTTGTTATTATATAGTTTATTATTATATTTATTTTATTATATAGTCTATGATTTCCCTGTGACACTTACAAATGTTTGTGTAACTGTGCTTGGATGTTGTTTTATGAGGCTCTGGCGGCTTTCAGTTGTCTCCTTGTCTTGAACGTTACTTGGCTCAGCTTTCTCTCGCATGCATGCTTCGTACTTTTCTCTGTTCAAGTGCTTGGTCGTGTTAACGCGGGACGTGGCGACTTTAACTTTTAAACT